>NC_073303.1:56202799-56577799 GCF_027595985.1 Sorex araneus
TGTCCATTTGCTCTTTTTAGATCCCATCACCTCTTAAATGATGCCTATCTTACATCTTTAAGGAATCTGACGCTTCTACCAGATGCATGAATGAAAACAACTATGACAAGGACAGGTGCTCCACTTACTTCATGAGGTACAAAAACTGCCGGAAATTTTGGGTAAGCCCAGTTTGTTAGTGCTGTGTTCAGTCTTGCCTCTTAGACTTGGAACTGAGTGCCAAAACCAGCCCGCCTCCACGCTCCTTCTTCGTTCTGTCTTGTTGTGGTGTTGGGGCCATGTTCAGTGAGTTCAGGGCTTGCTCTGGGCTCCGCACTTGGGGGTCACTCCAGGTGGGACCTGGGGGCCCCTGTGCAGAGCTGGATCTGGGCCCAGCTGTGTGAGGCCGTGCCTTAACCTGGCTACTGTCTCTCTGGCCCCAGGACCTTCTTAGTCATGGCTGAAGGGAAACAGCCTTTTGACTTGCTCCTCTTTCAGTCTAGAAGAGACCCTTTACAGCAGCGTTCCTCACCCTTTCTTGAATCACGGGCCCCTTTGACCTGGTTTCCTTCCTTTGGGCCCCTCTGTCCTACCAGCTGTGGACCCTGTTTACATGATTTGGGCGCACAGGGTTCCGTGCGGTCCCGGTTGAGAAGTACTGCGTTAGGGCTTTCATTCCTTCTTTAGGTCTCCTTCCTCTCCTCCGGGGGTCAAAACAGGAGCCTTATTAGCATTTTAATTGTCTCGGAGAAGGAGAGCAGAGAGCCGGTGTAACTGTCATAGCTCGATTTGGGCTTCCACTTCTGCTGTCTCCTTGCTCACACTGGCCCGTGTGGTTCTGCCTTTTCTTGAGGCACGGGGCGTGGTTGCTCCTTCTGCAGGCACTACATCTGGCTGCACTCAGGGCTCACTGAACAGTGGGACTGTCCCCTGCCAGCTGCCGCATCAGGCATCTTTGTGACAGAGCGAGCACATGAGCAGTGGACTTAGATGAAAAAACAGGAGGTTCAGCCAAGCAGGCGGGAAAATGCTGCTCTCGAGAGACAATCATATGCGCAGAGGGTCTCAGGCTGCGACCACCTGGGTGCGTGGTGGCGCCACAGTTGGAATCTGTGGGGGTGAAGGCCACCATCAGACCAGGTGTCCTCACTGACAGAACAGCCTTTCATGGTGTGTTGCTGCTGGATGAACTGTAGTGGATCCATTTTTCTTGTGGTCTCGTGTTAAATGGGGACAGGTAAACGCATCCCAATCAGAAATGCATTCATAGGCCCGTGGGAATAACTAGTCCTATTAATAGTTTGGAAACTTTGGAAGCCTTAGAATCAATTTATATTTTAGAACTTGGTGTCTATAGTTTTCTTTTTGATGAAGCACACAATTACTAAGGAATGGCTACTAGCTTATTATATAACTGATTCTTTTCTCTCTCTCTCTCTCTCTTTTTTTATGCCTATGGACAGAATTCTATCATGGTCCAAAGAAGACAGAATGGAGTGAAGCCATATATGCCTACAGCTGCCGAGAGAGATGAAATCTTGGGAGCCATGGGGAAAATGCCTTATTGATTGTTTGCATTAAAATTGTTTCTATAATTAGAATCAGGTGACATCTTTGCGGTGGGAGGGTGAGGGGACTTTGCGCCAGCCAGTGCAGGGGGCCCCAGCGAGCATTCCTTGTGAGCCTCAGCCTGGTGGGGTAGCTCTGTGCTAGAGGCTTCCGGGGACGCCCCAGTGGGCTGGGGCGGGGACAGGCGCCACCAGGAACAGAGCCTGGAGTGTGTCCGTGGCCGCACTGCAGCCCTTTGAGCTGGACCAGCAGCATGTGAGGAGATTGCCCGTGGCCAGGCCCTGCCCGGACACAGCTCCTCCGAAATCTGGCAGCGAGACCGCGGGAAGTCAGTGCGATGTGTCGGCGTTGGCTCTCGCCCTGCAGTCTGTCCTGCCTTCGCCAACTCTGCCCAGGGAGTGTGAGGAAGGCCACACGAGGACTTGAACTTTTCCCACTGATCTCAAGAGAAAAGTGAATTGTGGATAAGCAAGAATGTAGTGGAAATAAGAGTAGGGCAGTATTTATCCAGGAAAGGCCAGTGTCGCCAGCTCCAGCCAGATGGAAGGAAGGCACGAGCCAAACCCGGACAGTAGTCTGTGGCTCCTCCATGGGAGCTTAACAAGGAGAGTGCGAAGGGCCGTGTGGCGGGCCCTGAAATCCTGGACTCATTCCTGAGATAGCTGTGTTTAAGTCACTTATCCCCGTGTAAACAAGACCAGTGAATTCACCAGGCAGGGAAGCAGGGCTGTGGGGACGTTGTCTTCAGTGGCAGGTAGAAGGGCTAGTTTACTTTCTTCAAGAGGATTCTGCAGCTGAGATTTACAAATACAGAATAACCTTTTGACATCATGCTCCTTTCTTTTGGGTTGGTTTGGGGGCCTCCCCGGCGATGCCCGGGGGTGACTCCTGACCGCTCAAGGATGACTCTTGGCGGTGCTCAGGGAACCGTATGGTTGGCATGTGCAAGTCAAATGGCTTAAAACCAGATAGAAAGTACCCTATCTGCTGTACTTTCACTCTGGCCCATCGTTTTTTAATTTTAATTTATTCTTATAAGGTTGTTCATAATATTTGATTACCTTTAATATTCAAGCACCAATCCCACCACCATTATACCTTCCCATCACCATATTTCCATCCCGAACCCCACACCCTACTCCCAAAGCAGAACTGAAACAATTTATATTGCTAGTTACAAATAATCCACTAAAAATGAGACAAAAATGATTTCTTAGAGGAAAGTCTGTGAAGATTGTTGAATTTCACCCAGGAGCCACCTATAAGAGATTAGTAACCTGTTAAAGATTGAGCCTTGTGTGCATATATCTGTATAAACATATTTCCTCCTAAGATTGGTTGCCTTCTACTTTAATCCCCTGCCTCCCTCCGGGTTGCCCCAAATGAAACAGCTTGGCACAGGGTTTGGCATCATGGCTGTGGCGTTTCATTTTGGCCCCATCACTTTTTAACCATGATAATAAAACAGAATCTCTCGGAAGCAAGATTTCTATTTGTGGGATGAGATGTGCAAGGTAGGACATGGTAGAACTACTGGGATGGGAACATCCTAGTGGAAGGGGAGTGTCATTTCTTTGAGAGCATTCAATATGCTGGTTGGGGGAGGATTGTATCGTTGCTGTCATTCACACAATGTAAATGCAGTTGAATTTGTGTACAAAATCGTTCCTGAAAAAGACATGCATTTAATAAAATTCAACATATAGTAGAGAATCAGTGGAAACAAATTATGCCCCTTTCTTCATCCGGTCTTGGACCAAGAGTACCATGTTAATGACTGCTGACAACAAGCTATCCATCTCATTGGTTTTGCTCCAAAACACAACTCTAATGTTTTTAAGCCATATGACCTTGGTTATTAAATTTAATTCAATCTGAATAAAAGATGGATTGTTTCATAAATTCTTTTTATTTGCATTGATTGCTATGAAGGCGGTGGATTAAAATAGGATCTGATAACTTCAGACATTGTGTGTGAGAAGAATTTAAGTGCATACAAGCAAAAGAGTGTGGGATTTTAATGTCACCTCTATAAATGTACACACCAACATCAGTATTCAGCCAATAGCTATTTGTCATGGCAGAGCAAGTTTTTTAAGTGGCAACTTTATTGAGATGATTCCTGTGTCATTAAATCATCTAAAATACTTGAGGCAGTCGTTGTGAATCTGTATATAAATAAAGTTGTGGGTTGTGTAGCCACTGCCACAACTGATTTTAGAACATTCTCAAAGATGTATATTCTCCGTTTCCTCCTAATGCTACTTCCCCGCCAGCTCATGCCACACATCTCAGCTTTCTTACCTATAGTGACCTGTATGTCTGAATGCGTGTGTGCCTTGCTACCAGGGTTTATTCCTTCTCTCAGTCCTTTGTTCCTTCTTATAGCCGAATAACATTCCTGTGATGGATAGAACACTTAAAGATACTTAATTTTTTTTTTTTTTTTTTTTGCTTTTTGGGTCACACCCAGCGATGCTCAGAGGTTACTCCTGGCTTTGCACTCAGGAATTACTCCTGGCAGTGCTTGGGGGACCATATGGGATGCCGGGGATCGAACCCGGGTCGGTCACGTGTAAGGCAAACGCCCTACCCGCTGTGCTATCGCCCCGGCCCAAATATACTTAATATTTTTAAACACCACGATTTACAAAGTTGTTCACAATGCAGTTGTTTCAGGCGCTCAGTATTCCCAGACCATCCCCACCACCAGTGTCCCGAGCGTCCCACCCCGCACCCCAAGCCTGCTCCCTCTGAAGGCACGAAATAATCTACAACGCTTGCCACAACCTCTGTCTCACAATGATGTTGCTGAAGTTGTGGCCTGAGGCTGTACCAAGCTGTTGGGTGATGTTCTCACTCCTTGAGCCTAGCAGCTTCTACACTCCTATCTGTTTTTCTGCGTTTCTGCTGTCAGCTCTGTGAAGGCTGGAGGCGCTGCTCTTAATCTTTCTGGGCTTTGGAGCTGGGACCATCAGCTGCAGGTGTCTCTGATTGCAAGCTGGGGTGTTTCTGGGGCAGCGGTGGGAGCTGGAGGTGGGTGGGTGGAGCTCTGGGCCTGTGACAACTTCACCCCCCATTTTGGCTGTTAGGAACCATGCTGTATCTTGAAGAATTTGTGTACAAATTTTCTGTGAGTATTCTTTTTGAAGATGCCATATCCTATATTCAACCTTTTTTTAAAAGTTTTTTTTTAATTGAATACCTATGAGACAGACCATTACTAAGATGTTTATGATTTTGTTTCGGTCATACAGTGATCCAACACCCATCCCTCCACCAGTGTACATTTCCCACCACCAACGTCTTCTGATTCCCTTCCACCATCCCCCAACACACACACCCCTTCCCCCACCAGGCTGCCTTTATAGCAGGTACTTTTCTTCTTTCTCCTTTAGTGCATAGTGGTTTGCAATACACGTACTAAGAGGTCATCGTGTTTATTCAGGGTGTTCAGTATTTTTATCGGGAAGGTAAGACTGGAGTAGCTCTTTTAACTGGATGACCACTTTGGGATGTGGATGTCACTGCCAAGGCTTCCAGAAGTACAGGGAGGTGGGGGGAGGTAGTCCATCCCGACCCCGAGAAAGCCTGGAGATTTCAGTCACAAAACCCGCATACCTGAATTTTCAGCAGATTATATCTCCATGAAGTCTGACCCAAGATGGTAGAGTACGGCCAGGGGCATGGTGGTGATTTTACAATGTAGAAGCATGTGGCTGCCAGGGGCTCTGCTTGAGGGGCACCAGCTTGACTCACCCCACTTCAGTTTACTCCAATCTGTTCAGCCTTGTATGGTTCTGAGATAAAGGCTTTGGATCTCTTGAGATTTATTTATGGGTCTCTGAGCAAGGCTGGTAGTAGAGCTTCCATGGGGCGCTGGAGTTGGTTTGTGGGGGACTGCTGGTGCTTCCAGGAGTATAGGGAAGTGGGGAGGTAGCCCTCCTGACCCCGAGAAAGCCTGGAGATTTCAATTATGAAACCCACATACCTGAATTTTCAACAGGCTAATATCTCAGTGAGGTCCATCCTGGATGGTGGAGTCCGGCTGGGGCCATGGTGGCGATTTTTTGATTGTGGAAGCAAGCTGTGACCCACCCCCCTCTGATTACCCTGGTCTATTCAACCTTGAGTGGGTCCGACATTAACTGTGGCTTTTGAGATCTTTTGAGATTTATTTATGGGTCTCTGAAGCAAGGCTGATAAAGAGCTTTTATAGCTGAACCAAAGGTGGTTTGTGGGTTGGCTCCCTCATAACTAACTTTTGGCCATTTAATTTCTCTGGAAACTTGGTCCTGAGTTTCTGGGGTCTGGCCAGTGGCACAGCAGCAATTTGGGGTGTCAGGAAGCCTGAAGGCACCATCAGGCTGCTGCTGCCCTCGCCCTGCGGGCACAGGTCGACCTGCTGGCAGCACTGCACCCCCTATGTTTAAGCTGTGGAAGAAATTTTTCGAATTTGTTAACATCATTTTTGATTTATTCGTTTTGGGGTCATACACACCTGAGCTCAGGTCTTACTCCTGACTCTGCACTCAGGGTTCACTCCCGGAGGGGCTTGGGACATATGGAATGCTGGGGCCCGACCACGGTCGTGGTGTGAGAAGCAAACAACCTATCTCCTATACTGCAACGTGTAATAACTTATCTTTTCTCTGAAGAATAGAAGCCACAAGGAGAGTAATTAAGTGTAGCACTGTAGCACTGTCATCCCGTTGTCCATCGATTTGCTCGAGTGGGCACCAGTAACGTCTCCATTATGAGACTTGTAGGGGACACTATTTGCTGAATTCTACCACATCTGATTAGAAATTCAGCTCCCCAAGGGATGCAAAGTGTCATCACAGCATAGATAAAGGAGGGAGGAGGAGGTGAGAGAACTGGACACCACACCAGCTTCAGGATGGTGACATGCAAACCGACCCTGACAAGACACGTCAGGGGCTGGAGTGATAGCACAGCGGGTAGGGTGTTTGCCTTGCATGCAACCAACCTGGCTCTGACCCCCAATTAGCAGCCTGCCTCATGAGCGGGGGGAGAAGGCAGCTGGAATAGAGAAGGGATCACTACGTCAATGACTGTTGGAGGAATCGTTTGGGATGGGAGATGTGTGCTGAAAGTAGATAAAGGGTCAAACATGATGGCCTCTCAGTGTATTGCAAACCAAATGCCCAAAAGTAGAGAGAGAGGGAGGCCATTGGGGAAACTGTCATGGAGGCAGGGGGAGGGTGGGAAAGGGGGGGTATACTGGGGACATTGGTGGTGGGGAATGTGCACTGGTGGAGTGATGGGTGTTCGATCATTGTATGACTGAAACTCAAACATGAAAGCTTTCTAATTGTAAAAAAAAGTTCAATTGAGGGGGAGTTTATATGAAGAACAGGAAATTTTAGTGTCCCTTGGAAGAAACTCCATACTCTCCACAGTGTTCAAAGCATGGCGTCCGCAAGCACACGTGAGACTTGGCTATGTTATTCCGCCAGCCCACAAGGCATTTTTTTCTATCTCTTCTCTCTAAAGGTCCTTCATCCCTCTGGGACCCACTTCTGGCCTTTCCTCATGCCCCCAGCCCTTGCGTTGCTCCTCGCTCATGCTCCTCCTGAGCCTTGCACACTTTCTCTCCCCCCGTCCTCTCTAAGGCGCCTCGACAGCACTCCCTGACTTTGCCCAGGAACTGTTGGTGTTTGTCATTTTGTCCCTCTCCCGTACCAACAGGCTTTATCTATTGTGTCCTGCACTCACTTGCAGCAGTTTACAGTTCACACGGGGTTTTCAGAAACAATGTGGTGTTCAAAACTCCGGCACAGCTCCGAAGAAGGTCTTCCTGGACCCGTGCTGCAAGCCCGGCTCTGGGACAAGCCACTGCAGCCACTGCATGGAGCCCATTGCCACCCCACCCCCTCCTTTGCAGCCCCTGACTCTGACTGCGTTTCAAATCAGCCTTCATCTCATCAGTTAGTATTTATGGAATTTACACACAAAAGGCTTCCGTAGGGATGTGAGGGTGAGGAGACTGGCACTCTAGGGGGGAAATGTGCAAATCGACCAAACCCTTTGTAGAACTAATTCACCACAAACTTTTGCATTGTCTCGAAGAAGTCTGTCAGGGCCAGAGAGATAGCTCACATGCTTTGCATGCAGGAAACCTGGGTTTGATCCTTGGCACTGCATGGTCCCCTGAGTACTGCAGAGAGCAAATTCTGAGCAAAGAACCACGGGCAGCCCCCGAGCACCACCCAATGTGGTCTCAAACCGGAACACTTGAAAAAAGAAGCACATCTTGGGGCTGTGTGATAGTTCAGCAGGTAGCGCTCTTGCCTTGTGTGTGGCGGCCCGGGTTCCATCCCCGGCATCCCACGTGGTCCCCGGAGCACCGCCAGGAGTAATTCCTGAGTGCAGAGCCAGGAGGGACCCCTGAGCATCGCTAAGTGTGGCCCCAAACTGGAAAAACAAAAAGAAATGTCTTTCTTGATTCTGTGTCCTGTTAACTTTTTTCTTTTTTTTCCTTTTAGTTTTTGGGTCATACCCAGCAAAGCTCAGGGATTTCTCCTGGCTCTGCACTCAGGAATTCCTCCCCTCTTGGCATTGCTCAGGGACCGTATGGCACGGCGGGGATTGAACCCAGGTCAGGCGTGTGTAAGGCAGGCACCTTAGCCGTGAGCCCCGCCCCCTTGGCGTCTGAGGCAGTTGTGAGCTGTGGCGATCGAGCCTGCCTGCTGCCTCAGGAGTGAGACAGAAAGGGGTAGGATGCCGCCGTCACCTCTGGCAGCGCAGCCTGGGGCTTCACACTTTACTGTATGGAAGTTTTCTGACACCCAGACTGGGCTCTTTCAAGACCCGGGGTCTTTCAAGACCTGTGGGCAGGGCCGGGGCGTTTCCGATCTCTATTCCATAGGCTTGGCAGCTGAACAGGCCTGTTCCTTTGCGTCCATGTCTCTGTCATCTTGTTGGACAGCATTCCAAACCTTTGACAGCTTCGGTCCCATTTTCGAAGAACTTCTTGTACCCAGCCAGCTGTGTGCTGCCTCTTGGGATGGGAACAGCCGCCCGGGACGATGGCAGCAGCAGCAGCAGCAGCTGCAGTGCCACCCGGACAGGTGCCACCTTCTGCAGTCCTGGCTGTCACTAGGTGGGTGTGGCCCTCCACCCTGCCCACGACCTCCATTTCCGGCGCGAGAGTGCTTAGGAGAGAGATGGCAGATGGCACCTACAGCTCCTTTGAAAAGCCTCTGGCCTGGGGCTGGTCTGAGAGTACGACAGGTGGGGCACTGCCCTTGCATGTGGCCATCGTCCCGGCATCCCGTTTGGTCCTCCGAGCACTTCCAGGAGCAATTCCTGAGTGTGGAGCTGGAGTAACCCCGGAGCATCGCCAGTGTGGACCAACATCCCCTACCACTCCCCCCCACCAAAAAAAAAATAAATAAATAGAAAAAGCTCCTGACTTATTTTTTTATGTATGTTATATGTATATAACATGTGTCATCATTTAAATTTTTTTAATGAATCACCATGAGATATAGTTATAGACTTACAAACTTTTTTTTAATGAGTCACCATGAGATACAGTTACAGATTTACAAACTTTTGTGATTAGCTTTTTTTTTAAAAAATTTTTATTAGTGAATCACCGTGGGGTACAGTTACAAACTTATGATCGTGATTACCTTTCAGTCATACAATGATCGAGTACCGATCCTTCCACCAGTGCCCATTCTCCACCACGGATGTTCCCAGTATCCCTCCCACCACCCCCATGCCCCCACCTCTATGGCAGGCACGTTCCCTTTTACTCTCATCTCTCTCTCCTTTGGGGTGTTATGGTTCGAGATACGGGTACTAAGTGGCCATCATGTTCGGTCCATAGTCTAGTTTTAGCACGCATCTTACAAACTTTCATGATTATATTTCAGTCATACAATGATTGAACACCCATCCCTCCACCACCAATGTTCCCAGTATCCCTCCCACCAGCCTCACCCCACCCCCCACACCTCGTATCTGTGGCAGGGCATTCCCTTTTACTCTCCCTCCTCTTGGGTGTTTGCAATACAGGTTCTAAGTGGCCATCATGTTTGGTCCATAGTCTACTTTCAGCACGCATCTCCCATCCCGAGTGTCTAGCCATCATTCACTTGGTGGTCCCTTCTCTATCCCAGCTGCCTTCTCCCCAGCATGGAGGCCGGCTTCCAAGCCGTAAGCTCCTGATGCATAATTGCAGTGTGGCTGGTAGGAGGGCATGGTGCCAGGCAGAGGGTATAGGGGGCAGCACTGGATGAGAGGCTAGAAGCTGAGGCGTGGGCTTGAACCTCTGATAAGCTAGTGACCAAACTTACCTCCTGCTAATTGTGGACTTCGGAGAATTAGATGTGAAGGTCTCAAAGTCTGTGAGTTTGTAAAGCTCTTGAGCACAGCCATTGAGCTATAGGAAGCATAAATATTGCCTATTTTTATTCTCTGCTCCTCCTTTCCGACAAGGAAAAAAATTTTTTAAAAAAACCAACCACAGTAATGAGGTTTAACTCTGGAAAATTAGGGATTCACTGCTGTTTTTTTTTTTTTCTACACTGGAATAATAGATCTAATACTAATTAGTTCCATGTGCTTGAACCCGGACTTTCGGACCTGTGTCCTGGTCCTCAGTAAGAATTCTAAAGCACACGGGGCTGGAGAGATAGCACAGCGGGTAGGGTGTTTGCCTTGCACGTGGCCGACCTGGGTTCAAATCCCAGCATCCCATATGGTCCCCTGAGCACGGCCAGGGTAATTCCTGAGTGCAGAGCCAGGAGTAACCCCTGTGCATTGCCAGGTGTGACCCAAAAAGCAAAAAAAAAAAAAAAAAAAAGAATTCTTCAGCACTGAGTGATTGAAATAGGAATTGTTGTCGCCTCACTTTGGGTGTTGCTAAGGAAAGTACCAGCTTCGTCGGGCTGTATGGGTCGGCAGCTCAACGACCTCAACGACAGTGGCCTCTAGAAACTCATGGCCTGAGGGGCCCTGGGGGTCGTGCATGACTTGCCGGTACGAGGCTCCAGAGTTGACTCCTGTCCTCGTGTGTCCCTCCAGCCAGCCCTGCTGGGTGTGACCCCGACACTGCCGGCCCAAGCTGCGCCCCTCAGTTTAGTGTTACCGCTGAAGTCCAGCTCCCACACTACCAGGCCTGATATTGCCAGGGTGACCCGCGCCCCTGAGCCCAGGCCAGGGAGGCCCCCAGCCCCTCAAAAATTTAGACTATTTTACACTCCTTCGTATGAAGACCTGTGCCCTGACATAGTTAGGATTCTGAGGTGCCAAACACTTCTGGAAGCAGCCGCGGGGTGAGTTTCCTCCAAAGAACGCATGGTAACAACACACAGGGCGCGTGAAGAGGTTGGGGCAGAGGGGTGGGAACGACGGCTGTGAGTACATGGAACAGAGCCTTGAGCACAGGAAGGTGGGAGGAAGGTAGAGTGGGCAAACGCACGGCTCACGGCCTTGCAACGTGTCCGCCCCTAGGGACAAGGAGCGTCCGCAAGGAGAAGATGCTGCCCGTGGAAGCCTTTGCTCCGCCGCCTCTCGCACTCGTTCACTTGCACAGAAGACACTGCTCCGAGCTCCACCGCCTCTGGGCCGTGCAGGGCACTCCCGGACGGAATGGACAGTGACCCCTGTCCTCACGGGGAGAGAATCAGCGAGGAGCACAATCAACGCGCTGGGGAAGGGAGCAAGGAGAGGCGGGCGGGTCCCAAGGGGCTGAGTGTGGCCAGGGCCCCGCCCTGCAGCGCCTGTGCGCCTTGCTGTCCCCTCTCCTCTCTCTCGCTTGCCTAATGCAGCCCCTTGGACCTGGAGTGTGGACGGGGGCTGGGCCCCGAGGGCACCCCGCAGAGTCCCCGTGTGGCCGGAGTCTGAGCTCCAGGCTGTGAGTCACATTGGTGAAGGAAGCAAACGCTCTCCGGGAAGTGGGTGCCAGCATGTTCTAGAACCCAGCAGGAGAAGCAGGGCCCGGGGAGGGGTCCGGGCTCCGAATCCCCCTCAGGCACAGCCAGATCTGGCCCCTTATCCTTTGACATTTGATCTTGTCCCTTGGGGCTTGTGATTGGCCACAGTGCTCATGCCGGGGGCTCGTGTTGACATGTCCCCACGGTTACCCCCCACCCCGCGTCCGTCCGCAGCCCGGCCCCCACGCCAAGCTCAGCGTGGGACTGGCATCCTTGGTTTGATCTTGTTGGCTTTTGAGTCACACTGAGCAGTTCTCAGGGATTGTTTGGGGCTCGGTGCTCGGGGTGACTCCTGGTGGTGTGTGTGTGGGGGGTCTTGTACGGGACCCAGATGGAGCTCAGGCTGAGTGTGTGCAAGGCAGACCCTCACTCCTGTCCTGTCTCTCTCACCCCCTGCACTGGGGCCTCTGGATCCCGAGTCACATTCACTCTGGGCACCTGTCGGGCGCGGGAGTCCTTCTCACCATGGATCCTCAGGACAGTCTCTTTCTTGCTCTGCCTGCCAGGACAAGGCCCATCACCCGTCTCTCCAGAGTCCTGCACTGCCGGGTCACAGTCGAACCCAGCACTGCGTCCCAGGGCTTCTGTGACGTTCAGTTCACCAGTCTGAGTCTGGGGTGATGCCAAGTCAGCAGCAAGGAAGAAATCCTATTTTATTATTATTTTTTTTTGACCACACCCATTGGGCCTCAGGGCTGGCTCCTGGCTCTGCACTCAGAGACCTCTCCTGGTGGTGCTCAGGACGGGGTGCAGGGGAACGAGCCCTGGTCGGCGGTAAGCAAGGCAAGCGCCCTCCCCGCTGTACTGTCTCTTTGGTCCCTCAGATAATGAAACAATACATGCCCGAATATGCTGGCGGTGTGGCATCCCGGAGACAGAACCTCCTCCATCCTGCGGGGCACCCCGCGTATCCCACCCACAGAGCGAGCGGATCTAGCGAAAGTATTTCACAGTGTAAGAACCTAAACGAAACCACGGCCACGGCTGACAAGGGTAGCGGGGGAGCTGTCCTGGGAAGAGAGACCACATCTGGGAGCCGCTGCTCTCAGAACTAAGCCGTCGGGTCCCCTCGTCAGTGAGGAGGCCCCCAAAATGCACCCACCAGGTGTGGCCCCTGGGAGGCCCCGCCCGGCCCGCAACAGCACCTGTCCATGCCTCTCCTTCCCACCAGCAGGCAGGCACAGACAGCCAGAGGGCACGGCTGGTCCCCGAGGACACGCCCACATGGCCCTGATGCTCCCTTGCACAGCAGGCTGTAGTGCTCTTGCTCTCTGGGGCCTCCCGTGGCAGTGCTCACATGCCACTGACTGGGGTGGACCTGGAAATCCGACAGCCAGACATCACTGGGGCCATCAGAGCTCATAAAGAGCCACACTGATGGAGTGACATTTCAGCAGTGTCACTTGGTGCGGGGGGGGGGGGGGGGCCTGAACCGGAGAGGGAATTCATGGTCTCAAGCTTGCAAGCATGGCTCTGACCGCTGAGCCACCTCCCAGGCCCCCGCCTCCCCACCCTTTGATTTGGTTTTGTTTATTGCTGGTGCCACAGAGCGGCCCACGGTCTCATTCCATTGAAACATGAAGGTCACACCGACTTCCAGGTGTTGCATCTGCCATTTTGGGTAATATTTATCTTCCAAACTTTGAAGATTCTTTGGCTGCCTATTTTCTGACAGTTAGAAATGGGATTACAGGCAGCATAAGGACGAGTGTAGGAGAGAAAGAAGTCGGCAGAGTCAAGAGAATACAGGAAACTTAAACATCTTTCCAGAGATTACCAGAGTTTTTTGGCAATGCACTGTAATTTTGCTGTGAGTTGCAATTGTTCCATAAAGTGAAAGCAAGGAAAGGTCCCATGGAATTGTGTTCTTTTCTCCCCAACTCTTCCACTTTTATTTATTTATTTATTTATTTTGTTTCAGTGCAAAGTACTAATTTTGCGTTTTATTCTAAACAAATTTGAGTCAACATCTGAGAATTACTATTTAATCAATCAACTTAAGAATTTATTGTAAAAAGTGCATGTTGAGGCGGGGGGAACTGTATCCTGGAGCACAGAACCAGATGTAAGCCCTGAGCAGAGCTGGGTGTAGACACCCACCCAAATCAAGGTGTATTTATTTATTTATTTATGCTTTTTGGTCACACCTGGTGATGCACAGGGGTTACTCCTGGCTCTGCACTCAGGAATCACCCCTAGCAGTGCTCAGGGAACCATATGGGATGCTGGGAATTGAACCCGTGTTGGCCGCGTGCAAGGCAAATGCCCTACCCGCTGTGCTATTGCTCCAGTTCCAATGTGTATTTTTGACTTAAAAGACCCATTATGACTTATTATGTCACTCTAAATTTGGAACTCACAGAAGTCTTAGAAGGCTGGTGGAAGATCCTTAGGGGGTCTGTGAGGGACCTTCCTGCGTCCTGAGAAGACAGAGACTTGCATCCAAGTCCCTTAGGGTATTCTCTGAAGATTCCCATCCAGCGAAAGGGCCTGATTTAGGCGCTAATGATGGGGCTCACGGACCCATTTGTGCCACAACAGCAAGGACAATTTTTTTCTTATCCCATTTGAGGAGGGGGGCAACTCCTCAGCTCCCCATTTTCATAGCTGAGGAGGAAGCAGGTGAGAAATAAGGCAGCTGTGGTCTAGGACCAAAATATTTTACCCCAGACAGGGAACATTTGGGGCTGGAGCGATAGCACAGCAGGTAGGGCATTTACCTTGCACACAGCCAACCTGGGTTCGAATCCCAGCATCCTGTATGGTTCCCTGAGCACCACCAGGGGTAATTCCTGAGTGCAGAGCCAGGAGTAATCCCTGTGCATTGCCGGGTGTGACCCAAGGGGAAAAAAAAAACACAGAACATTTAACATATGCTCTGTATAGTAGTGGTTTGACCTCAACTCTAGTGCGTGTCTATTATGCAATAGTGCCTTAAGGAGACATTGGCATCAGGTCAGTAAGTTATTGGGAATTTTCCAGAGTAGACACATTGATGGGAATTGTTTATTTTCTCTGGATGCCAACTATAAAAGTGTGGCACAGGAGAATTTTCAGCAGGTCAAACAGAACAGCTCAGGAGGGAAAAATGTTTCTCATCTAGAATGTCACTGGATGTGTGCACTTTCCATGCATCCAGAATATTCCATCAGAGGTCCTTATGCTGTCCAGAGAGATGGGTATTTGTAATGAGCTCCAGATTGCCATGAGCTCCGGCCAAAGATGGAAATATTAATTTCTCCAATAACTTCTTTCAGAGATATTCCAGATATATTCCAGCATTTAATAATGTGTTGTCTCCTCACTAGAGCGTTATTCCTGCCGTGCTTCTGCCTCTCCATTTCCATTCTTAATAACAGTGACTCATGCTGTTTAAAAGCTTACTATGTGCCAGGTATTGTGCTTGGCAATTCTGGGGATACTTTTTTTCCCCCTTTATTCCTCATGACAACTTTCATCCTCAAATTACAGAAGGGGAAAAAAAAAACCCTGTAGTTTGAGGTTAAATACTTTGCCCATAGTCATATGATTTGTATGGGATAGAGCCATAATTTTAAACGACATAATTTCAGAAGCCACAGGCTTAAATGTTATGTGATATTGCCTTCTCAGAAGTGCAGAAAATAATAATAATCATAATAGCTGAAACATATGGTTCATTATAAAACTTGCTTTTCAGATGATAGAAAGGAGGTTTGCGGAAGTGATGTGATTCATTCGAGTTCCCAGAACCAGTAAGTTAAAGAAAAGAGATTATCTCAGACAGTATAGTTTCCAAAACAGGAAATTGGATCTCAAGGTTCTACCACTCTGCCTTCCTAGAAATGATCCCACAAATGAATTCGTAGTTCTTGATCTTCTAGAAGATGGGCTTTAGGCCTGTGTCCTTCTAAATCCAAACTTGCAGGGGCAGGAGAGCTAGGACAGCTGGAAAGGCACTTGCCTCATGCATGGCCAACCTGGGTTTCCTCCCGGGTACCACAGATGGTGCCCTTGCACCACCATGAGTGACCCCTGAGCACAGTTAGGAGTAACTTCTGAGTATCCCTGGGTCTGGCACACACACAAAAAAATTTCAAAAATCCAGGTTAGGAAATCTCAGACTTCTGGATAGATGAGGAATTCCTTTTATTTATCTGAAATAATACAGATAACAGAGACATAAGAGCAAATAAATACAAATTTTGAAAAACGTGAGTGACCTGGAATGGTGTAGAGTTGCTTTCTGCAACCTTCCTCCATTTTGGGGGATGAAAATATACAAGGCATATGCCCTACTGCTGAGCCCAGCTCTAATTTTTCAAGTTAATTTTTTTTCTGGACTGGAGTGATAGCACGGTGGGTAGGGCATTTGCCTTGCACGAGGCTGACCCTGTTTGATTCCTTTGTCCCTCTCGGAGAGCCCGGCAAGCTATCGAGAGTATCTCGCCCACACGGCAGAGCCTGGCAAGCTCCCCGTGGTGTATTCGATATGCCAAAAACAGTAACAACAAGTCTCACTTGTTGGAGACATTGGAGAAGTTACTGGTGCCCGCTCGAGCAAATTGCTGAACAACTGGACGACAGTGCAACAGTGCTACAGTACAAAATTTTCCCTCATTGTCAGGAAGGTTTTTATAGATAGTGTGAAAGTTGAAGAACTTGAGTTTCAAGGCATTATATTTTTGTTTGTCTTAAACATGCTTCCTACATGATGAATGAAACAAAGAGTTTTATCTGCTTAATGAAAAAATAGGGCAAAGGAATGTGTGAGAATGTTTTCCTCAGATGCAGGGTCTAACTCTCATCAAACCACGGCAGCGCTTGGTACTAACCCGGGAGTTGCTAGAGGTAGTTCATGGAGAGCTAACACAAGGCATGATGCTTTTTGTCATACCTCAGAGAAAGAGTGGAAACCACCACCTCCATGGTGGGTGACAGAAGTTATCTTTATTATTGTCCAAAGCTACAAGGAAGGCAATCATTTTTCACAGAGTTCTCCTTCACTCTGTCATCTCCTCCTGGGCAAATCCAGAGAGGAGACAGTATTCCCACCATTCCATTGTTCCTATCATTCCTATCATTCTATTATTCCTATATGTGATTGGATTTTACTTTGGCGTATAGGTTTGAATTCGGGATGTGTCCAGAGTGCTGTAATCAGTGGCTTTCTAACTTTCCAGACCTCTGGAGGACAGGTTGATGGAGATAAGATCCTGGGAGAATTAGTAGCCCAGGACTCCTACTTCCACGGCAGCAGAGAAAATGTCTGAACGTATCTGAAGAGCTGCCTCTGGCCATACTCACTGGGTCCAGAGAGATGGACTCATCTCGGGGAGGCAGGTGGTTTGCACTTGAGCCCCATGAATGGACCCAATGACTTCAAAACAATCAAAGTCTCTTTGATTGAGATGTTTGAACGTGCATGACCCCTGGTGAGCACTGCAGCGGAAATGTGTGTGAGCACCTTGGCTAAGATGTGAGTGCTGAGTCCAAAAAGGTGAACCCTGGTCATCTCAACAGTAACAACAAAAAAGAGAAAGGAAAAGAAAGGAGGAGAGAAGGGGAATGGAGGGGAGAGGAGAGGAAGGAAGGGAAGGGGGGAAGGATAAGAAAGGGAGGGAAGTAAAGGAGGAAAGGGGAGGGAAGGAGAAGGAGGGGAGGGGAAGGGTGTGAACAGAATGTCTTTTTTGCACATGACCAGTCTGAGTTGACAGCATTTGGGTGCATGCACAGAAGTGAGTGCATGCACCAATGCAGAGGTGAGGCAGGACTCGCTTCTGAGAGAGATCAGAGACAGGAGCCAAACGGGCAGGTCAGAGTAGTCCTGGCTGAGGACACATGTCAGATAGTAGGGGTGAGTCAATGTCCTGTGCTACCTCTGACAAGACAACCAGCCCACCTGGTCTGTTCTCCTGTACTAAGAAAAAGTTGGAGCCATTGCTCATCAATACTGTTCTTCTCCCTCTGACCTCTAGTCTGGACTTGTAGGCCATGCTTGGAGAATCATCAATCCAGGAACCTGAGAAGCAATTTCTGCACTTTACTTCCCAAACTAATCAAAGGATGTAAGCAGATGAAAAGCTTAGTGCATCAAGGCAATTGAAGAGTCATGACAGCTTCTTCTTCTTCTTTTTTTAATCAAGTTAGTTATCATCTCACCTTCCATTGACCAGACTCTACCTCACTTCATTTTATCATGTGGGGTGAAGAGAAGCTAAATCTTCCCCCCTCTTCATTTAAGTCTTAGAATAAACCTGTGATGTTTGTGATTATCGTACATTCTGTTTCATTTCAAAATTTTTCTATTACTGGTTTTCTGCCTGATCATTTCTGTGTTTCCTGGAGAAAGACTCATTCATAAAATCTTCCAAAACTCAAGGCTCTTTCAGAAAGGAGCTTATCCAGCTTCTGTTTGACTCTATAGAAAGTTGAGAGCAGGCAAGATTATTCTCAGTATCCTGAAGACCTGTACCCAAGGGTGCAGCATCCTGGCGCCTCCTTGCAGGGGTGTGTCATCGCTCTGCAGTTAGGAGATTCTGACTCGGAGAGCAGAGACCCGGGGGATAGGGCTAGAGACATTTGGACTCGGCCACCAAGGCAGAGAGCCAGGACTCGGGCAGGACCCAACGCAGGAGTCCAGGTGAGAGAGAGAAAGAGTTCGGGGCTACCTGCTTCCTTTTCAGTTTAGCAGAAGGTGAACTGTATGGATGGGCATCAGGAGTGTGTGCGTGTGTGTGTGGTGTATATGTGTAAGGTATGTGTATGTGAGGTAAATGTGGTGTTTGTTGTATATGTCTGTGGCATGTATGTGTCTGTGGCATGTGTGTGTATGTGTGTAGGTGGTGGTGTGTGTGTGTCGCTGTGTCCGCAAGCACACCTATACATAAAACTTGACCGGTTATACCAGACACAAAACTCTCGTGAGAACAAATTCAAAGGTAAAGAAAGACACATACGGGTGGAGCCCCAGTCTGTGATCAGACGGTGCCTTGGGATGGAGCTGAGTGTAGTGCACGGAGGGACAGAAGGTGCCTGAAAGTCAGAATCCTGGAGGGTCAGGGAGGTGGGCAGTGGGTTATTTTCTTTTCTTCAACAAACACCCTTCCTTCACCCTCGGTGCTGGTGGACGTGTTGGCTCTCAGCTCCCACCCCGTCTCCTCCCGGTACCCGTTGCTGCTCTGCCTGGGGGCACACAGCGGGGGTGCGTGTTGTGGTGGTGGTGTGTGCGCATGCCTGGCTGCTGTGGGGTCTCAGCAGTGACCAGATGCTTCCCCGTGTCCCGACTGCCCTCCTCTCCGGGGGGGCAGACCCCTGGGCTCCGAGAGCCGCCTCTCCAGGCTCCACCTTCTATCTGAAGAGAAGTCAGGAGGGCTGGATTTTGGCTCACAACGACCTTCTGGCACCGTTTGAAACGGGATCTCCTTTTATTTTGAAAGAATTTCAAAGTAGAGAGAAGTATCTGAGTGCCACAGGCTCTCCTGTAGGATATTCACTGAGACACACCCCTGCCAGTCCCTGCTGTGTTGGCTCACTCAGTTTCCCTTTCTCCATGCACCCAAAGATGATAACACTCTTTCCCAGTTACCCGAGAGCAAGCCCCTGACCTAGATCCTTGAATTTTATTTCCCAAGACAAAAATATCTGCTTATGTGACCATGTGCAAGTATTAAAATCAGGACATGATATTAATGCATTGTTAATATCCGCTTTACATGCCTCATGCGAAGGTCACCTATTGTCCTAATAAGATTGTATACAGCAATTTCATCCTGAGATGGCTCACTGTGTACAGTTTCTGTCTTTTATCCTTCAATATGGTCAGTTTTTTTGTTTGTTTGTTTGTTTATCTTTGATTTCTGAAGAGTACAGTCATTTACTTGTAGAATGTTGAACGTTTCTTAACATTGGTCATCTATGATTTTCTAACAAGTGGATCCAGGGTCAGCATTTTGGGTCTGTGGTGGAAGGAGTATCTGAGAGTCATTTTGATGTGCTAAATGCCTAAAATAATGCCTAAAATCAGGGATGTGGCTTGCTCACACACTTGCTATCACATATTGCTGATAGTTACTAGCTGGTTGCATTCATTTGCTAATAAGACTAACATATTCAAATAGTGAATGTTATTTTTTTTAGACTGATGTGTGAACAATTAAAAAGACAGCTTGGGAAAATATTCTTAAAACAATTGTGGGCTTACATTTGACCCCTACTGAAGTTTGGAATACCTAAAGAATTAAGGGATCACTGTGTAACTGCTGTGGTAGATTGGGTGTAGGACAATAAAAATACTCATTAGGGGATTTTTTTTCAGGTTCCAGTGAATTTTGACCTAAGCAAGACTGATTCGTTTTCAGAGTTTGCATCTCTTTAGAGGTCATATTTCACACTTGTTGACTAAATCTAAAAATGTAAATTTTATCATTTGGGAGACATTATGTTCGTGTTCTCCTTGGTGGACTTAATTGGTCTCAATTTAAAAATGTGTTCAGATGGGCTAGAGAGATAGTATAGTGGGTAGGGCACTTGCCTTACATGCGGCTGACTTGATTTCAATTTCTGGCAGCCGATATGGGCTCCTGAGCACCTGGCACAGAGCCAGGAGTAAGCCCTGAGCACATACTGGTGGGTTCCAAAACAAACAAACAAAAATGAAAGTGATGGTCTTAATATTTTAATCTCAGATCATCACTTCGTTGTTTCTCTTAGTAGAAAAACGACCTGTTTCTTTAGATCATCAGTGAAAAGTCATAGTTTTAACATTTTTGCTTTTTAAAATGAAGTATATTGGGCTGGAGTGATAGCACAGTGGGGAGGGCGTTTGCCTTGCACGCGGCTGACACGGGTTTGATTCCCAGCATCCCATATGGTCCCCTGAGCACGGCCAGGAGAAATTCCTGAGTGCAGAGCCAGGAGTAAGTCCTGTGCATCTCCAGGTGTGACCCAAAAAACAAACAAACACAAAGTACTATTTTATATAAAAACAGTTAGAAGGTATTCAGTATCCAAAATTTGGTCTTAAACTAGATTAACACTTAATTTTTCTGCCAGTAAAGCATCTGAACTTCTCTGTCGTCGTCGTTCCTAACCTCCTGTAGAATGCTCCAATCAGTGTGATTTGCTCTCTTTGGCGGTGCTCTTCAGCACGGAAAGGGTGTTTCAATGAGAATTTTTGGCCCTTGCTGAACCCCTATACGTTTAGAAAGAAGGGCTAAAATTCTTGCTGTAATTCTTCATTTTGATCAGAGAACGATTCTTTTCCACTGTAAACTGACTTACTAGGTCACCGTACCTTCCCAGTAAAGGCAAGAAGAAAAGCTAGAGCGAGGGGAAGTGGACCGGCCTCTCCCGGCTGAGAATGACAAAGGGAGACTGGCTGGAAAAGTTCCTATTTCCATCCCTGGGAACCGGATTCTCCTTTGGAACCGAGTCTCCAGTTCAGCTGGAAGGAACTGCAACGCTGCCCGGGGTGAGAGCAGCTGTGGCTCCATGCTGCCATCTCGTGGTAGAGCGCTGCACTGCCGCCCGCGGGGGTGGCGGGGCCCCCTGACGTGGGCCTTTGGCTGGCGCCCACGCAGGCTCGGAGCACGCTGGGCTGGACCCGCGCTGGGCGTTGCTGGCCTCCAGCGCCGCAGGAACTGCTCTGTCCTCTCGCTGTTCCCCCACCTTTTCTCTTCTGTGCAGTTCTCTTCGCCCATCAGCTCAACGTGTACCGAGAGTGAAAACAACGAACATTTCTGAGTCAGTCCCAATTACCCGGCTCCTTAAATTACTGGAAAATATTATTTTATTTACTTCTGGGGAAAAAAATCCTACGAGGTTGAGAAGAGTATGACTCCATTTGACAAATTAAGAGACATCGAAGGGGCAGAGACGTAACTGCGGGGGGGGGGGGGCGGGTGAGCACAGGCTTTGGGTACAGGATGCTTTTTAAAACTTGTGTCTTGCAGAAAGGGATGTGCTTGATGACCATTATTAAAATAACCTTTATTTTGGATAGAGCATTGTTCCAGACGATTTACACATGTCAAGCATTTGTTTCTTACAATATTTAAAAAATTGTAATTTTTGCATTTACAATTTTTTCTAACAGTTTTGCAGTATTTTATTATTGGATCACTGTAAGGTAGATCTTAACAAAGCTGCTCATGATTGGGTTTCAGTCCTACAGTGTTCCAACACCCGTCCCTCCACCAGGGCATACTTCCAAGCACCAGTGTCCCCAGGTTTCCTCCTGTCACCCCCACACCCAGCCTTCCTCTATGGAAGGCGTTTTTATTCTCTTTCACTCTCTAACTCTCTCATTCTCTCTCTCTCTCTTCTCTCTTCTCTCTCTCTCTCTCTCTCTCTCTCTCTCTCTCTCTCTCTCTCCTTTTGGGCGTTGTGGTTTGCAGTACGCATACTGAAAGGTTATCAGGAATCTCCATTTACCTACTTTTAACACTCAGTTCTTCTCCAACATGATCATTCCCAGCTATTATTGTCATACAGTCTTATCTGTCCTTAGCCCCAAACACACTTGTGGCTGATTCCAACCACTGACCAGTCCTCCTGGTCCCTGTTTTCCCGGGCCATGGATATGTCTTTGCGGTTTGATTTCTGGCAGCACAATTTCCCCCAGAACTACCATCAGGAAGCCAAGCACGAAGGTGGGAGTAACCCCCACCCCAGCATCCCTCGGTGCAGTCCTTAAACAAAACAACATTCAAGAATGACCGAGCCCTGATTCCATCATTGAGCTGTCCGAACTCTTCATTGACTTCACATCTGATTGTGAAATTGAATAAAATATTATCTGTGACCTGGACAGTGTGTTTAGCCTTATTTCTTCTATTTGTGAACTAAAATATTTAAATTTAATATTAGCTAGACAATGTCAAGCTAGTGTCTAATAAGGCTAGACGATGTCAAGCCTTAGTGAGTGCCTCACAAAATATGGCGGGGATACTGGGAGTTTTTTCTTATCTAACACTTCTTCAATTTGCCTTTCACTAAGGCATTCTTATTTCTGAGGTGACTGAGCCAGTCTGGAGAAAGTTGGTAGTTGTAAAAGTAAAATGAAGTAATATAAGAATTGGATTTGGATTAATTACACCAGAACTAATTATTCTGTCACAATATAATTATGTTGGATGGATTCTTGCTTAATGTTTATACATGACCAAAGCAATATGTTCAATAAGGGGGTAAATACTTTCATTTTCTGATGCATTTTAGTTAATGACAGCTTTTTTTACTGGGAAAGAAAAAAATGGATTTATTTGAAAGAAAGGTTACTCTATAAATGTCATATTAAAAATTTAGTTTTCAGTATAGATTTCAACCAAAAGCAATACCAAACAACCAACCCTTCATGCAATCCTCTACGTCCGGGCATTTTGGTGGTGCTAGGGGTCAGATCAACACTTCACACATGCAAGCCATGTACTCTATCACCGAATAACATGCCCAGACCTAAGCATAGATTTGTAATGAACTTAAGAATTTATGAACATGAAGCCATATGAATCCGCATCTTTCTTAGAACCTTATTTCTGCTCTGGTTTTATTTATGTATCTATTTTCTTTTTAGCCACATCCGGCAATGTGCAGGGCTTTCTCCGGCTTTAGACTCAGGGATCACTCCTGGTGGGCTCAGGAGACCAAATGTGGTGCCAGAGATCTAACCTGGGTGGCTGTGTGCAAGGCAGGTGCCTACCTGCTGGATTCTTGCCTCGGATCCTAGATATACTTAATTTTAAATTAAAAATAGACTTAAATCTTGTGATAAGTGGTAGATATTCCACAAATGCTTCCTTCCATGATGCCACCCAAGACTTGAGGTGACCGAACTATGCTCCCTCCCTCCCTCCCTCTCCTTCCTTCCTTCCTTCCTTCCTTCCTTCCTTCCTTCCTTCCTTCCTTCCTTCCTTCCTTCTTTCTTTCTTTCTTTCTTTCTTTCTTTCTTTCTTTCTTTCTTTCTTTCTTTCTTTCTTTCTTTCTTTCTTTCTTTCTTCCCCCCTCCTCTCTCTTTCCCCCTCTTTCTTTCTTCCTTTACCACCCTTTTCCCAGGTAACTTTAGTTCTACCATCAGTGTACACAGGTTTTTTTTTTTTCTTTTGTTTTGCCTGTTTGTCAATTTTACATTCTCAGATTGCACCCATAGTTGTCGTGGTCAAATACTTGGTTTTTTTCCTTCTACTTATTTGGCGTTGTATAATTTTTTTAGCCACTTCCAGTTTGTCTCAAATGAAAAACTGTAATCAACTTTTAAGAGAGGAATAGTCTTCCAGTGCATAAATGTGCCATATCCTTGTTATTCTCTCATCTACCTGTAGGCACCTAAGTTCTTTCCAGCTTCACCTATTGGAAACATTGCAGCAGTTGGGGTCCAGGGAAGTCCTGGACCCACCCCCTGTCTCTTGCCCCACTGCTGCTCCAGAGAGAGAGATGCTGTGTTGTATCCGACCTAGAGATAGAACCAGTCACGTCTGGAGGTACCCGAAAGACACGGTGTGATGTAGTGTGGGATGGCGGGAGTGTTGCGGGCAGGGTTTTCTGCCAGAGGCTTGGTACTCTCCCTAGTTTCTTTCCACAACAGGCTATGGAATGAGAAGCCAGGGAGATCCTGGCAGGACCGCAGGACCAGGCAGTATGGCTCGGTTTGTTCCAGGGTATTTCAGTCCACAGGTCCAGTCTCAGAAGCATGGGGACAGACATACACAAACACACGCACGCATGCAAACTTAGGCGCACATATATGACCACATCGAGTTCTCTCTGTTCTGTGCCTTGAGAAAAATGTCAGTTGGCATTTGTGGGGCGACCCCCAGGGTGGGATAGAGTGGACACCTTGTGTTCTGTTTTGTAAAACAACCACGAGAGCACGTGGAGAACGAGACAGAGCGAAGGTGCTGAGTCAGATACTCCAAAGTCTTTGCCCTCCCCTTCCGGATGGGCTTGAGAGCTCACACCCTCCCCTCGTGGGCACCTTACAGGAAGACGTGCCCTGGTAAGCTGGCAAAGAGGCCACGAGGTTTAAGAGGAATGTACCTCTGGACACCCCAGGGAAGTTTCTAGGTGCCTCTGGCTGGATGCTTCTGCCGCTCTCTGCTCCTTCCTCCTTTCCTGGCTTCACTGGTTGCAAGATTTCTTTGGAGCGGAGAACTAAGTATGTAGTAGAACGCCTTCTGCTGGCTAAGTGCACTCGAAGAGGATCAAGGTTCCACGAGGGATGCGGGCTGTGTTGTGCTGGTCCCCCGAGGCCGGCTTCATCTGCGGACTGGCAGGGCTGTGGCATTGTCAGGAGCGCTGGGGGGTCTCTGGCTCCCCAGGTCCTTGCACTTTGATAAGTCTCTGCTGGGGAGGCAGAGAGAACTCTGCACTTCGAGTCTCTTTGCAGTGACTGCTTGTATTCGGCTCCTGGAGGCTGAGGAAATCTGGGTTGCCAATTAATTGTTAATCAAGTGCATGGATTTCAATTTTCCTAATGCTGACGTTTTGTCAATCTCTATGACACACTGGATAGTTCAACACACCAAGGTTTAGCAAACCTTTCTGTAAACAGGTTTGTAAGCCTGATGAAGTAATATTTTTTTTGGCTGGAGCGATAGCACAGCGGGTAGGACGTTTGCCTTGCACGTGGCTGACCTGGGTTTGATTCCTCCGCCCCTCAGTATAGTACAGTACAGTATCAGTACAGTAGCTAGCCTGGCAAGCTACCCGTGGAGTATTTGATATGCCAAAAACAGTAACAACAAGTCTCACAATGGAGATGTTACTGGTGCTGGCTCGAGCAAATCGATAAGCAACATGATGACAGTGACAGTGAAATGTATTTTTATATGAAATATGTAAGCATATAAGTATTATCTATTTTCTGCAGACCATCCAGTTTTTGTTGCATCTACTCAGCTGCCATGGTACATGAAAAACATCACTGAATTATCTGACTAGATTAATGCATCTTTGGGGGCCACACTCCGTGGTGCTCAGGGCTTACGCTTGACTGTGCTCAGGGATCATTTGAGGGTCAGGTGGGGTGCTGGGGATTGAACCCGGGCCAACTGCAAGCAAGGCAATACCACACCCGTATACTATCTCTCTGATTTATATTCAAGTAAAACTTGACAAAAACAGGGGGTGGATTGATTTCACCTAAGAACTATAGTTTGCCAACTCCTTTGCTCTGAGTCTTACAGTGGCACCAAAAATCCATTCAATTTCCTCTTAGCTTGATTTATTATGTCCCTTCAAAATCTTGTTTGAACTGTTCATTTGAACAGCAAGATACTTTTGTCTCTATAGTAATTTTTTCCTGGAATTTCCCCCGTAGAAGTTAGAAGATGCTGATCAGATTTTTTGGGGGAAGGGGCAGTCGCCTTCTGATGCATCAGGCTCAGTAGCAGTGCTCCTGATACTTCTGGTCGTGTTTGCAGGAGGACATTAGTTCTACTGGATAGCCCAGAACAAAAATGCTATGGGATAAATAAAACGGGAAAGAGCTAAAATTTAAAGTTAAGACCTTGTTTCTGTTAAATGGTACAACATACAGCCAACCACTCAAGCTTGTGATTGTGGGTTATTCGCTATTTATTCCCTCGCACATATAATCCCTCTCCGTGGTCTATCGATCTCTCTTCCCAATGTCTTTCTGTCTGTCCTTGTTTTCCTCACCTCCACTCTCTATTTGGACTCTTTTGTGTTCTGGTTTCCATCTCTGTTGGTCCAAACGACTCAGAACTCTATTAAAAATGAAAACATAAGGGCGGGTAGGGTGCTTGCCTTGCACCAAGCCAAGCCTGGTTTGATTCCTGGCACCACAGAGGGTCCCCAGCACCACCAGGAGTGAGCCCTAAGGATAGAGCCAGAAGATCCTGAGTACTTACGGGAGTACTGACCTACCCCCTCTATTGAAATTTAATCTTATCACAGCAGTGTTATACTTAAAACCCATCGACTTCTCCTCCCTGTTCAGTGTGGCATCGTACAAGCCATGTTCACTGTGGTGTCAGATGTGTGGCAAGGAAAACTCTGCCTGAAACCTTACATAAAGTCATTTAAACAGACTTCCAGGGGGGTTGTAACATACTAATGAGCATTTGGACTCTTTAAAGGGGATATGGAATTCAGCATTTCCAAAATTCAGTGAACGCACAACACTCTTCTTTCTTTTTCCTTCCTTTTTTTCTTTTTTGGAGAATGGTGATCAATTAGTTACCCAGTCAAACCATTTGATGAACACTTCTCCAGGGAAATTGCAAGGAGTTCACATTAATGGGAATCATTCAGCTCTTTAACCACATTCTAAGAATTTATTTCTCTTTTGATGTTCCCTACAGCTATTTTTCTTGGCTAGTTTGTCTACTTCTCTCTTACAATGAAGCCTGGACAAGTGGGCAGAAAATAAGGCTTGAGTGTCAGAGGCTGACCTTGCAGTTTAAACTACTTACTTGATGTATGAACTTGGGTAAATTTCTTGAGTTTCTTTGCATCCTTTTTCTTCATTATTACACTTCACATAAAGCCTCTCATATATGACTGTTTTGATTAAATTATACATCATGTCTGAGGTAAAAAAGCACAAGTCCTAGCAGGTAGAAAAGGCTCAACAGGGGCTAAAGAGAGCCCAAAGGGCTAGTGTGCATGTTTTATAAGTGGGAGGACCAGGATCCATCCCTGGCACTGTCCGTGGTGACTCCAGAACCCCAAGCCGGGAGTACCCTGGAGAACCTCTGCGTGTGGTGCCCAAAACTGCCAACCAAGAAACCACCAACCAAACAAACAAATCACAAGGAAAAAGGGGAGGAGGAGAGAAGAAAGAAAGAGAAGGGAAAAAAGAAACTGTTCAACAAAAGCCATTTCTTCTTTTAAAAAAAGTCTGGAGGCCACAACCAGCAATGTTCAGGGCTTACTCCTGGTTCTGCACTCAGGGAATCACTCCTGGCAGACTTGGGGGACCATATGGGGTGCTGGAATTGAACCCGAGGCAGCTGCATGCAAGGCAAGCACTTTACCCTCATGTTATCCCTTCAGCCCCGATTTCTGTTTCTGTTTGGACTCTGAGTAAGAGTGCCATGAAACCAGCTCTGTGTTTGGCCGTCAGCTCCTCTGAATGACAACTAAACCTCTGTGTGCAGGAAGAATCTTGAGAAAAAATCTGGTGTAAGACACAGCATATACTGTGCCACAAGAACTAAAGAGCAGGTTGTGGATGCTTCTCTCTGCGTTGTCATCTTGGCAGATTTATCTTGCCTGCTGCACATACCGAGACGCTAAAGGAGGCTTTTTGCAAAGGTTCCAACGATGCATTTCGCTGCACATTGTTTTAATTTGATACATAATACAGGCGTGTCTGATCCTTGCCTCATACCAAAATATTTTTTGCTTGTGAATTTATTAACCAAACAGGTATAGTATTAATTTTTATCAATGAATAACAGAATAGTCTCAGAAGACTATTTTTATTGTTTTTTTTAAATTAAAAGATTTATTAAAATCAGTAAGTTTGATAAACGTATTTTATATTTTAAAAAGTGGGCATATCATGGGATATGTATTGAGAAGGTATGAAGCTTTCCTAAATAGTACTGTGTCTAAATGATAATCAAGAAAAATATTTTATATATAAGCACTGTAGTACTGTCATTCCGTTGTTAATTGATTAGCTCGAGCGGGCACCAGTAAGGTCTCCATTGTGAAGCTTGTTGTTACTGTTATTGGCATATCCAGTACGCCACGGGGAGCTTGCCAGGCTCTGCCGTGCGGGCGGGATACTCTCGGTAGCTTGCCGGGCTGTCTGAGAGGGGCGGAGGAATCAAACCTGGGTCGACCGCATGCAAGGCAAACGTCCTACTGCTGTCTATCTCTCCAGTCCCCAGGAAACAGCAAACCAATAAAGACATGAAGGCAATGAACACCACCACCAGTCCAGTGTGCTCGGTCATTTGTCCACCACTGCAGCTGAGCACAGTAATCCAAACCGCATGACACTTCAGATACCAGGAAAAGAAAATGGCACAACAAGGACACTATAATGGCACTGTTGTGTTTTGGACCACACCGGGTGTACTCGGGACTTAAGATACATAAGAAAAACTTAATTTATTTTTGGGTCTCCTACGCAGGCCCAGGGTCCCTCCTGAAATTTTCATCCCACTAAGTCAGGGATTCAGGAGCTGCTCCGATTCCCAGACTCGACCCTGAGGACCCAGCAGGGCTCAGCTCAGGGGCTCAGGACCATCTGACTTCACCTCTGCACTCCCTCTGGCTCCTGGGCTGATGACTAAGACAGTGGTCAGAGCAAGGAATTAAGTAAGCCGGTTGCTAGGAGTAGTTGAAAAAGAGCGAGGACGGGAGGATCCCTGCCCTGCTCTCTTCTCTCGGTAGATGGCGCTCTTATCCTTTCTTCAAAGCTTTTATTTACACTAAGGTGTAAAGGGCTAAACTCAATATAGTAAGTAGCTAAGTCTTCCTGTGCCTTGACTAATAAATGACAATTCTGCGGTACCTAGGGTACCTTGTACGTAGACTGAATTGCATGTCTGAGGTCATATTTTGACTAAAGAAATTCATTTCTCTAGTTTCCAACATTTGGAAAATTCAATTCTGCACGTCTTCGTGATTGACAACCACAATTCCGAATATTGCCTCTTCCCAACCGCCTAATTTCACCGAGGGGCTATCATTCTAGGCAGGTGAGCCATGTGCTATTTTTGTCAAGAATATTTGGCCATTCAGATATTTTGATTTTCTAATTTGAATGTTGGTGCCAGGGATTAAATCCAGAGCCGCAGACCCGGGAGGCAGCATGTACTCTGCCTAATCTCTGGCCCACTTTCGTTGTCGGGGGTGCCTCTCACCCTGGCCAGACAGCTTAATACTAGGGGCCAGGATGTGGGAGACCCCTGTGGAACAGGGGCCCTCCAGGGCTCCCCCCTGGCATTGAGGGAATACAGTGCTTGCCTCTGACCCCCACACTCTATCTTCTGGCCTTTTCCCTTTTTCCTCATTCATTCATTCCTTCAGTCCTTGCCCTCTTTCAGGTTTGGCTCGACTTAAAGATGCCGGAGGTATAATCTTTACCCTTAAAAAACTCACCATCCGGAGCTGTTGAGTGCAGCAGGGAGGGGTTTGCCTTGTACGTGGCCGACCAGGGTTCAATCCCCAGCATCCCATATAGTTCTCTGAGCACCATCAGGAGTAATTAGTTCCTGAGTGCAGGGCCAAAAGTAACACCTGAGCGTTGCCGGGTGTGGCCCAAAAGCCAAAAAAAAAAAGAAGAGAACTCAACACATATCTGGTTTTTGTTGTTGTTGTTGTTTTTTTAATGTTATTTTTCATAAAGTTGTTCACAATAATTGATTACATTCAATATTTCTTTTTAAATATATTTTATTGAATCACTGTGAGGGACAATTACAAGCTTTCATGTTTGAGTTTCAATCATACAGTGATCAAACACCCATCCCTCCACCAGTGCACATTTTCTACCACCAACGTCCCCCGTATATCCCCCTTTCCAATCCTCCTGATGCCTCTCTGGCAATCAATTTTCTCCGTACTCTCTCTCTACTTTGGGGCACTATGATTTGCAATACAGACACTGAGAGGCCATCATGTTTGACCCTTTGTCTACTTTCAGCAAACATCTCCCATCTTGAACGATTCCTCCAACCATCATTGACTTAGTGATCCCTTCTTCATCCCATTTGCCTTCTCCCGCAGCTCAGACCAGCTTCCACCTATGGGGCAATCTTCCTGGCCTTTGCCAACACACATTTGGAGGTGACACCACTCTATCATGCACGTAAAAGCATTCATTACCAATTAGAGACATGCAAGTGATGTTTCGGGAAGCTGGGGAAGTGGACTAGACACCCTTCGTGAAGGGGAGTGTGGGAGAGTCTCCAAAATGAGTAACATTGCCTGAGCTGAGGCTACAGCGAGAGAGGAATTAGTCACCGAGCACGAGGCGGACAGTCAGGGAGTAGGAAAGGCAAAGGAGCAGAGGGAAATCCACGATGGGCGAGGAGGAGCGTTGAGGAGCGGATCAGCCTTCAGGCACTCAGAGCTGCCCGTGTCTGGACCATACCATCCCGGGGCTCCGCTCCCAGACGACCTTCTCGGGTCCACTCGTGGATGCCTGGGAGTCGCTGCTACTGATCACCCAGACCAGCCCACCCCATCTTCCCGGCGACTCTAACACTCCCCTGGGGTAGAAAGCATTGTTTTCGTCGGGAGTGATGGCTGATGGGTTGGGGAGGGTGGACTTGAGTCTTCTGATGTTTGGGAGCTCAAAGTGTAAAGATCCTGGGTCCCTTCCAACCCTTCTGTTTAGTTACCCTGAGGGGACACTCAAGACCGTCTGCTTCTTTAAGAAATGGGGCTCACATGCTGGGGGAGAGGGCAGCTCGGATAGAGAAGGGAACACCAAGTAAAGGGTGCTAGGAGGGCCCGCTCGGGATGGGAGATGCGGGCTGAAAGTAGACTATAGACCGAACACGATGGCCACTCAATACCTCTACTGCAAACCACAACACCCAAAAGGAGAGAGAGAACAAAAGGGAATGCCCTGCCGCAGAGGCGGAGGTGGGGGGTGGGGTGGGGAGAGGGTGGGTGGTGGGTGGGAGGGATACTGGGATCACCGGTGGTGGAGAATGGGCACTGGTGGAGGGCTGGGTACTTGATCATTGTATGACTGGAACACAAGCATGAAAGTTTATAACTTTGTAACTGTACCTCACGGTGATCCACTAATAATAAAAAATAAAAATTAAAAAAAAAGAAATGGGGCTGGAGAGATAGTACAGCAGAGAGGCACTTGCCTTGCATACAGCCACCCTGAGTTCGCTTCCCAGCTCCCCATACGGTCCCCTGAGCATGCCAGGAGGGGCCCCTGAGCACAGAGCCCCAAGCACTACCCACTGTGACTGAACCCCCCAATAATTTTTTCTCTTGTTTTTTCTTTGTTACATTTTAAAAATGATAGTTTGGTTAACATGGAGACAATAGCATTGACATTTATGGTATTGCTGCACAAGGTCATAGTAGGGGAAGACCCTCCACCATCCTTATGTCCTGGCTGGGGGAAGTTTATTTCTAGCATTTTCTAAATGACCTCAATGGAAGGGTCAGAAAGTCCTATTTGAGCAACGTCAGATAAAGAAGGAAAACCCTGAGAGACAGACTCACCCACCCGGCGCTTTCCTGTGGTCTGAGAGGTACCATCACGGAGATTTTGTTTAACCTGATTTTTGGCAAGAGATTGAGATGGTCTTGGATAGTTTTTCCTCCCACATTTTATATAAACACGGTGGTTTGCGAAGTTGTCTGTCTCTCAAGGACATACCTTTAGTAATTTCTTTTCTCTAAGATCATGTACATCTAATTTTCTTTGGGACTAGGAATACTGTCCTTAGAGATATGGCTGTACAACTAGGATAACTAATAGCTGCTTATTAATTTTATCAGGCATTAGCTACATAAGTTTCAGCTAACAATGTTAGTACTACCATTACCAATACTACCAATACCAATACACAACCGAACTTTTTTTTTTTTTGTACACTGTCCCCACCTCCACACTCATAGATATGGGATTTCTAAATTAAGCAAACAGACCTTAAGGGTCAGATGCTTTTCCTTCCTTCCTTCCTTCCTTCCTTCCTTCCTTCCTTCCTTCCTTCCTTCCTTCCTTCCTTCCTTCCTTCCTTCCTTCCTTCCTTCCTTCCTTCCTTCCTTCCTTCCTTCCTTCCTTCCTTCCTTCCTTGTCACACCTGGCAATGCACAGGAGTTACTCCTGGTTCATGCACTCAGGAATTACTTGTGGCCGTGCTCGGGGAACCATATGCGATGCTGGGAATTGAATCCGGGTTGGCCGCGTGCAAGGTAAATGCCCTACCGCTGTGCTATCACTCCAGCCCCCACCCTGTATTTAATCTGAGTTCTACTAGTAAGTATATGTTGTAACGCTCCTCACCAGTGTGGGTACCGCAAGGCTTAGCCAACTGTGAATGTTTGCAGGCAAACATCCCTGCCAAACCACCTCCTTGCTGACACTAATTTCAAGTTTGGAAGCCTTCCCACGTCACCCTCATGTTGGTAGAAGGATCACAGAACTCAATGGCAGCATTATAGGCATGTTATTATTTATTTAGTTTTTTGAGGAAAGGGATTCAGATTAAAATCAGCCCAGGGAAGCGGACTGGGTGGGGCGGGGAGCTGAGGAAGTGACAAATACAGAACAGACCATTGACTTCTCTGCGTGGAATGAGTGACTTGGCTGGCATCGCCGTGCCAGGGGGCCGGGGGCTGCTTCTGGCCGGACTCGGCCAGTGCAGGTCTGATGGCTCCTGGCTCCGTGCTCCGTACGGAGGGCCTGGGGGCCACCTCTCGGTCACCCCCAGGCTCCTAGATGTGCATATCCGCGTGGGCACCTCACCCCACTGACTGGATTAGCATCTGCCTGTGCTCTGATATTCTGGACCATTCGCACAATAGTGGAATTCTCCTGATCTTATGGGTTCTTGAAAATTGTATGAAAGATTTGCCAACAAAACTCAGAAGCTTAAGAAGTTAGAGCCTAGGAGCCCAGCAATAGTGTAGTGGGGGCATTAGTCTTGCTTGCGGCTGACCTGGGTCTGATCCCCGGCTCCTAAGTGGTCCCCTTGCAGATTTCTAAGCGTGATCCCTGAGAGCAGAACCCGGGGTAAGCCCTGAGCACAGCCGGGGGCGGCCCCTCACTGTGCCCCCACCGAGAGCCACCTGTGTATGATGTCACTCGTCCTGTTCCCTGACGCGGGGTCCGGGGTCTGACATCCTAAGTCCTGTCCCTCACCCTCTCCTCGCCTCCCCCGGACGATGGTCTGGTCCTGTCCCCGTGCCACTCTCCTGGCTGCAATCTGTTGCCAGGCCTCTCTGGGACTGGAACCCGGCAGGTCCCCGAAGTTTTCCTGGGAACCGAGAGGTTTTCCCACTCCCAGACATTGCATCATCCACTCTGATTTATCCTTTCCGTGAACAAGGTTTATTTATTTATTTTTTAAATAAAAATTATTTTTTAAAATTGAATCACTGTGGACCCGCCCTTCCGGACCCAGCCTGCTCCGCGGCCCTGAGCACCCGCGCTTCCCTCCCCTGCGGACTGCCGGCCGAGTGGCCGGCACGCCGACCCCAAGCGCCGCCGCCATTCTGTCTTCCGGCAAAGGTCTGTGACACTCCCTCGACCCGCCCTTCCGGACCTAGCCTGCTCTGCGGCCCTGAGCACCCCACGCTTTGACGGCTGCCAGGTTGTGGGAAAGAGGCGTGGCATAATCGACAGGGGGCGTGGTCTAAGAAAAGTGGGCGTGGCCTCATCACCAGCGGCGGCAGATAGTTTCCTCAACATCCTATCCAAGACTAACATCCTAGCTATTCGCAAGCAATAGGACAATAAAACACAAGACTTCACATAAGAATTGAAGGAAACATCTCAGTAGGAGACCAGGTTCTACAAATGGCAAGTAAAAAGCCAACCACTATTAACTGAGCCTATCCACAATCCTTTTTTGCAGGAAACAGGGATACTCATCTTCAAGGGCCCTCTTTCATACCACAACAACAACATGAAGAAACAGCGAAAATCCCCAGTGCAAGCAGAGGACGATCCAAGGAGTCCGGAAACCTCAAGGGGCGTTTCCTACAAACTTGACCTCTCTGAGAAAGAATTCAGAGTTGAAATCCTCAGAATGTTCAATGAACTCAATGCAAAGATAGACAACTTCAAGGAAGACCTGGCAGAAACAATACAACAGACAGCCGACAAAATACGGGAAGAAATGAGAGCAGAAATAAAAAACCTTCAAAAAGAAATGAAGGATTCGGTACATGAAATCAAAAACTCTCTGGCTGCCCTCAACAATAGGATGACTGCAGCCGAAGACAGAATCAGTATGCTTGAAGATGAGCAGCAAGAGGCCTACAGGCAACAACAAACCATGGCAAGAGACCTCAAAATAGCTCTAGCCAGAATCAGAGTCCTAGGGGATGATTTCAAGAGGAACAACATTAGAATCATTGGACTACCAGAACCACAGGGAACCAACCCCAACGAAAAAGACACAGTCAAACAAATCATTGCGGAAAACTTCCCACAGCTGGACAATGTGGGCATCCAGATTCAAGGTGCCCGAAGAGTGCCAGCTAAAAGAGATCCTAATAGAAAAACACCAAGACATATCATAGTTACAATGATGGACATCGTTCAGAGAGACACAATACTGCAAGCAGCAAGGTCCAAGAAGGAAATTGCATACAAAGGAGCACCCCTTAGACTCACAGCAGATCTATCAGAGGAAACCCTCCAAGCTCGAAGGCAATGGTGGGATATAGTGAAAAAACTCAATGAAATCAACGCTTCACCAAGAATACTTTATCCGGCTAAACTCTCATTCAAACTAGAAGGAATCATACACTACTTTGGGGATAAACAACAGCTCAGGAACTTCATAGACTCAAAACCAAACCTAAAAGAAGCACTAAAGGGGCTATTGTAAGACAAGAACAACCTGTACAAGCACAACAAACCCTTGAACAAAGATGGCACAAAATCCCATAACAATAATCTCCCTTAATGTCAATGGTCTGAATTCACCAATTAAGAGACACAGACTGGCAAAATGGATTCAAAGACTCAACCCAACATTCTGCTGCCTGCAAGAAACACATCTGAATAGCCAGAACAAACACAGACTCAAAGTTAAAGGATGGAAAACAATCCTGCAAGCAAACAACTCCCTCAAGAAAGCTGGGGTGGCGTTACTAGTATCGGACAACATAGACTTCAGGTTGAAAAAGATTAGAAGGGATAGTGAAGGCCACTTTTTATTAATCATGGGATGTGTACATCAGGAAGAAATCACACTCCTAAATGTCTACGCACCCAATGAGGGACCAGCTAAATACCTACAACAGCTGCTAAGAGACCTTAAGAAGGACATCTCGAGCAACACAATAGTAGTTGGAGACTTCAACACCGCACTGTCTCCTCTGGACAGATCAAGAAGATTAAAACTCACCAAGGAAATACTGGCTTTGAAGGAAGAAATAGAAGAGAGAGGGCTAATAGATCTATACAGGGCTTTATATCCCAAAAAAAAAAAAAGGAATACACATTCTTTTCCAGTGCACATGGAACATTTTCCAGAATAGACCATGCGCTAGGCCACACAGCATACCTCAACAGAAATAAAAAGATAGACATTGTACCAGCTATCTTTTCAGACCATGATGCACTGAAGATAAAACTTAATCGTGGACAGATACAGAAAACCAAATCAAACACCTGGAAATTAAATAGCTCGATATTGAACAATGAGTGGGTCAGGAAGGAAATCAAGGAAGAAATCAAAAGGTACCTAGAAACAAATGAGAATGAAGACACGAGCTACCAGAACCTGTGGGACGCAGCTAAAGCCGTTTTAAGGGGAAAATTTATAGCTCTGCAAACATATCTCAGGAAGGAAGAAAGGGCCCACATAAATAACTTGACTTCACAGCTCAAGACGTTAGAAAAGGACCAACAAAAGGAGCCCAAACCAGGCAGAAGGAAAGAGATAATAAAACTGAGAGCAGAAATTAACGACATGGAAACCCAAAAGACAATCCGAAAGATCAATGAAACCAAGAGCTGGTTCTTCGAGAAAATAAACAAGATTGATAAACCACTAGCAAGACTCACAAAGAAAGAGAGAGAGAGAACCCTTATAAGCCGAATCAGAAATGAAGAGGGGGACATCACAACAGAAACCAATGAAATTCAAAAAATCATCAGAGACTACTTTGAAAATCTCTATGCCACGAAACAAGAGAACCTAGAAGAAATGGATAAATTCCTCGACTCCTATAATCTCCCAAGGCTGAACCAAGAAGACCTGGAGTACCTGAATAGTCCAATTAACATCAAGGAAATTGAAATGGTAATCAAAAGTCTTCCCAAAAACAAAAGCCCTGGTCCAGACGGATTCACTAGCGAGTTCTTCAAAACATTTAAAGAGGACCATTAGCCAGTCCTTCTCAAGCTTTTCCAGGAAATTGAAGAAACAGAAACCCTCCCAAACAGTTTCTATGAGGCTCATATCTCCCTAATACCAAAAGCAAACAAAGACACCACAAAAAAAGAAAACTACAGGCCAATATCCCTGATGAACACAGATGCGAAAATCCTCAACAAAATATTAGCAAATAGAATTCAACAACTCATCAAAAAGATCATACACCACGACCAAGTGGGATTCATCCTGGGGATGCAAGGATGGTTTAACATCCGGAAATCAATCAACATAATCCATCATATCAACAAAAGAAAAGATAAAAATCATATAATCATATCAATAGATGCAGAGAAAGCTTTGACAAGATCCAGCATCCATTTATGATGAAAACACTCGCCAAAATGGGTATAAAAGGGACCTTCCTCAATATAGTCAAAGCCATTTATCACAAGCCTATGGCAAGCATTGTCCTCAAAGGGGAAAAACTAAGAGCCTTCCCTCTGAGAACAGGGACGAGACAAGGATGCTCACTCTCTCCACTTCTGTTCAATATAGTACTGGAAGTACTTGCAATAGCGATTAGGCAAGAAAAAGATATTAAGGGCATTCAGGTAGGAAAGGAAGAAATCAAGCTCTCACTATTCACAGATGATAAGATACTATACCTAGAGAACCCTAAAACCTCTACCAAGAAACTCCTAGAAACAATAGAGTCGTATAGTAAAGTTGCAGGCTATAGAATCAATATCCAAAAGTCCATGACTTTCCTATATGCAAATAATGAGAGAGAAGAAAGTGACCTGAGAAAAGCAATCCCATTCACAATTGCGCCTCAAAAAATCAAGTACCTCGGAATCAGCTTAACAAAGGAGGTAAAGGACTTGTATAATGAAAACTATAAAACACTACTTCAGGAAATAAAAGAGGACACAAGGAAATGGAAAGACATCCCCTGCTCATGGATTGGAAGAATTAATATTGTCAAAATGGCAATTCTCCCCAAAGCATTGTACAAATTCAATGCGATCCCTATAGGGATACCCTTGACATTCTTCAAAGAAATGGAGCAAGCGATCCTGAAATTCATATGGAACAATAAGCCCCCACGAATAGCTAAAGCAATCCTTGGGAAAAAGAAAATGGGAGGAATCAACCTCCCCAACTTCCAACTCTACTACAAAGCGGTAGTCATTAAAACAGCATGGTATTGGAACAAAGGCAGAGCTGCAGACCAATGGAATAGGGTTGAATACTCTGACATACACCCCCAAATATATGATCATCTAGTCTTTGATAAGGGAGCAAGAAATGTGAAGTGGAGCAAGGAAAGCATGTTTAACAAATTGTGCTGGCAAAACTGGACAGCTACATGCAAAAAAATGGGCTTAGACCTCCATCTATCACCATGTACAAAAATCAGATCAAAATGGATTGAAGACCTCAACATCAGACCAGAATCCCTAAGGTACATTGAAGATAAGGTCGGCAAAACCCTCCACGACATTGAAGCCAAAGGTATCTTCAAAGCTGACACGCCACTGGCCAAGCAAGTGAAAACAAAGATAAATAAATGGGACTATCTCAAACTAAGAAGCTTCTACAACTCAAAAGAAACAGTGACCAAAATACAAAGACAATCTACAGAATGGGAAAGGATATTTATGCAGTATCCATCCGATAAAGGTTTGATAACAAGGGTATACAATGCACTGGTTGAACTCCACAAGAAGAAAACTGCCAACCCGATCAAAAAATGGGGTGATGAAATGAACAGAAACTTTTCCAAAGAAGAAATCCGAATGGCTGAGAGGCACATGAGAAAATGCTCAACATCACTTAATATCAGGGAGATGCAGATCAAAACAACAGTGAGATATCATCTCACACCGCAAAGACTGGCCCACACCCCAAAAAAACAAAAGCAACCGGTGTTGGCGTGGATGTGGGGAGAAAGGGACTCTCCTTCACTGCTGGTGGGAATGCCAACTGGTTCAGCCCTTTTGGAAAACAATATGGACGATTCTCAAAAAGTTAGAAATTGGGCTCCCATTTGACCCAGCAATACCACTCCTGGGAATATATCCCGGAGAGGCAAAAAGGTATAGTAGAGATGACATCTGCATTTCCATGTTCATTGCCGCTCTGTTTACAATAGCCACAATATGGAAAAAACCAGAGTGCCCAAAAACAGATGATTGGCTAAAGAAACTCTGGTATATTTACACAATGGAATACTACGTAGCTGTCAGAAAACATGAAGTCATGAAATTTGCATATAAGTGGATCAACATGGAAAGTATCATGCTGAGTGAAATGAGTCAGAAAGAAAGAGACAGACATAGAAAGATCGCACTCATATGTGGAATATAAAGTAGCTGAGAGGTACAAGCTTACAATGTTGCGATTCCTGGCAGACATTTCTCTGGACTTAGTTACTAAAATACTAAAATACAGAAATCCAAAACTATGCTGCTGCTAGTGCGGTCTCCTGACCTCATATCTCTTCATTCTCAGCAATGGAAAACAAATTACCAAATGCTTTCTCTTCAGCAGATCGACTTTAGGGGGGAGAAACTCCAAATCAATAATAGTGAATTTTTTTTTGTTTAAATATTGAATGTAATCAAAGTAAAGTGAAAGTAAAGTGAAATTTACCAGTTACACATGCGGGGTGGGGGGCTGGGGAGGTGGGGGGAAGGGGGGAGGTATATCGTGATTCTTGGTGGTGGAATATATGCACTGGTGAAGGGATGGGTGTTTGAGCATTGTATAACTGAGACTTTAACCTGAACGCTTTGTAACTTTCCACATGGTGAATTAATAAAAGAATTTTTTTAAAAAATTGAATCACTGTGAGATGCACAGTCACAAAGCTATTCAGGATTCAGTTTCAGTCACATGATGGTTCAAGACTCATTCCTGCACCAGTGGACTGTTTGCTGCCACCAATGACCCCAGTTTCCCCGCTGCCCTGCCCGGCCCCAGCCTGCTTCTGTGGCTCCTCCTCGTCCTCTTCCTCCTCATCCTCCTCCTCTTCCTCCTCCTCTTCCTCCTTCTCCTCCTCCTCCTCCTCCTCTTCCTCCTCCTTATCCTCCTCCTTCTCCTCCTCCTCCTCCTCCTCCTCCTCCTCCTCCTCTTCCTCCTTCTCATTCCCCTTTTGGGCATTATGGTTTCATGCTGTTTTAATTACTAGTGCTTTGTAGCGCAGTTTGAAGTTGGGGAAGGTGCTGCCTCCCATCTTACTTTCCCCCAAGGATTGTTTTAGCTCTTTGAGGGTGTTATTGTTCCATATGAATTACTTCGGGAGTGTTTGATCTATTTCTTTAAAAAATATCATGGGTATCCGTATAGGGACTGCACTGAACATGTACAATGCTTTGGGGGAGTATTGCCATTTTGACAATGTTAATCTTCCCCATCCATGAGCAGGGGATGTGTCTCTGTTTCCTCATGTCCTCTTCTATTTTTTGAAGTAGCATTTTATAGTTTTTTCTGTGTAGGTCCTTCACCTCTTCAGTTAAACTGATTCCGAGGTACTTGGAATCAATTAAGATAATTTTATGGGGTACAATTATGAACAGGAGGGCTTTTTTTGTAGGTAGGAAAGCCATGGGCTTTTGGGTACTGATTTTGCAACCTGAGTGGGCCAGATTTTAAACGATCGAGTGGATTGACTCGCTCACCTGGCGCCCTGCCCTGCTGCTCCTCTGTATCACGTGAATTCCACAGGGCTGGTCATCAGTCACAGTGCTCTCTCCTCCATGGGCTCAGCGCCTAGCCCGAGGGGTGGCAGCTCTCTCCCACACTACTGCTATGTCCAGAAGTGATGCGAGGTGCCCAGCTGAGCAGGGCCACTCCTCTTACGGGCGGAGAGACGACTTTCCAGGAGCCAAGAAAAGGCCAGGTGTTCTTACTGCACCCCTTACGTTACTTACTAAACACGTTTCTGAAGTCTTCTTTTAAAAATTTTCTTTTCTGGGGCTGGAGCAATAGCACAGTGGGGAGGGCGTTTGCCTTGCATGCGGCTGACCCAGGTTCGATTCCCAGCATCCCATATGATCCCCTGAGCAACGCCAGGAACAATTCCTGAGTGCAGAGCCAGGAGTGACCCCTGTGCATCGCCGAGTGTGACCCCCCAAAAAGCAAAAACAACCAAAAATCCAAAAAACAAAAATTTTCTTGTCAGCAGTTTATTATCTTCTTAGGCCAGAGCCACAGTACAGTGGGCAGAGAGCTTGTCCTCCAGGCGGCCCACCTGGGTCCCACCCCCGGGATCCCATATGGTCCCCTGAGCACCTCCAGGAGCGGTTCCTGAGTGCAGAGACAGGAGTAACCCCTGAGCACCGTCGCGTGTGGTCCCCAAGCAAAATAAATTTATACAATAAACACAGCAGAAAATGGTCAAAATAAAAAATCTAAGCAAATAGGGTGAGGTCTGAAGCAGCTTTCCTTCATCCCTGCAAGGAGCAAGTCTCAGAGTAAACTCACCTCAGTCCCTGATTTCCTCAGCCATTCCCGGGGGCAGAGGTGGGGAGAGAGAAAACGTCAGAGTCCCACCGGAGGCTGCCGGCTCTCCCCTCCCCACTTCACATACGTCACCCAAGGACCTCACTGGCATCACGTTGACGGGAAAGAAGAGACCAGCACCCAAAGAGCTCCCCCAGAGTCCCCTCTGGCGGTGATGTGGGGACACTGAGACTTCTTGGAAAGACCCGCCTGCCCGGCACCCCCAGGCACCACGGGGAAGCAGCTCGGAACGTGACTCACGTAAGGGGACGAGGGCTGGAACCCGAAGTCAAGGCTGGAAACAATTCTTCAAGCAAACAATTCCTTCCACAGCTGCCACTCTGCTGCCGAGGCCTTCCTGTGAGTGTTCCATGGCACCCATCATGTTTTTCCGATGTGTCGTTTCTGTTTGGGTTTTCCTTGCTGTTGTTCTCACCTCCTCTTGCATTTTCTCTGTGGTGTGTTCCATTGTTTCTCTGACCTCCTTAGGCATCATCATCAATTCCTCGCTGAACTTCCATTGCGGTCTTCGCAGTTGGGAATTGTTTCTTGTGTGTTGTTGTGTAAACGGTTCGTGCCTCTATTTATGGTGAATTATGGAGACTTTAACTGCAGCTGCAGAGTGATTCTGAGGAAAATGCAGGGGCCTTGAAACCTGTGCTTCCTCAGTTTCCAGGGCTCCAGGCTGGGCCGATAATGCATATTTCTAATACACGGAGTTCACATCTACTTGTGAGTAATTTACACTTCTCATTAGAGCCCTTAGCTTATAAATCATAGATAATTTAATTTAAATTCCTTGTCTCATAATTTGAACATCTGTGTGTATCTGAGTCTAGTTCTATTAATTACTCTGTCTCTTCACACTGTGTTATTTTCTTGCTTTTTTGGAATATTTTGTTATTATTTTTGTTGAAAGTTTCACATTTACTTGAGTTATAGGAACTGTGGTAAAGAGGCGTTTTTTTTGTCTTTGTTTTGGGGGCCACACATGGTGGTGCTCAGGGCTTTCTCTAGATCTACATTCAGGGGTCACCCCTGCTGGGCTTGAGGGACCATATGGAGCCAGGGTTCGAACCCGGGTTGGCTGAGTGCAAGGCAAACACCTTACTCACTGTACTGTTTCGCAGCCCTAAAGAGGTTTTTGGCATGGAGGATGCCATCCGTCTAGCTAGGATCTTGGGTATATTAATGCTTGCTGTAGCTGCAAGAGCCAGAGGCTCTAATTCACTATGGTCCTTATTTCCACTTCTGTTTTTGTGTTTGGGTTTTGCTCAAGTACTACAAAGAGAGGGCCTGCTTCTGACGTTCCCAGCTCTAATCCACTGTTATTAATACAAGACTATTTGATCTGTAAGAAATAAAGGTAAGCTGATTCCTCAGAGCCTCCTAGTGGACCCGTTTCTCAGGATTGTGAGCTTCCCCAACAGCCGAGCAGACCGCTGTACATGGAGGCTGTGCTCCTAGCCGACTTCTTTGAAACGCTGTTGTCAATTTCACATATGTTGAGAATTTCTCTTCTAGGTGAGAAATTGGTTTTGGTGGTGGGAGAGGGAGAGGAAAGTTCTTCCCTAGATGGCAGAAGGTTCTGGCAAGTGCTTTTCCTCTGGAGAGCAGAGCTTTATATGGAGAAGCCTCTGGGCTTATTTAATACATACTCCTCTTCCTCGAAGCCAGGGGGGATTTTTTTCTCAGAAGTTTACTGGAAGGATCCTGAAGATGAACCTTACATCATGTGGGACCCTCCTCAATCTGTGATTCCCAAGACTTTTTCGCTTTCATACTAATTCTCCCTCAGTGACTGGTGGGAAATGCCACTTCACTGTTCTGGACTAGGTTGGTCCGGCTCTGTTTCCTGGCAGCAAAATTTTGACTGTTCTTTCTGAATGAGTTTGTCTCTTCAGATTCACAGTGGTCATCACTCCAAACCTCACTTCTCTTATGGATCAACTTAATTTATGTTCGGTTTACCAAGAACTTTGTTGTAAAGATGGGCATGCTGCCTTCTTTTTTTTAAAAAAAAAAACCTATTTTTTTGTTACAAGTTGTTCATCATGATTTGTTAGACATTCAGTATACCAACACCAACCCCACCTCTATTACACCTTCCCACCACCATTATCTCCAATTGTCCCAATCACGTGTTAAGCCTGTCCCCCATACCAGGCCCTCAATAATTTATTTTACATTGCTTCTTAGAAATAATTTTCTAAAAGAATGATCAAAAATGTTTCCTTAGAGGGAATTAGTGAAGACTGTTGTATCTCACCATAGAGACAGTAAGCTCTTGTATAGGAGGTTACTAAGATGCTGTTACAGGCTGTCTTCTGTGTTTATAGTTTGTTAATCAGGATTGGTTGCCTTCTACATTACATCCCATCCTATCTGGTACGCTACTCCTGGTTTATCAGTGTTGCAGAGTTTGGGATGTCATGTAACCACACATGCAGTCATTCCCAAAATTATTAATGGGGTGATATAGCTGGAGTAAAATTTTTTACTTTGGTGGCTTGTGTGTGTGTGTGTGTGTGTGTGTGTGTGTATGTGTGTGTGTGTGTGTGTGAGAGAGAGAGAGAGAGAGAGAGAGAGAGAGACTGCTGGGGCTTCAGGAAGTACAGAGATATGGGGGGACGTAGCCCATCCCTGATACTATGAAAGCCTGGAGAATTTAGTCATGAAACTCACATACTGATAAGTTTTCCATCAGATTAATTTCCGGATGAGGCTTGTCCGGAGCCGTGGAGACAGCTGGGAGGGTATGCTGTCTTTAAAATTGGACAGAGGTGAAACTGGAAGTTTGGAAGAAATATAAAGTTGTTGTCTTACAAGGAATCCTGATGGACATATCTAGCACATTTTATTTTTAGAGTGTGAAAGTACTCAGAATGTAAACATTCAGGCTTGTGAACTTACCATGTCTTCTGTAATACCACTTTGTTTTCAGCCAAAGTTTTAAGACATAACTCATTTCATTTACACAACTTCTAGCACATATTGACATATCTATGGAGTACCTTTCAAAATGACTGAGACAATGCATGTTCCATCTGTGCTCTGGAGAGGAAAATATAAAAAAAGATAAAGGTGAACAAAAAGGAAGTGTTGCAAGTGGGATAAAAGGTGCCCCAAAAGAACTTGGTCTCTTTGGGTGAATTGTGAACTACTGAATCACTTATTCTGAGCTAGGTGCCTTAGGTGGAATGAGCGAAAGCCCGGAGAGGGAGAACTGGTATTGCCGTTTGCTCAGTTCACCTTGGTCAAGGTCTGCGGGGAAGGACAACTCACCCGCTGACCCCAGGCAGGACTGATAAAATCTGCCACGAGCACCTACCCAGCCCGAATGTCTGTGTTCTACTGCCCCATCAGGCAGTGACTGGGCCAGGTGCCAACTCAGGAACAAACACCTCCAACCCCTTTCTCAGGGATCCCTGGAACTCAGGAGCCGAAGAATCTGCTCTTTGCAGGAAAGGAAAATTCAGCCCCGACCTCTTTCGAAGTTCTTGTGTCTGCCATCTATCCTCACAGAAAGCTCTCAGGAAGGAAGTGGACAGTGGAGTGTGAGCAGTTCAGGGTGCTGTGCAGGCATCTGAGCAGGGCAGGTTGCTCTGGGCAATGGAAGTACCTCATCCTGGTGCCATCTCTCAGGCCCCTTCTTTGCTATTAATTTTCTTGCTGTTGTTTCGAGTCTCACCTGGTCAGCGTTACTCCTGGCTCTGTGCTCAGTCATCACCCCGGAGGTTCCCAGGGGACTCCATGTGGTGCTCAAGACTGAAGCCAGGTAGGCTGCATAAAAGGCAAGAGCATTAGGGGCTGTGCTGTTTCTCCAGCCCCACTCTCCTGGGATATTTCATCACAGCCTTTGTTCCTCCAGGGCCTTCTACTCTCAGAGGGTCCCTGGGTGGGGCCGGACCTGGCCCTTCTGCTTCTCCAAGGCTCTGATCTTTCTCCTGCGTTTTTGCATCTCTAACGTCTCCAAGACCTTCATGCCTTTGGGCAACTTTGTTTTTGAGTTACAGCCACTCTGAAACCTCATCATCAGGATATACTGGTGGACAACAGTAAGAACAAACTGGAACTAAAAAGAGAAAGAAAGCTGAGATTTAAAGCTTTCCCAAAACGATAGGACAACAGTAAGAACAAACTGGAACTAAAAAGAGAAAGAAAGCTGAGATTTAAAGCTTTCCCAAAACCATAGGAACTGAAGTAGCCTATACAGAATTTTGTTACCAAAATCTAACCAGGAATTAGATGCAGGCACTTGAGAGATTAGAGAGGGAACCAGCTTTAATCATGCATACAGACTTGATCTGGCTCATGTCAAAATGGGTCAAGCCGTAAATGCAGTTCACACAGAGCTTGTGAAGGTTAGATACAGGATACTGCAGTTCTGTATCTAATTTTCTCATCTAAACGTAACAATGGTTGCTAACATGCGGATTGCTTGGCAGAATTCATGATTAATGCATTCTGTTTTAAGCAACATGTAGACATTGGCTAATTGTTTCTGTGGTCTGATTCTCCTTCTGCTCAAGTGACTAGATCAGTCTGCCTTTTTTGCTCAGTTCTGGTTATAAAGCTCTGGAATAAAAATGATCTGGGCAGTGATAAATATTTTTTTTGGGGGGTTACACCAGCAGTGTTCAGGACTTACTCCTGGCTCTGTGCTCAGAGATCACTCATGGTGGGGTTCCAGGTGACGTGTGGTGGCAGGGACTGAACCCTGGTGGCCACGTGCAAAGCAAGGACCCTGTCCACTGTGCTCTCTGGTATGAGCAGTGGTCAATTCTTAAAGTTGTTCTCGATGGAGGGTGAGGGATGAGGGAGGGGGAAGATCCCCAAAACCTTTCTTTGAATAAGGAAGTGTTGAGGAAACCTTCACCCAATTTAAAGTTCCAGCCTCCTGCTGTAGGCATTTTTGTGAAAAAAATTAATTCTTGGTCTGGCCATTCTTTTAAAACTTTTTTTCTTTTTCTTTTTTTTTTGCTTTTTGGGTCACACTCGGCATGCACAGGGGTTACTCCTGGCTCTGCACTCAGGAATTACTCCTGGCGGTGCTCGGGGGACCATATGGGATGCTGGGAATCGAACCCAGGTATCACCCCAGCCCCATTCTTTTAAAACTTTTTAAGACTTTTAATATGCTTATCTTTTAAAACATTTACCTCGGGGCTGGAGCGATAGCACAGTGGAGAGGACCTTTGCCTTGCATGCAGCCAACCAGAGTTCAATTCCCAGCATCCCATATGGTCCCCCCAGCACTGCCAGGAGCAATTCCTGAATGCAGAGTCAGGAGTAACCCCTGTGCATTGCTGGATGTGACCCAAAAAGCAAAAGTAACCAAAACAAACAAACAAAAAACCCAAAAAACATTTACCTTTTATTCCATAGACCCTTTCGACCTCAGAATTTCAGATCATAAAATACAAAATACAGTCTTTGATCGTCCAGGTTGTGGAAACTTCCAGGTCTGCTAAAAAAAATACTTTGTTTCTTTCTAACTCACTTCAAATGTAAATTTCTTCTACAGTGGAATAAGTCCGTCAAAATCTGATTTCAGCCTGAAATCTCTGCTTAAACAGGGGGACAAAGCTTCAGAATCCAACCTTGCCCGACTTCTACCCTAAGGCAGCTCTGAAGGCTTTGGAACAATCAGTTATTTCTTTGATCCAAAGTGCAGAAATGATTGATGCTTACAAGTGACATAGACTAGATGTTCCAGGTCAGTGACCAGGTAAAGGGCCGAGTAGAGATTCACCTTTATTGTGCGTTAGTATAGAGCAAAGTATGCATTAGGTGTTTAATAACTGCCCACACGTTTGCTCCTTACATGTAGGGATATTGAAAAAAGTTTTCAGAAAGCTGAAATCACTCGACCTAAGTTTTATAGCTAAACCAATCGGAATCCCGGACCGCCGCTTGGGAGAATCTGAGTAACATCTGTTTCCCGTTCCCAGAAACCTCTGCCCTTTTTAGATGGGGTCAGGGTGGCTGGAATAGAAATCACCGTCTCACCATTAATGTTTCGAAAGCGCATAGTGTGTCAACGACTAGAAATATTCTTAGAAAGTAAGTCAGTGCAGGTGGGGGAAGCGGCTCACCCAGAGAAGTGGGTGTCCTGTGTGGCTCAGAAAATAGGGCACGCCAGCCAATGTGGGTGGTGTGGGGACTGCAGGGAGTGAGGTAAGTGCCGCCGCCGTCCTGCTTGGCTCACCCGTGGGGGTGGTTCCGCTGGCTGGGCTGTCTGCCGTGAGCACCTGCCTGGCACCTGCTCCCACCCAGCAGAGTCAGGGAGTGAAGCTCAGGCTGGAGAGTGTGGAGGGAGAGCACTGTAGCACCGTCGTCCCATTGCTCATCGATTTGCTCGAGTGGGCACCAGTTAGGTCTCCATTGTGAGACTTGTTGTTACTGTTTTTGGCACCGGGTAGCTTGTGAGATACTCTCGGTAGCTTGCCGGGCTCTCCGAGAGGGGCAGAAGAATCGAACCCAGTCTGCCGCGTGCAAGGCAAACGGCCTACCCGCTGTGCTATCGCACAGTAGAGAGAGAGCACACCTTTACTTATCAAATACACATACAGGAAAGTAGGACTGTAGGGGTGTGTGCTTATTCTGGGGCGGGGGGTGGACTCTCTACCCTGCAGTGTCGTTGGCTGGGTGGGCGGCCGTCTGGAGCCTGGGATGGTTGGGGAGCAGCCAACATCTTCCGTGCCTGATGGGACATTTGTAGCAGGGTGCACTCAGCAGAAGGGACATTGGGGGGGGGGTTCCCAGTCCTTTCCTCAGCATTTCCTGCTAAGCACCACCTGCCCGACAGAAGACCCTAAAGCAGCAATGATGCAGTGATGGTGTGGCCTTTGCTCCTGGCCCCTGGTGCCAGCTGGCCCTGGCAAACCTCAACTGCACAGAAAGACAGAAATGGACACCGACAGGGCTCTGGGGCCAAGAACAGGACGTGGTCTTCAGGAAACGCTCAGGGGGCTGGATGAAACGGGAAGAGCAGGGCTGGAGAGAGAGCACAGCGGGTAGACGCTAGCCGTGCATGCGGACGAGCACCCACGTTTGAACCCCTGTACCACGTACTATCCTGTAAGCACAACCAGGAGTGATTCCTGAGCACAGAACTGAAAGCAAGTCTTGAGCACCACCACTTGTGACCCTCAAACAGATAACACAACAACAACAACAACAACAACAACAATAACAACAACAAAAACCAGGTATGCCAGGAGCCTGCTGAGTTTTTGAGAGGATTATTTCACACAAGCAAACAGAAGTCAGATCAGACTCAAAGAGGCTGTGGTGATTCTTCACACCGCTCACCTGAGGTTGCACAGTCTGTGCCAGTTTGTGCAGTCTGCAAAGCTGATCAAATGTGGTGCTGGGAAAAACTAAGTGATAAAGACCTCCCAGGGGCAACGGAAGGAAAGGCCCAGAGAATCCTTCCAGAGGAGAGCCATGCAGAATGCTCCAGAAAGCGAGTGCTCGGGAGTCCAGGAGCTTCTGGCCAGTTTAGTTGTTGCCCTGCACGTTGGCCATTTCCTCTGGCCACCTCTGAGTGTCAAGGGCATTTTCTGGGTGCTTCCTTTATTTTCCAGCTGCTTTTCTCTTTCTCTCTAATCATAGCAGGGCTGCTTCCCTTGCAGCACTGTGCACAGACTCTGGCAGAGGTAAATCACTTTACGTTTCCTTCTCAGTCACGGTGTTGTGGAAGACGCTATCTAGGTCCGATGCCTGACACCGAAATCCTGGACTTTGTGAGTCACGCAGTGATAGCGCAGGGCTTTGGGGTGGGTCATGCTGAAGCTCCTGCTAATAAGATGACATACAGGTATGTGATATAAGATATAAGGGGATAGAAGACAGATAGCTATTTGAGGAAGTAGAGCATTGAAAAAAATAAGTAGATGCCCAATTCTTTATTTCACAGATTTGATACCAATTTTTTTTGCAAGAATTGGTGTGCAACCATTGCATAATACTTTTTTTAAAACTGTGCTAGTATTACTTGAAAATAGGATATGACAATTATCTGATAAAATATAGTACCTGTTCTTATTTAATTCTCTCAATAATCAAAGCCTCCAATCATAAGCTGGTTCATGGCCATTAAAAAGATGTGTGACATTTGACAGGTGTCTACTACACATAGATTGTTCTGCAAAGACACAATTCCCTTCTTTTCTCTAGATTCCTAGAGACTAGAAGGTGGGAATGATGGCTGATTTTATAGGCTGCATTCATTAATGTTTGGACTATTGTTCATGAATAGCAAATGTACAGAGGAGTTTGGATTCCTGATAAGTTTGGAGTACCCAATAAGACTGCACAGCTAGTTTTGGGATTTGAAATATTAGAGAGAAATATACACTTATTTTTAAAAAACTTTTTAATTAAATCACTGTGATAGACCATTACAACACACTTCTTTTAAAAAATATTTATTTTTAAATTGAATCACAGTGAGACACACAGTTACAAAGTTGTTCATGGTTGGGTTTTCAGTCATATAATATTCCAACACCTGTCCCTTCACGAGGGTACATTTTCCACCACCAATGTCCCCATTACCCCCCCCATCTCGATGGCAGGCAATTTTCTTCTCACCACCCCACCTGCCTCCCCCCGCCCCCCACCGTGTGTGCGTGTCTGTCTGTCTTTTTCCTTTTGGCAATTATGAGTTGCAATACAGATACTGAAGGTTTATCAGGTATTTCCTTTTACCTATTTTGAATATTCAGTTCCTGTACAAAATGATAATTTTCAACTACTGAAATACACACTTCTAATTTCTTTAAGTCCTTGCTATACCACATTGGAACTCTTGGTTATCAGCTAAACACAATCCTCACTAGCAGAAGGAGCACAGCAAAGAAGTGATCTGGCTGCGGAACTGTTGTGGCAAGAAATTGGTGCTAAGGGCCTGAACTAGGAGGTGGGTGAGGACCTCACACTCTTTTTTTTTTATTTTTTATTTTTTTTTATTTTTTTTATAATTTATTTATTTTTAATTAGAGAATCACCGTGAGGGTACAGTTACAAATTTATAGACTTTTGTGCTTATACTTCCCTCATACAAAGTTCGGGAACCCATCCCTTCACCAGTGCCCATTCTCCACCACCCGTAAACCCGGCGTCCCTCCCACCCTCCCCACTCCCATCTCCCCCCCACCCCACCCTGCCACTGTGGCAGGGCATTCCCTTCTGTTCTCTCTCTCTAATTAGCTGTTGTGGTTTGCAATAAAGGTGTTGAGTGGCCGCTGTGCTCAGTCTCTAGCCCTCATTCAGCCCACAACTCCCTTCCCCCACATGGCCTTCAACTACAATGTAGTTGGTGATCGCTTCTCTGAGTTGCCCTTTCCCCGGAACGTGAGGCCAGCCGCGAAGCCATGGGGTCAACCTCCTGGTACTTATTTCTATGGTTCTTGGGTATTAGTCTCCCACTCTGATATTCTATATACCATAGATGAGTGCAGTCTTTCTATGTCTGTCTCTCTCTTTCTGACTCATTTCACTCAGCATGAAACTTTTCATGCCCATCCACTTAACTACAAAATTCTTGACTTCCTTTTTTCTAACAGCTGCATAGTATTCCATTGTATAGATGTACCAAAGTTTCCTCAACCAGTCATCCGTTTTGGGGCATTCGGGTTTTTTCCAGATTCTGGCTATTGTAAACAGTGCTGCGATGAACATACATGTGCAGATGTTGTTTCGATTGTACTTTTTTGCCTCTCTGGGATATATTCCCAGCAGTGGTATTGCTGGGTCAAATGGGAGCTCAACCTCTAGTTTTCTGAGAGTCGTCCATACTGTTTTCCAAAAGGGCTGAACTAGCCGGCATTCCCACCAGCAGTGTAGAAGGGTCCCTTTCTCCCCACATCCTCTCCAACAGCGGTTGCTTTTGTTCTTTTGGATGTGTGCTAGTCTCTGTGGTGTGAGGTGGTATCTCATGGTTGTTTTGATCTGCATCTCTCTGATGATTAGTGATGCAGAGCACTTTTTCATGTGCCTTTTGGCCATTCGTATTTCTTCCTTGGTAAAGTTTCTGTTCATTTCTTCGCCCCATTTTTTGATGGGGTTGGATGTTTTCTTCTTGTAGAGTTCAACCAGTGCTTTATATACCATTGATATCAACCCCTTATCTGATGGGTATTGTGTAAATATCCTTTCCCATTCTGTGGATAGTCTTTGGATTCTGGTCACTGTATCTCTTGCGGTGCAGAAGCTTTTTAGTTTAATGTAATCCCATTTGTTTATCTCTGTTTTTACTAGATTGCTTAGTTCCGTGTCACCTTTGAAGATACCTTTATCTAGGACCTCACACTCTTATCTCACTTGTAAAGAGCAAAAGTAGACTGGGATTGGTTTACTAATTGGATGAATGGTGAGAGTTCAAGAGAAGCAGAGCATGACACTTGGGTATCTGACTTATATGACTCGGAGGGAGCACGGGAGGAAAAGCAATGGTACGGAAAGAGCATTTGAGGGACGACGAGGCATGAGAAATCGAAGCAGGAATGTTAAAGAACGCCAGTAGCCTAAGAAATGGGCAGCAGAAGAGGCAGTAGAAAGGTGATGCCAAGGTTAAGGGCAGAGAGGTCAATAACGTCAGTTAGGAGGAGGAAAATGGGGTGAGAAGTGGAATCCCTGGGGAACTCTTTGAGATGCGGATCTTGGTGGCTGAGGAACCAAGAAGTGACAGGTGTGTCACAATCACTCCAGGTTGTGTTTTATTGAATTTCAAGCATTTTAAAGAATCAACCAATGTTCTTTGGGTGGGGGGGCTGTCTCCCAAACAGTGCTCAGAGAGTCCCCTGAGTGATGTCAGTCCTGGTGATATATGGCTGCTGCTTGGTATTGGGACCCACGGGAGCCATACCTGGCATGCTCGGGGGTCTCGCGGTGCCAGGGAGAGAACGCGCAAGGCAGTAATACGGGAACTCCTGATGCTAGTCAAGGAGAAGAGAGCGGGAAGGGCCAGAGCGGTAAGAGTTTTGTTTTTTTTAAAAAAATAGTTTCCTTTTAAAGTATCATGCTAAGTGAAATGAGTCAGAAAGAGAGAGACAGACGTAGAAAGATTGCACTCATCTGTGGAATATAGAACAACAGAGTAGGAGACTAACACCCAAGAATAGTAGAAATAAGGACCAGGAGGTTGACTCCATGGCTTGGAAGCTGGCCTCACATTCTGGGGAGAGGGCAGCTCAGATAGAGAAGGGAACACCAAGTAAAATGTGGTTGGAGGCCATGCGGGGGAAGGGTGAAGAGTGCTGAATGTAGACTAGAGACTGAACACAATGGCCACTCAACACCTTTATTGCAAACCACAACACCTAATCAGAGAGAGAGAACAAAAGGGAATACCCTGCCACAGTGGCAGGGTGGGGTGGGGGGAGATGGGATTGGGGAGTGTGGGAGGGATGCTGGGTTTATCTGTGGTGGAGAATAGGCACTGGTGAAGGGATGGGTTCTTGAACTTTGTATGAGGGAAACATGAGCACGAAAATGTATAAATCTGTAACTGTACCCTCACAGTGACTCACTAATTAAAAAATAAATTAATTTAAAACAATTTAATATTGAAAAAAATAGTTTCCTTTTGCTAGTTTTAGGTTTTGCAGTTTCGAGTGTTCTTGAAGATATGGGATGCTGAGATGTGGAAGAGGAAGCTCTGAGGAAGTCCTGAGGGGGAGAAAGGGGTGTGTGTGTGTGGGGGGGGGGTTGGTCCTGCCTCAGCAGGACACAGGATCAACCTGGACAAGTTCACTAATTCCTTGGGGGTGGAGAAAAAGAAGGGAGTGGAGGCGGACATCAAGGTCTGAAGGGACTGGTCTGTGGGGCTGAAGGGATGCTTGCTTTCCCCTTTGGGTCTTCTGGGTGAGGGAGGAAGAGAAGGTTGCCCTGCGGAAAGAGTTGATACGATGCTGATAGGATTGTGTTCCTTGAGAGGAAGACTATGCTGACAGACCACCAGAAGAGAAAAGGAGCGGGAAGCCAGGGCTGAGGGTCCTCCTGGGTGGGGGTCAGTGTGGTTTGGAGGCCAGTCTTAGTCAGATGCAGCGAGAAACACAGATACGCAAACCAAGGGTGTCTGAGAGCTTGGCTCTGAAACAGATGATCTTGAGCTGAGCTGTCTCACCTTGATCACGCTTTTGTCTGTGAGACGAGAATACAGGTGCGTGTCCTGGCCACTATCACCTTCTCAGCAGCCTCCCAAGACAATGAGAGTAGGGGTTGGTGCCCTGGTTACTGGCATTCCTAGTCTGACTTCCAATTTGAAATTTCAAAGATGGTTTATGAGGGTGGGGAAGAGACCAGGTCATGGGCTCAGCGCTGGCTTGTGAGTCCACAGCAAAGGGAACCTGCTGTCAAACTGAGAAGCAAGTGAGTGGGAGGATGTTCTGAGTAAGTCAAAGCAGGTCGCTAGCCTGGAAACGCCATGAGGCTTATACTGACTTATACCTCGTTACCGAAGCATCTGCGAGAAAGCGTCTGGATCTGCAATAAGGTATCTGGCTTCACATGGAATTTCACCTAGTGGCCCAAACTTTCAGTGAAACTTGGAGTTACTTTTGTTTCAGGCATTTCTGATATCCTCTGCCCTCAACATTCCAAATGATTTTATTTGACAAACTGCAACCTCCTCAACAGTAGGATATAGGGCACGTAAAGGTCACCAGTGGCCAGAATTAAAAAACAAAATCTGAAAACCTATTTAGACGGAATGTTTATGTTCATCCAAATTCATACAAATTCATATGTTGAAGGGATTTCAGAAATAATTAGGATTACTTAGGTAATTAGGTCACAAGGGTGGGTCCATCACGGTTAAATAAGTGGTCTTGTTAGAGGGACAAGACCTCTCTCTTGATCTCTCTCTTGATCTCTCTCTCTCTGTGACTCTCTCTGTGTCTCTCTCTCTGTATCTCTGTCTCTATCTCTCTCCATGCCCAGACAGGCAGCAAAGTCCAGAGAGGGAGGCTGTTCAGAAGGAGACCTTCACAAAGAGATGACCCTGCTGGCATCCTCATCCTCAATTTCTTGCTCTGATTGTATTTTGTGACGGCAGCCAGAGTGTCTGTCACTGCACTATAATGCAAGGAATGAAACAAACACCAGTGTCATTAGGTGTCCCTCTGCTCAATCTTCTAACACCAAGAATCCTTCATGCATCTGAAGCGTGGTGATTAGAGTAAATGGTGCCTTCCCGGAGGACAGAGAGGACAGAGTGCCTCTACCGGGGCTGCTGGGCCACAGCCCTTCCCTATTAACCGTCCCTCGCTAAGGCTTTCTTGGGGGCTGGACTCTTAAGCAAGCCTGGCTTCATTAGGCTTCAATGGCAGCTGGGTGTCAGGATGAAGCACATGCCAAGAACGCCCGCTTCCCAGTGGTATTAAATCACCTTGTTATTTATTACTCTCTAGAAGCCCCTCATTTACATGTGGTCCCTTCTCAGATGACTGTCTCAAGTAAATCTGAATTTGTTTAGACAATTTTATGGGCCTGGTAAAACCACAATTGAGTTTCAGGTCTTTGTAGTAGCCTAGCCAAGAAGCATTCCAATTAGGAATAACTGCTGTTGATGCCTTGGGCTGTGGTCCACGCCCACTGTGACTCGGGTCTTTGTTCCACTAAATCCCCTAAGAGTCTCTTCTTTATTCTTCAACTAAATAGACAGGCCCCGGGAATATACGCTTTTGGAATTGTAATACAGGAGCAATATTATGCCTCTCTCTTAATTAACCTGGTAAGCAGAGGCTTGGAGCATCAGCTGGGTAGTCTAAGAGGGTCTTTGATCTTGTGAACACACATCTACAGTTGAGTTGTATCTCACTCTTGTGATAAAATGTCTTTTATTTTCTGGCACACACCAAATACCTTTATTATTCTTTGAGAGCAATGATGCAATATTTCTGGTTAATGAAATGATGTGTGTCTGAAAGACTTAGCTTCATGCCAGGAACAATAAATATGAACTATCGCTTTTTTTTTAATCCTGGAACAGGATTTTTATTTAAAGGAAGATTTCTGAATAGAGAGAGAGAACAGTCAGAATCATTGGGGCAGCTCAAGAAAAATCAGTCAGTGGTGGATTTCAGACTTCACATTTGCGAGACTGTTGCCCTTCCCACAGCATCGTAACTCCTCACATATTCAAATGCTCATTTCTTCAGACTCAGTCTTCCAAGGTACCTCTCAGCCTTTCCTGTTTTCCTCACACAAAGAAGGGAATTGGGACAAAGACTATTATTGTTTTCACAAGGCAGGTGCCCCCACCAGCCTGGGAAGGATTTCCAGAGATATGGTAATTAACATATTTTTCTTAATCTTGCCTTTATTGTTAATCTCCAAAGCATGAAAGTGGTTGGCCAGTTGATTAAACTAAGAAAACAACAGATCTGAAATGAAGGCAGCCCTGCAGAATACACACGCATAACATGGTACTTTTGTGGAAGAATACCTACAAGTGAATCCCAACTTAAAGGATCAAATTAAACATTTGAAGTTAACGATGTGGATATGTTTTCTGGACTAATACATAGCAGAATAGCTAATGAAGTGTAGCACAATTTGCAGGGTAAAAACAGCCATTCTTTGATTTCTTCTGGAAAGAGATGTGATCCTGTTTAGAATTTGATCAAGGTCAGAGCCTCTGGTCTTTCAGAGCACGTGCAGTAAAGCAGCCCAGCATGATCTATCGTATCAGTACTGACCCTGAACTGTGACTGTCCACGGGATGGAGAAGTGAACCTGTGCATGCATGCTTAGGGAAGAAGGACATGGGAATTGGGCCTTTTTTAAAAACCAAAACACTGGCTGATACCATCTCAAAAAATTCCAGGTTAAGAGGCTTGGGTCCTCAGGAGAGAATATTCCAGTTAAAATGCCCTCCGAGTGCTTCATTTCTCAGCCACGTCAGGTTGATGCATCATTATCTGCACTCTTCATCCACCTCGCAGTGACAAAAGCAATCATCAGTTCACTTGTGGTGACAGAACGGGAGGTTTTAAAAAATTAAAACACAAGACACACAACAACACACACACAGCAATATTTTCAAAAGCATTGGTTGCAAATGCTGGTCCAGATGGAAGTGCAAGAATGGCACTTGCAGTCAGATGCTTTCTGCAGACAAAGGCCCTCCCCCTCGATGAGACGAGCGTTATTCAGTGTTGGGTCCTGGAGGCCATCGCTGCGCAGGCTGGTCTTCAGTTTATTTTTTTTCGGCCAACAAAGTGATCCATGACATTGAGGCCACCCATATAGTCAACAAGAAGCTGTGCGGTCTTGGTGGGCAACAGGCTGGAAAGAGCATGGCAGGGAACCTGGTTAACTTCACAAGCTTAGCCAAGGAGTGCTTTACTGACTTAGCCCAGATGAAGTCCTCTGCTTAAGCACGCATTAAGAACAGATGACTGGTTAAAGAAACTTTGGTATATCTACACAATAGAATACTATGCAGCAGTCAGAAAAGATGAAGTCATGAACTTTGCATAGAAGTGGATCAACATGGAAAGTATCATGTTAAGTAAAATGAGTCAGAAAGAGAGGGACAGACATAGAAAGATTGCACTCATCTGTGGAATATAAAACAACAGAGTACCCAAGAATAGTAGTATATAATACCAGGAGGTTGGCTCCATGGCTTGGAAGCTGGCCTCACATGCTGGGGAAAAGGCAGCTGAGATAGAGAAGGGAACATCAAGTAGAATGGTTGGAGCTCCCGCGAGGGAAGGGAGATACGTGCTGAAAGTAGACTAGAGACTGAACACGATGGCCACTCAATGCCCCTATCGCAAACCACAACACCCAGAAGGAGAGAGAGAACAAAATGGAATACCCTGCCATAGAGGCAGGGTGGGGTGTGGGAGATGGGATTGGAGGGTGGGAGGGATACTGGGTTCATTGGTGGTAGAAAATGGACACTGGTGAAGGCATGGGTTCTCAAACATTGCATGCGGGAAACACAAGCACAAAAATGGGTAAATTTGTAACTGTACCCTCATGGTGACTCACTAATTAAAAAAATTAATTAATTAAAAAAAGAGAAAAGAATGTGCACATTTAGGGCTGTCTGAGGCCTGTCTGCAGAAGGAGGCCAACCCTGGTTTCTTGATCTGCCCTCGTTTTATGAGGCTTTGGCTCATTTTGTGTATCAATTTCCAAAGGTCCACTCCATTGTGTCCTGACTGACAGAGGCAGTAAAGCCCTGTGGAATAGGAGGGGATGAGCTTGAATTCCAGAGCTAGTTGAGGAAAATTACTAGCACATGAGCCTCAGTTTCTCCCAGAATGAAGGAGGTCATCGATCTTTCTTTCTGGGACTGCAGTGAGGAGATGATGCAATGGTTTTCCCTAGTCTTTGGCAAAACCCAACTGAGCCTGTTTATCTTCTCCATCTCCACTGGCTCCTCCTGTCAGAACATTCTAGAACTGCTCATTCTGAGGCTCTCTGCAGAGTGTGGAGAGGAACAGTAAACAGAACAGCTGGTTCAGAGGGGAAGGCTAGGGATAGTACCTGGGCCGGAATTTCAGGGAGCAGTCCAGGGTACCACCTTATGTGCTCCTGCCCTCTCCAGTGTAAGCTCTCCAGTGAAGTGTTCCTATTAGACCTCCCTTGAGGCCCAGACTAAAAATTAAGCTTCAACTAGAACCCTTTGGATTTCACACTTTCTATTTCTTCAGTGCACTTATGACCACCCAGGATATTTTTTTTTTTACCTGTTTGTTTGTTTGTTCTTTACTGCCTTTGACACCCCCAAAAGCTATTTCCATAAGGGCAGGGTCTCTTGTCCCAAATTCCTTGCTAACAAACCCAGATCCCAGGATGTCAGCAAAGCATGGTACACATCAGCAACTGCTAACACCCACTGAAGGGACATTGGAAGAAAATGTGTGATATGTGTAAAGAAAATAAAATGATATGTGCGATATTATCCCTCTTTCCATGTTTCAAAGCTCCTCTCAGGGACCTTGTAGGTTTCTTTCAAACTAGGATCCTGAGCAAATAAAAGTAGATATCACTCTGAAATTATTTGAAAAAACTAGAATGATGTGCCATGTGCTTTATAACCAGCATTATTGCAAATCTTTAGTAGGTAAGTACCTGCCTCACTGTGAACACTCACTCGACTATACGCTGTGAGAGCACTACTCATAAGTAAACACTCAAAATAGAAAAAGGGGTATGCTGACAGATTGAGTGGATTATAATTACATATTTCAGACTGCAATCTTAGTGGATTATAATCCCATATTGCAAAATGCTGTCTATCTTTTCTCCATATCACTTTTCACTGTCACTGTCATCCTGTTTATCATCTATTTGCTCGAGCGGGCCCAGTAATGTCTCCATTCATCCTAGCCCTGAGATTTTAGCAGCTTCTCTTTACTCGCTCTTCCCAATGGTGCCGCATTAGAGGCTCTTCAGGGTCAGGGGAATGAGACCCATCGTTGTTACTGTACTTTAGAGCTATACCCCCTGTGACAGATAACGAGAAAGATTCTAGGAATTTCATGGTACACACAGTTAACTGAAGCAGAAAGACACTTCCTTATGCAGAGGCCACTAACTGCCAACCATGGACTGGATGTGAAGCATGTGGCATCTATGTTGAAAAATAACTGAAAGAGGAATTAGCCAGTGCTGAAGAGGAAAGCTGGAGCCAGTGGAAGTTACGATGAGACAGATGTCAACGTAACTCTTCGAGCAAGGAATGCACTTCCCTGCAAAATAGAAAGCCCTGTATGTGGGCGGTATACTTCGGTGGCCTCTTACAGGTCAGGTGGTGAACTGAAAGAGAGAATCAGTAGCTGCTTCAGCAAGTCAGCCTCACTGTTCCTACAGTGGGTTACACGGAAGCGAAAGGCATCTGAGGAAACTCAGCACTGAAGCCCAGTGGAGCACTGAGGCAGATGGCAGAGGGAATCTAGTGTGCTTCTGAGGAGGGCTTAGTACTTCAGACTCCTGCCCATTACCAATTCTTTGATCCTCATATAGCACAACTTTATTCTTATTGGCATTGCGGCCATGTTACAGATTCCTGACACATTCGGCTCAGCCACTGGCCTTGGCTTTGGGCCCCTGAGCTGGGGGAGGCGAGAGCTATTCCAACAGGGTGGCTCTATGGGGAGGAGACACAACAAAGGATTTCTCTTAAAAACATCATTTCAACCTGTCTACAGATCATCCAGTAAGTCCAACCCAATACCGAGATGACTGCGAAAACCTAATTCCATTTTCCAGACTCAGAAAGAAAATTCGTACAGCAAAGAGGCTAACTTAAGACTCTGCTGGAAAAATGGGCAAAATGAAGGATCCAAATTCACTAAACAGATGCTCTGAAAGAGCCTCAACCTAAAGAGATTGGAAGAAGTTGGTAACTGGCACATTAGCAAATCCAGAGTAGCTGACATTGTTACCTTCTTAAAATCATCACGATGTATAAAAATCTTGGCATGTACAAGTACACTTGTTCTTGCAAGATAGCATCTACTATCTTCTTGGCTGCATATTCTGGTTCCAGAATTGGCAAAAGTAAAGGGGCGCTGGAAGATTAAAAGAAAAAAATGAATACAGAAAATTCTTAATATTAGGGATCAACAAGGTCATACAATCATTCACCACCTATTATTTTCTTTGCCTCCTTGATTTGATTGGTTGTGATCTTTACTTACTTCTCAGTATGGTAAGCACAGCCAGAATTTCAAATGGAAAATAATAATCCCAGTGAATACACTGAGGTTGGACTATGCATTATGGGAAACCATATTCAACAGAGAGTCTCAATGAATATTGCAAAGCAAGCCTTAGACAACACCTGTTTGTCACCAATAGACGCCAAATTGGAAACCGGTAGCCCTTTCTGAGTCACACTGTGGAATGAGGAGGAATGTAGGTGGCTGACAGGGCACGTGCCAGAAGCAGGAAGGGTATGGGCAAGAATCTCTGGGCAGGCTCTAGGTCACACAACTCCATGTAGATTATCAGTATCTTAAACATGAACACATTTTGAGTAAGACTGATACTCTGAAATCATTAATTCATTATCATTAATCAGGCTGAATCCTTGAAAAATACTGTTTTAAACAACTTTTTTTAAAAGAAGCTGTGGTGTATATCCTCAACAGAATAATAAACCGTGAGAAAAAAATAAGATGGAATTGTGCTTTGGTGGATAAAATAAATGGATTTGAGGTGATTATGTAAGTAAATAAGTAATGGAATGAAAGATAATAGACAGCTTCACTTACAGGTGGAACTTGAACAACTAAGCAAATAAATTGGCTAGTAACAACCAAATAGCCTCCCAGACTCAGTATAAACCATGGGAAAGGGGTGTAAGGATGTGCAGCTCATCTTTTTAGTGATGGGATGGCACAGGGGTGTGCCAATCATATTTAGACAGGTGTGAGTATGATACCTATGACACACCAAGCAGCTGAGCTTCACACTGTGGTAAACTCATGGTAAGTAGGTCGAACAAAATAACATAGGTGGAAAATGATTTTTGTTTGTTTGTGGGCCACACCTGATGGTGTACAGGCTGACTCCTGGATCTGCAGTCAGGTCACTGCTGCTGGGGCTCAGGGGACCATAGGGAATGCCAGGGACTGAACCTGGGTAGGCCACATTCAAGGCAATGGCCTTACCTGATGTACCACAGCTTGGGCCCCAAATCATTATTTCTTACATGCAATTTTATTTTGAAGCCAAGGAACTCACCCAGTACTACAACCATCAAACATTCCAGTGTTTATAAAAAATGGACACACGATAGTGGTTTTAATTCCCCCTTTTCTCTGGGCGAAGGATTCCATAAATACAGATTCAGCAAATCCGAAGGCTGCAAATTTACTTGCACAATAATCTAAAAAGGACAAACACAGCTACTGTATATTTTAAAGTCATATTTCTTCATCATACTACCATTGGACAGAATGGAGTACCGATTTCACAGTCCTAATGTTGTTGACACGGCAGAGCCTGGCAAGCTACCCGTGGCATACTTGATATGCCAAAAACAGTAACAACGACGGTCCTCATTCCCCTGATCCTGAAAGAGCCCCCAATACGCCATCGGGCTACACTAGCATGTGACAGGGACGAATGGAGATGTTACAGGTGCCTGCTCCAGCAAACTGCTGAACAATGGGATGGCAGTGATACAGTGATACGGTGAATGTTGTGTGACCTCATTCTCCTCTCACTAGCAAGGCATGTCTGGAAGGGGTCTCAGTCACCAGTTGTCAAGGCCAGTTGGCAGGGCCACATGGATCCCTGGAGGGGTGGGGATGTGGGCGTGGTCTTCTCTGCTGTGTTACATGGGGTCAAGACTGATCACTTCACATGGGACACAAGGGTCCACTTCTTGTTTCAAAGAACTTCAACCGATCAGGAAGATTGACATGAGAAAGGAAATAATATTGGCGGAGGAGTCCAGGTAAGGAGGTCAGTGGCTTAGGAGATGGCACTCATTTGCGAAATATAAAGACGTAGGATGAGACTAATGCCCAGGGACAGTAGAAACAAGGGCCAGGTGGACTAGCCAATAGCTGGAAGCTTGCCACAAGCTTCAGGAGGCAGGGGAGGGCAGTTAGGACAGAGAAGGGACCGTTGACAGGGATAGTTGGAAATGGTCACTCTGGACAAGACTGAGAGCTGAAAGGAGGTAACGGAGGTTACACACTGTAGATAACATTAGGTTTGTCCTTTCAGCCTTTCTGCAGGGAACTTAGTTTACCTTAAAGCAATGTCCTTTCTGTATGGACACAGGAAGACAGTTAATACTATGCTTTGTAAGTTGGGAGCTGATTGACTCCAACAATATTTGCTCCTGGGCATTTGCTTTCTCAACTCATTGCCCTTAGTTCCTAGTACACCAAAAGCAGGGTCCCAACGAGGGACAGAATGGACCCAGGGCAAGCTGTGAGCTACCCTGGCATCGAAATGGACCAGGCCAAAGCGCCACAATACTCAACTATAAGTTGAGAGCATGGTCATAATAATTTTAAAAAGAGAAAATGAAACACATCACAATCTTTTAAACAGAGAAAAAGAAAGAAAAGTCAGCTGGGGGTTGAAAATAAGATTTAAGTTTTCTCCCAAATGGCTTTTGTTCCATTTTCAGGGAAAACACAAAGAATTGGTCACTTCAGCCTCTTAAATATGTTCAAAGTGCAGGGGCAGTGAAACGCGGCACTCATGTCATATCCGACCTGTCTGTCTTCAGTCACACGCCAACAACTGGATATCCATTTCATGGCACAGAAATACTTGTAGAAGGAAAGACTCTGAGGTATTCAGGTACTTTCTCTGCCTCACACGTTAACGGAACCACATTTACTGGCTCTGCCAAAAAGCAGCTACTACTGCTTGGTGGCAAGAACCAAGCGCCACGAGGATGAGTCATGGGGACAGTGACCCTGGGGACACACGGAGGGGAGGGGACAGGGGCCCCGAGCGGCTCCTAGGATCATCTGAAGCATCTGGTACAGAGATTGCTCCAATGGAGCCTCTCAACCCTCAAGTTGCTGATGATGTTTCGGCCTCTAGTCTGGGCTAATCTTATTCTACATCAAACCCCCTGTCATACTGAGGCAGGGGAGCCAAGTCTGGGGGTTGCTAAAGGTCTTGGTTCTGAGGCAAAATGAGGGCGGACAGAGATAAAATGATGGTAAGTAATTACGTGGCTCTGTAACACACTACTGTTATTTTAAAGAAGTGTGACTAGTCAAACATAAAAGAGAGGCAGTGAAAATGCCTGACACATCCTAAGCACAGTGGAAGAAAAGTCCATGTTAGAGACATGTATGGGCAGACTGGTCATGGTCAGGAGACTGGTGGTTTGTGTAGATTCTGAAAAACTTCAGTAGGTCCTGAAATGAACTCTATGAAGACAGCATTGTAACTCTGAAAATAGGTTGCTTAGCCCAAAATTGTTAGACAGTGTCTAGTTGACAGGTTGGCCAGTCGATTCTCAATTATCTGATTGTTGTGGCTAGGTTTCTTTCTCTCTTTTAAATGCAGGAGTACTGCTTTTAATTCAGCCACTGATTATGTTGGGCATGAACTCCACAGTGGCTAGCTTTCTGACAGGTGATTCCCAGGGGTCTGTGTAAACCCGTCAGAATGTTTGCTCCAGGAATGCCCTGGTGAGTAAGAAAACTAGTTTCTGCTCTTCTGAGAGCCAGATCTTGAGTTGGTCCAAGATGCTGATGAATCTTTTTGCCTCTCTATGGCTAATGTCAAGTCATTTGGAGGGAGATGGAAACGATAACCACTTCTTATAAGTTTTCGAGTACCAGAAGAGCATAGACGTTAATTCTAGATTTCTTGCGGGTAGAGAAACTTCCGCCAAATGCAAAGCAAGGGACACCACTTAATGGAAACTTCCTCCTAACTGTCCCAGTAACAGTGCTACTTCAATTCTGGGCACAGTGATTATGCTAGTCACTGGTATCAAACATGGAGCAGTGAAGTTGCCCTCTCTTTTTAAAACTCACTAGATGGCATAAAACCAGCTCATTCCAAAGTGCATAGTTGCAGTTAATAAATCTGTCTGATAGAAGGACTGCACTCATTTGTGGAGTACAAAATAACATCACATGAGGCTGACACCCAAGGACAGTAGATACAAGGGCCAGGGGGATTGCCCCATAGCTGGAAGACTGCTTCAGGAGCAGAGGGGAGAAGGCAGATGGAATAGAGAAGGGATCACTGAGAAAATGATGGCTGGAGGAACCAGTTGGGATGGGAGATGCATGCCGAAAGTAGATAATGGACCAAACATGATGGTCTCTCAGTGTCTGTGTTACAGCCCATAATGCCCAAAAGTAGAGAGAGAGTATGGGGAATATTGTCTGCCATGGAGGCAGGGAGAGGGTGGGAAAGAAGGGGTATACCCGGGATATTGGTGGTGGGGAATGCGCACTGGTGGAGGGATGGGTGTTTGATCATTGTGAGACTGTAACCCAAACATGAAAGCTTGTAACTATCTCACGGTGATTCAATAAAATAAAAAAAAATAAGTAAATCTGTCTGATGGACAGTCTGATGTACCATGAACTTGCCCATTCACTTCTTGTCCACACCCCTCCACGTGGCGCCCTTTATTATCAGGGCATCAAAACTGCCAGTTATTCAGAGCCATGTTGTAAGTTTAAGTTGCGCAAAATACTACATTTTTTTCTTACCTGCCAGTCCATTTATTCCAAGCAATCCTGCCGCACTTGAAATGCAAACCAAGTGTCCATGGTTGTTAGCAAGCATAGCAGGTAGGAAGGCTTTGTAAGTCTAGAAAGAAAATGGAAACTGTTAACGTTTCACATCCAGTTTCATATCTTTTCCCAGAGTTTATATTATCACTGTGCTGAAGGTTTTTAAGCTCACAGAAATATGAAAAGACTCTAGTCAAACATGTGGGAGGTAAGTCTCCTAGATAGTTTAATCCTGTTTCTTCGGTATTATCCTGATGGCGATTCCAATGCTATTACAAATAACTTATTGAGACTTACATATTTCTTATATTTAATCTTCAAGAGCACAATTTTAAGACACAGATTGAAGCAGTACATTCCAACCTGAGCAGCCACTGTCCCCAAACCACTAAGTGTAATTGAGAACACAATTATTTAGATTTCTTTTCCTTGTCTCATTTTTTTTTTCGGATTTTTTCCTCAACATTGTTCTCAGCATATGCCAGTGCTAGCCTCACTTAAAAATATCACTTTGTAATTTTATATGTGTGTCTACTTTGAATTAACAATTTATTTTTATACCATGGTATAAAAGATGACGTCTATTAGAGAAGAGGTACATGTTCCACGTTTCATTGCTTTCCAAGTCCCACCTTTGGCGGGAGATGCCGAGAAAGAAGGGGAAGTGAGGGTGGGGAGCACTGAAGAAGAAGTATTCTTTAACAAAGAAGCACTTAATCAACATTAGTAATCGTGTACATAGCACACATGAAATAGAACATGTTTCATTGTGTAAAATATATGAATATAAAGCCTTCGTATGTCTGCAGACAGTCATATCAAGACTTCCCAAGGAGGGGGCTGGAGTGATAGCACAGCGGGTAGGGCATTTGCCTTGTATGCGGCCAACCCGGGTTGAGTCCCAGCATCTCATATGGTCCCCTGAGCACCGCCAGGAGTAATTCCTGAGTGCAGAGCTAGGAGTAACCCCTGTGCATCGCTGGCTGTGACCCAAAAAGCAAAAAAAAAAAAAAAAGACTTGCCAAGGAAAAGCAGTGGCCCAAATGTTGGTCTGTGAGGAGTTCTGCCCACTGTTCCACAGGGTTGGGAGGAGCACTGTGAGTCTCTAACAATGAAGTGGTGCTGTGTTGAGTGCTTCAAGAAGGCAGGAAAGATAAAACCATGGAATTCTCATATAAGAGTATCATGCTAAGTGAAATGAGTCAGAGAGAGAGAGAGAGAGAGGGACAGACATAGAAGGGCTGCATTCATTTGTGGAATATAAAGTAACATAATAGGAGAATAACACCTAAGGACAGTAGAGACAAGGACCAGGAGGATGCTCCATGACTCAGAAGCTGGCCCCATGAGCTGGGGGAAAAGGCAGCTGGGATAGAGAAGGGACCACTAAGTGAATGATGCTTGGAGGGATCGCTTGGGATGGGAGATGCGTGCTGAAAGTAGACTGTGGACCGAACATGATGGCCGCATAGTGCCTGTATTGCGAACCATAACACCCAAAATGAGAGAGAAAGAGGGAATGTGCCTGCCACAGAGGCAGGGGGTGGGAAGGGTGGGGGTGGCAGGAGGGACACTGCGAACACTGGTGGTGGAGAATGGGTACTGGCGGAGGGATGGGTATTCGAACATTGTCTGACTGAAACGTAATCATGAAAGCTTGTACGTTTGTAACTGTATCTCATGGTGATTCATTAAAATTAAAAAAAAAACATAAAAAGGAAGGTATATAAGGTTCCCAGAGAGAGAGAGAGAGAGAGTGGGGAAAGAGAGCAGGGGAATGGTAGCAATCTGGGAACGATAAGGAGAAGGGAGATAGGAAGGACCCAGGGATAAAAATAACAAAAGTTCTATAACAAGAGACTTTTAAGGAGACTCTGGTCTTTGACTTCATTGTGATGGTGTGCCTATCTTCAGGCTAATAGGGGCACATCTGGGAGAGGCCAGACAGGCCTCTGGGAATGGGTCCTGAAGGGAAGTGGTGTCCACTTAGTAGGAGACTCGTCTTTCCCCGACAGCTACACAGAATGCCAAGAACACTGTCTGGGCCAGTCTATTTATTTCTGGTGAAATGCAGGGTTCAAAGCTGCCCAGGGAGAGTGTAAGAGGAAGGTCCTGTGGAAAGCAGGAGGAGGATGGAGTGGCAGAGCTCTAGGATTTACCCCGGCCAGAAGGAGAGAGCTTTCCCAGGGCAGGAGGGGCTGTGAGTGGGGTCGGAAGGAAAAGGCTCAAGAGCTGGGAGAGGAGAGTTTGTGTGGTGGGGACGACACGGCTGGTCTCAGATAAAGTCAGAGAAATCCAACGTCTGAATGCGGAAGTTCCTCTGATCATTCGTGTTCCTGAATGTCACAGCAAGCAGTCACCAGGATACAGGGAGAAACCCGTTACGATGCTGAGGGTGGTGGCTGTACATCTTGATTTGCCCTGATCCACAGAGACGTATGTACTGATGATGCTTACTCACTTTCAGAAGAGTTCCAGTGTGGGTGACAGCGAGGGACCCTGCTCATAGAAAACCAGGCCCCAGCTGCGGGGCCTCGGGCAAGTCTTTGGATGAATCCCTTATCCTCCAGAGATGCTTCAAAACATTTACACGAGGCCCCTGGGATGGGCCCTCACAGGACTGACAAACAGTAAACGACAGCAACCACATGGACTGCTCTGCCTTTACCAAAGTAGAAATGTGGGGACACAGAGTTGTGGTCAGATCGGGAGAGGGCAGTTGGGCAGACTAGGACAGTCGAAATGGGAAGTCTGTGACATATTGAGAGACTAATAATAATGTCAGAGAACAACAGGAATGCGCTTCCCATTTATTACAACAACAACAAAAAAGCATAATTACCCATAAGTGTGCTTTGAAATTCACATCAAAAGATTTTTCCATGAGCTCATCTGGGCAGCTGAGGAACTTTTTCCCAGTTACAATGCCGGCGTTGTTGATCAGTATGGAAACATCACCAACTTCTTTTTTAACCTGAATTGAGTAATGAGAGTAACACCACCAGTATAGAAATTCCACATACGATTACAGGTCAACGTCTCCATAACTTTATATTTTCTCTTATTGGCTTCTGACCATACCCAGGGATCCTCAGGGGCCACTCCTGGCACTGCATGGGGGACCCTGCGGTGTCACGGGTCAAACCTAAGGCTCCAGCATGCAAAGCCTGAATCCCAGTGTTTGGAGTTAGCGCCCTATTCCCAATTTTATCCAGCTTCCATGCTTGTTATCTCACCCTGGAGTGTACCCACTCTCTGAAAACAATGGCTCAGGAGTCCACACCCCCTGCCCGAGTCCTCAGTGTACTGAAAATCCACGTGTGATGCTTTCCCTCTCATTTCTGGTCCTTCTAATGGTTCCATAGTTAGAGCTGTTCCGTCATTCAGTGATTAGTAACTTTGTTCTATGCCTGGTATAAGCAACATGTCATTTAAGTTTATGGCTGGCGTGTAAGACATTATAAATAAATGTCACATAAATCCAGATTTAGCGCACACAGAGATGGGGCAGAGTAGGAGGAAACATTTTAAACATTCAGTATAGCTCAGAACCAGTTGGTCCTGTCTTCAGCTGGTTGGTTCTCTTCTTCCCACTGTACATTTTAGTCATAGGGATCCCTCCCTTAAAAGAGAGGGTGACAGTAGGCCCAGTTCGCTCCCGTGACAGGAACCAGTCGGCCCTCAGTGATTACGCAGAAAATTAAAATCTGGGGGTGACCTTGAAGCCTTTGCCTAGAGCCTATCTTCAGCATGTGGTTCTGCCTGTTATGTCAGGTGAATGTCACGACCGTCACCGGCACCTCCCAATCCCAGGTCAGAGGAAGCCACTGGTTATGGTAGCCATGCCAACAAGCCGCTCACAGCAGTGACACAGCTGAGTTGAGTGTCTGTGCTACTGTCTGGGGGATGGCACTTGCTGTCCTGCTGCCTTGGGTATGGAGAAGGGGGTACTGACAGTGCCAGGGGGTGCTGTCATCTCTCTCATCTGCTATTGTGGCAGAAGTTTCCAGTACCAGCAATAGTTCCTCATTTGCCTGAAGCCATATCCTACGTCAAGTATAAAATATATGCGTAGATTGGAGCTGGAGCGATAGTACAGCAGGCAGGACCCAGGTTCGATTCCCAACATCCCATATGGTTTCCCGAGCACCGCCAGGAGTGATTCCTGAGTGCAGAGCCAGGAGAAACCCCTGTGCATTGCCCAAAAAGGACCCCCCCCCCAAAATGCACATATATATAATACACATTTTCCTCTTAGTTAAGCACTCAAAGGTATCATGAGGATTTAGTCTCTGCTACATTAGGGAAATGTATGTGACTGAACTAAATAATGAACCAGTGACAAGACAATAAAACATTCATCTTCGGAAAGAGGGTAAGTTTGCCAGTATTGTGTTGTTTGATAAAAGAGTCCAGGGCTCCAGGGATCCCTTCTAAGAGATCTAATTTTTATTTGCTTTGTTTTTGTTTTGGGGACCACATACAGCTGTACTCAGGGCTTACTCCTGGCTGTGTCCTCAGGAATCTCTCCTGGTGGAACTCAGAGGGTCCTACGGGTGACAAGGATTGAAACTCGGTTGGCCGTGCTCAAGGCAATTGCCCCACCTGCTGTACTATCTCTTCAGACCTGGGAAATTCTAGGTTTTAACTAGTTTTTCTTTCTCCTCCTTCTCCCCCTCCTCTTCCCTTTTCTTCTCTTTCTTGAGATATTCCTCATGGTAAGAATGTGGCAACAGTTTGCTCAACTATAGATGATGACTCTGGCATAAGTTACCATACCTGCTCTCTGACTTCTCCATGGTTAGCCAGACTATGAGAACAGGGAGTTGCAGGAAGGCATGCTGGTTTCTAATGCAAAACTGTCCAAGAAAATGGATTTGAGTTTACCTAGCTCTGCTTATTAGTGGCAGCAGGCAAGAGAACAGGTCAGCTTCTGTCAGGGACCTCAGCAGGTTTAAAAGACAAAAAGATCCTGAGATTTAACTATAGGCATCAGGAGTCATCCATATATTATTATTATTATTATTATTATTTGCTTTTTGGGTTACACCTGGCGATGCACAGGGGTTACTCCTGGCTCTGCACTCAGGAATTACCCCTGGCCGTGCTCAGGGGACCATATGGGATGCTGGGATTTGAACCCGGGTCGGCCGCGTGCAAGGCAAACGCCCTACCCGCTGTGCTATCTCTCCAGCCCGACATCCATATATTATTAAGAAATTTTCAGAAATAAAATGCTTTCCCCCCTGCTGGACCCATAAAGTTGATTAGTAAATTAGTTCTGTCAGTCAAAATTGATTCTGATTTGGCTTGTCTAAGACCTAGATTTCGGAGTCACCTAACTGAATATGGGGTTAGCAATTAAAAATTAATTCGTGAGGGCAGGGACAGCAGTATAGTGGTTAGGGTGTTTGCCTTGCACACTGCTGATGTAAGGTGTGGTGCACACACACAAAATAATTGTAACAGTACCACAGATATTTGATTAGCATGTGTTTTATATACCCAGAATCACATAAAAATTTCTGAGGCAAAAAGAACTCATGAGTGAAAGAAGTTTAAGAAGCTGGTCTGTGGGATCATAGTCATTAAGTATGTAACAGGGCAAGTCATGTCCTGGATGAGTGACAGTCTGGTTTTGTGTTTCTTTTCAAAATAATCTTCCATCAAGGATGCCAAGTAGTAAAAGTGCATTTCCTGAGCTTAATGCTAAGTCACACTCTGCAGGGCAGGACATTTGTTGCCAAGATTGTTAAGGTCTCTTTGGAGCCAGAGTACTGTCCTGTGCTTGGAATACTTTTGCCTTGAGTCACTCCTCTCTTCAGTACTTCACTATCCTCTAATACTTTCCTTCTACTCAGACAAAGAGGTGGAGATGGTTAGTGTTTACAGGGAAAGTAGTTTTTCTCTCAATTTCACAATTAAGCGAAGACTTAAATATCTTCAAGACCTCAAAGAACTGAATAATCACCCATGTCACTTCCAACCATTTCTGAAAACAAAGTTCCTTAGACAGACAGGGAGAAGTGGGAGTCATTATTTAGCACCTTCTATGAGCTCCCTCAGTATCTGAAAATATTTCGAACACGAGCTGGGTTTTGCTTAAAAGTGGGGAAGCTTGTCATTTGCATAAGCCAGTATGTTAGGTGTTTGGTGTGTCTGGAGCACACAGCCACGCATCTGGGGCACCCCGAAGAGGGTGGGTGAGTCCCCCATCTGCCCCAACAAAGCCCCAGCAGCTGAAAACCCCCAGAGCCCACTCGCCTCTATGCCCACAGCCGATCTCCACAGGCTTGGACAAGCCTCATCTATGAGTGAATCTGCTGAAAAGCTCAGGTATGTGGGTTTTGTGACTGGAATCTCCAGGCTCTCACGGAGTCAGGAATGGACGACTTCCCCCATTTCCCTGTTCTTCTAGAAGCCTGGCAGTCAAGCCCACAAACTGACTCTGGAGCCACAGAAGCTCATTAACAGCCATGAGCCAGAGACTCACAAATAAATCTCAGAAGAGAACAACAAGCTGCAGAGATAACTCCTGACCCCAAAGTCACCATCCAGTTAAAAAATTAACCCCAGATCTATCACCCTATTTAAAATTTTAGAATTCCTGGAGTGACATCTCATTCATATTCTACATCACTGATGTACCAAGAAGAGCACACCACATCGAATGGAGTGTAAAGTAGAAGGCAACTTATCTCATCCCAACCAAAATGTATATATAAACACAAAGGCTCAACTTGTAACAACATGTTAGTAATCTCTTATACAAAGCTTAATGACTCCAGGGTAAGATAAAACAACTTTCACACACTTTCCTCTAAAAACAAATTATTTTTAGTAGATTATTCATAGCAAGCAACACAAATTATTTAGCATCTGCTATGAGGCAGGCTTGGGTGATGGTGGGGGAAATTAGAAATTATGGTGGGGAGGAAGGTGTAATGGTGGCAGGACTGGAGTTGGAATATTGAATGTAATACATTATTGTAAACACCTTTTGAAAAATAAAATTAAATTAAGAAACAAAGAGCAGAGAGCTGCACTGGTGAAGAAACAGATATGCTTTGAGGATGGTCCCGGGTAAGCCCACACCAGCTTGTCAGGCTCAGCTTCCCAGACTGCACCGGGCAGCAGGGCACAGCTGTGGCCGCAGCAGACAAGTACAACGTAAAGCAGGCAAGAGTTACAAGCCCCACTTGCTAGTGACCTGTCACTTTCCTATTGGGAAACATGTCAGAAAGAGCCAGAGGATTAGACCCAGAGCCAAGACACTTGGCAAGAACTTGGCTTGCACTCTTTGCTTCAGGCTGGTTTTTCCAACCCACCAAACTGCAGATTTGTAGGCACCAAAGACAGTGTGGTTCCGGGAAAAGATGGTGTGAAGTGCTGTGAGGACAGAGGATCCTTCTCAGTAAAGACAAGCCCTAAGCAAGATAGGGCCTCCTAAACCAAGCAAGTCCTTACTTGGTTCTGATTGTTCCTGTGGGAACTCTGCTTTCCTGGAAGCTTCCTGGATATGACTGGAAGAAACAACTGTAGTTAAGTCTTTAAGTGAGTGAAATATTCAGATTTTCTTAGAATTACAAAGAAAGTTCCTAAGAAGTCCAAATGAAAGGCATGCAGCGGGTAAGGGCTGGAGTGATAGCACAGCTGGTATGGTATTAGCCTTGCACGGGACTAACCTGGGTTCAGTCCCTGGCACCCCAGTGAGGTCCTCTGAGCCCAGCCAGGAATGATCCTTGAGTGCAGAGCCAGGAGTAAGCCCTGAGCGCCACTGGGTGTAAGCCCAACCCTTCCTCCCCCACAAAAGTAAATCAAAGGGCACCATGGTGGGGGAAAACAGGCAGATTTAAAATCAGACTAATGGGGTGATGTTCTGGCCTCACTTGACTTAGGTCTGAACAGGTTATCTGATATCATGGTATTTGTGTGTCTACTCACAGAGGTGGATTCTACCACCTGCTTCTGTTATGTGATTGGAGTTAGCACAGTCAGGATGTCCTTGGAATCAGCAGGCTCAAGTTCAAGTCTAGTCAGTGTACTGCTGCTGCTTGGCTCTCTCTCTCTCTTTCTCTCTCTCTCTCTCTCTCTCTCCTTCTCTCCTTCTCTCTCTCTCTCCCCACCCCATTTAACTTCTACATATTGAATCATTGTGAGACACAGTTACAAAGTTGTTCACTGGGACTGTCATGCAATGTTCCAACATCCATCCGCCCCTTCACCAGTGTACACTTCTCACACCATCAGTGTCCCCAGTTTTTCCCCCACTGGTCAGCTCTCTTAATTCAGTGTGCCTTACCTGCCTGAAATCTGGTTCCTCATCTGTGAACTGGAGAGAACTATTTCTTAACAGGATTGTGATATAATACAGGCCTTGTGCTCAGCTTGTTGTATTGTATACAGTGAGAGCTCAAATATTCTAACTCCCATCCCCAAGCCTTTTTTTTAATGTAAAGGGATGTTGGTGTGGGAAATCGTCACCCTAACAAAAAACACAAGGCCAGGATAATCCATTGGGGAAAATATACTGAACTTAGTTTAACCAGGAGGGCAGAAAACAAATTCCCAGGAAAGAACAGAGTAAAGCACTTGAGGGTTGTTTAGGTCACCGAAGCAGCAAACTTAGCCAGGCAAGAACAGAACAGAAAATTATCATGACTTTATCCTTTCAAGGTGTCTTCTGATTGCCTATGAAAACATCCCAGTAATATAGCTATTAAATTTTGATGAGCTTACTGGCTGTTTTTAATGTCTCCCTCAAACTCAAACAAATGGCTGGGGTGTTGGGACCAGGGTGGGGAATGATACTGTACTGTACAAACGCCAGCCTGTGTGCCCATAGGGGCTGCTCAGGCGACCCTAAAGCCTGGACAGGTTTTAACTGTGGGCTGTCGAACCAGTTTCACCGTTATCAGCGTTAGACTGGCGCACAGAAAGGAAGGCAACAGCACAAAGGCAGGCAGGGCTGCCCATGCTCTCAGAGTGCTCCTGCCGCCCACACACTCGGCGACCACCCGCGGTACCTGATCCGCCACACGATACACCTCTTCCCTCCTGCTGCAGTCGCAGGTGTAGACGTGCACTCGGGCGGCCCCCGCCTCCCTGGCCATCCTGAGCGTCTCCTCATTGCCCGCCTTGTTGACATCCCAGAGCACAAGCACGCATCCAAGTCGGGCAAACTTCAAGGCCAAGAGCCTCCCGATTCCACTCCCAGAGCCTGTGATGAGAACAATTTCACCAGCAACATCCTTCCGTGGCCTTGGAAGGACGGTGAAGACCAGGGACTCCAGCAGAGAGAACACGGACTTCACCAAGAACACGGAGAAATTCTTGGCTGATATCAAGGCGGAAGCCATGGTTTGGTGGGCACCTGCAAAAAGACAGACAGACCAGTTATGGGCTTCCAGCTCATCCCTCTGGTTTGCTACACGGAGCTCACACTCCCTGAAAACAGGGCCAGAAATGGAATTTCTGTCTTCAGCACTTCTCCCCTTGGCAGACTCTGAAAATATTTATTTTTATTTATCTCGGGAGGCCACTCCCAGTGTTGCTCAGGGCTTACTCCTGGCTCTGGTCTCAGGGGACCACATGGGGTGCTAGGGATTAAACCTGGGTCAGCCGCATGCAAGGCAAACACTGTACCTACTGAACTATCTCCCTGACCCCGAACTTTGAATTGTGGAAGAAGAAACCCCCAGCAACTCTATCTGGCCAAGTTTCATGCAGAGCATCAGACTCCGCATATATCTGCATGCCTAAATGTTGCATAAGACAAAATTATTTATTAACCAGGAACTGTGACCATGCCCAAGGACTCAGGGAGAAGTCCATGATTTATCACAGTTAACCTTTCTTCATAATAATCCCAAGATCTCATGTTCAAAGTCTTGTCAGTATCAACATATTTATGACATAATTACTATTGCTCTAACTTTATCTTGTCTTCTATTAGGTGTTTTCTTTTTTTTTTTTTTGGCAAGAAAGTACTTTATTTGCGGGAAAAAATGAAAGAGAGGGGGGTTAGTAGATAGATATAGGGCCTTTATTTATTTATTTATTTATTTATTTATCTGCTTTTTTTTTTTAGATTTAGAATTTATTTATTTTTTATTTTTTTAATTTTTTTTATAATTTATTTATTTTTAATTAGAGAATCACCGTGAGGGTACAGTTACAGATTTGTACACTTTTGTGCTTATACTTCCCTCATACAAAGTTCGGGAACCCATCCCTTCACCAGTGCCCATTCTCCACCACCCGTAAACCCGGCGTCCCTCCCACCCTCCTCACTCCCATCTCCCCCCCACCCCACCCTGCCACTGTGGCAGGGCATTCCCTTCTGTTCTCTCTCTCTAATTAGCTGTTGTGGTTTGCAATAAAGGTGTTGAGTGGCCGCTGTGCTCAGTCTCTAGCCCTCATTCAGCCCGAAACTCCCTTCCCCCACATGGCCTTCAACTACAATGTAGTTGGTGATCGCTTCTCTGAGTTGCCCTTTCCCCGGAACGTGAGGCCAGCCGCGAAGCCATGGGGTCAACCTCCTGGTACTTATTTCTACGGTTCTTGGGTATTAGTCTCCCACTCTGATATTCTATATACCATAGATGAGTGCAGTCTTTCTATGTCTGTCTCTCTCTTTCTGACTCATTTCACTCAGCATGAAACTTTTCATGCCCATCCACTTAACTACAAAATTCTTGACTTCCTTTTTTCTAACAGCTGCATAGTATTCCATTGTATAGATGTACCAAAGTTTCCTCAACCAGTCATCCGTTTTGGGGCATTCGGGTTTTTTCCAGATTCTGGCTATTGTAAACAATGCTGCGATGAACATACATGTGCAGATGTTGTTTCGATTGTACTTTTTTGATTCTCTGGGATATATTCCCAGCAGTGGTATCATGGCCTTCATATATGCAAACAATGAGGCAGAGGAAAGGGACATGAAAAAAGCAATCCCATTCACAATTGTGCCCCAGAAAATCAAGTACCTCGGAATCAGCTTAACCAAGGAAGTAAAAGACCTTTACAAAGAAAACTACAAAACGCTACTCCATGAAATCAAAGAGGACATGAGGAAATGGAAACATATACCCTGCTCGTGGATAGGGAGAATCAATGTTGTCAAAATGGCAATACTCCCTAAAGCATTATACAGATTCAATGCGATCCCTATAAGTATACCCATGACATTCTTCAAAGAAATGGATCAAGCAATCCTAAAATTCATATGGAATAACAAACGTCCAAGGATAGCTAAAACAATTCTTGGGAAAAAGATGATGGGAGGCATCACCCTTCCCAACCTCAATCTTTACTACAAAGCAGTAACAATTAAAACAGCATGGTACTGGAACAAAGGCAGAGCCGTAGACCAATGGAACAGGGTGGAATATCCCTACACACAACCCCAAATGTATGATCATCTAATCTTTGATAAGGGAGCAAGAGATGTGAAGTGGAGCAAGGAAAGCCTCTTTAACAAATGGTGCTGGCACAACTGGACAACCACATGCAAAAAAATGGGTTTAGATCTTGACCTGACACCATGCACAAAAGTCAGATCAAAATGGATTAAAGACCTCAACATTAGACCACAAACCATAAGGTACATTGAAGACAAGGTCGGCGAAACCCTCCACGATATTGAAGATAAAGGTATCTTCAAAGGTGACATGGAACTAAGCAATCTAGTAAAAACAGAGATAAACAAATGGGACTACATTAAACTAAAAAGCTTCTGCACCGCAAGAGATACAGTGACCAGAATCCAAAGACTATCCACAGAATGGGAAAGGATATTTACACAATACCCATCAGATAAGGGGTTGATATCAATGGTATACAAAGCACTGGTTGAACTCTACAAGAAGAAAACATCCAACCCCATCAAAAAATGGGGCGAAGAAATGAACAGAAACTTTACCAAGGAAGAAATACGAATGGCCAAAAGGCACATGAAAAAGTGCTCTGCATCACTAATCATCAGAGAGATGCAGATCAAAACAACCATGAGATACCACCTCACACCACAGAGACTGGCACACATCCAAAAGAACAAAAGCAACCGCTGTTGGAGAGGATGTGGGGAGAAAGGGACCCTTCTGCACTGCTGGTGGGAATGCCAGCTAGTTCAGCCCTTTTGGAAAACAGTATGGACGATTCTCAGAAAACTAGAGGTTGAGCTCCCATAGGTGTTTTCTTTTTGAAGAAAATTTACGGGCCATTTCAAACCATTCAGTGGGAAAGGTGCTTGCCTTGCATGTGGCCAACCCAGGTTCAATCCTCCACATCGCACCTCACATAATCGCCCTGAGCACCACCCGGAAGTGATCCTTGATCGCTGAGCCCTAAGCACTGCCAGTTGTGGCCCAGAAACAAAACAAACAAAAAACCCTTTCCCAATTGATTGACTATCAACACGAGATCCCTTTTCCTCGAGCTCTGAAGCCAGTGCCACATTGCTAATAATTTGGTCAGCCCATCTGTCCTTGGCATTGGCCTGGACACAGCCTTCCAGCTTAGCATGGCGCCACAGATGTGAAGGAATGCGTGTTATCTGCTTGACCACAAAACTGGCTCATAGTAAATGCTGCTGTGTGGCTTATTGCACACCGAGGTTTGCCAAGTAGTAGGACTGCCCTTTAACAAACGCGCTCAGGGCGCCATGAGGATCGCCTACCCGCAGTGATCCTCGGTAGAGAGAACATGTTTCCAGGAGTCATTACTAATACCTAGGCAAAGAGGAAGGGAAGGCATTTCCCCCACAAAGAGACAATTCACCATGGGTGCTGCGGGCGGAGGGGTGCTCTGCGCGGCAGCGGTGAGGCGTGGATGGGAGCAGGAGATGGAAGGAGGAGAGCTAGCACTGCAGCCTCCACAACCGAGGGCAGACTGGAGACCCGTGACGCCTTGGGGCAGGTCCATCCATCCACAGGAGGCCTGGGAGCATGGCGATACCTGGGAAACTGTGCCTGACACTGGACCAGTCTACAGTTGCGACCACAGTTCAGAGAGCAGGTGACTTCCCCTGGGTTCCCGAGCAAGTTGCACACAACTAGGTGAATTCACCTGCTTGTTTACCAAGCACAGACCCGGGGCAGGAATGATGCTGGGTGCTGGGCGAAGGATGGCCAACCTCCCCCTACACTCTCCCCACATCTCTGCCTTTGGGGTCTGGTGGAAGAGCTAGACAGTGAAAAATAAACTGCTGTGACAGGTCATAGTCTGGGGAGCAAAAGTGCAGGAGATGAGAGTTAGACTAGGGCACAGTTGGGAGGCCACAGGGAAGAACCGCTGGGAAGCGCCATTCAAGTGAGGAAAGGCAGCGGGTAGAGGTGTTGGGGGAGAGTGCGCCGGACACATAGGCAGAAGATTCCGAGCCTGCTTTGGATGAAACAACCTCCCATCTTTGCTAGAATTAATTTGCAGAGTGGTTTTGAGATGATCCATCCTGGGCCCTCTGAGACCTCACAGAAGTTGGAGAGAAGATACTCTGGAGGACTAGCGGGGGCATCCACTCTCATGTCAAGTGCTCCGTGAGACACTTGTCACGGGCATGTACTCACTCAAAGGGGTGAGGCAACCTCACAGTGCGTCTGGACACTGCCAACAACCCTTGCATGAGAAAACCCACAGGCCCTTTCAAACCTCCAGGCTTCTCCCACACACCTCATATCACACACACACACACACACACACACACACACACACACACAATCCCTACATACTTCCAGGCAACCTGCTTCCTCAAGCCACCACATACATACCTTAGGCCCTCACATATATCTCAGAACTCAGTCCCCTCTCACACACCTCAGGCCCCTCACACACCTTAGTTCCCTCTCACACCTCAGTTCCCTCAAACACCTCAGTCCCGTCACACACACCTCAGTCCCCTCACACACCTCAGGCCCCTCATACATACCTCAGTCCCTTCATATACCCCAGTTCCGTCACACACACCTTAGTTCCCTCAAACACCTCAGGCCCCTCACACACACCTCAGTTCCCTCACACACCTCAGTCCCTTCATATACCCCAGTCCTGTCACACACACCTTAGTTCCCTCAAACACCTCAGGCCCCTGTCACAAAAATCAGTCCCCTCACACACACTTCAGTCCCCTCACACACACCTCAGTCCCCACTCACACAATTCAGTCCCCTCATACACCTCAGTCCCCTCACATATATCTCAGTCCCCTCATACACCTCAGTCCTCTCACACACACCTCAGTCCTCTCACACACACCTCAGTTCCCTCACACACCTCAGTCCCTTCATATACCCCAGTCCTGTCACACACACCTTAGTTCCCTCAAACACCTCAGGCCCCTGTCACAAAAATCAGTCCCCTCACACACACTTCAGTCCCCTCACACACACCTCAGTCCCCTCATACACCTCAGTCCCCTCATACACACCTCAGTCCCCTCACATATATCTCAGTCCCCTCATACACCTCAGTCCTCTCACACACACCTCAGTCCTCTCACACACACCTCAGTCCCCTCACACACACCTCAGTCCCCTCACATACACCTCAGTCCCCTCATACACCTCAGTCCCCTCACACACACCTCAGTCCCCTCACACATACCTCAGTCCCCTCACACATACCTCAATCCCCTCATACAACTCAGTCCCCTCATACACCTCAGTCCCTTCATACACCCCAGTCCCCTCACACACACCTCAGTCCCCTCATACACACACCTCAGTCCCCTCATACATATCAGTCCCCTCACACACACCTCAGTCCCCTCACACACACCTCAGTCTCCTCATACACACATCTCAGTCCCCTAATACGCACACCTCAGTCCCCTCACACACACCTCAGTCCCCTCATACACCTCAGTCCCCTCACACACCTCAGTCCCCTCATACATATACCTCAGTCCCCTCACACACACCTCAGTCCCCTCACACACATCTCAGTCCCCTCACACATACCTCAGTGCCCTCACACACACCTCAGTCCCCCCATATACCTCAGTCCCCTCATACACCTCAGTCCCCTCACACACACCTCAGTTCCCTCACACACACCTCAGTCCCCTCACACACACCTCAGTCCCCTCATACATACCTCAGTCCCCTCAGACTCCTCAGTCCCCTCACACACACCTCAGTCCCCTCACACATACCTCAGTCTCCTCATACACACACCTCAATCTCCTGATACACACACCTCAGTCCTCTCATACACCTCAGTCCCCTCACACACACCTCAGTCCCCTCACACACACCTCAGTCCCCTCACACACACACCTCAGTCCCCTCATACACACACCTCAGTCCTCTCATATACCTCATTCCCCTCACACATACCTCAGTCCCTTCATACACCTCAGTCCCCTCACACACACCTCAGTCCCCTCACACACATCTCAGTCCTGTCACACACACGTCAATCCCCTCATACACCTCAGTCCCCTCACACATACCTCAGTCTCCACTCATACACCTCAGTCCCCTCACACACACTCAATTCCCTCTCACAGGCTTCTCTCCTCTGGTGTTTTCAGCACCACTGAGGAGGGCAACACGAAGGTGCTGATGCCAGATTCCTTAGTCTCCGGGGCTCATGCCCTGAGAGCTGGCAATAGGCGGGCCCAGCGCAGGGCTCTTTCTGTCCTGGCGGAATTTCTAGATTCTTAGCAGCCTGTTCCCCCGAGGCCCCTCTCGGCGTGGAGGGGGTCTTGGTGGTCCCTGCAGAGCCGGTGAGGCGGAGCCCTCAGGTTTGGGCTGGAATCCGACTCTGCCACTGCCCTGGGCAGGCAGAGCGCAAACGCAAACGGTTCCACCCGTCGTGCCGGCCGCCCTCTCGGCGGGGCCTGTCAGTCGGGGGGCTGGGCGGGTCCGGGGGCGCCCGCGCCCACCACGCCCACTCGCAACGGGAGCCCTGCCCGGCGCTCAGAGCTGGGGCGGCGGGGGCGCGGGGGGCAGCACTCGGGCTGCGCGGTGCCCGTCGCCTCCCTCTCCCCGGCCTCCCCCGGGCAGGACGCGGCGCGTCACCGCGGGGTCAGTCCTCGCGCCAGCATTACCCGACTTTTTATCGATTTCTGGTCTTGGGGCCACAGCCGGGGTGCTCAGGGCTTATTGCTGGGTCCCGGCGGGCCCGGGGGACCCTGTGCCGCGCGGGGATGGGCGCCCCGGCTGGCTCTGGCCGCCCTTGGGCGCTCACCCGCACCCGCTCCCGGCTGCTCCCACGCGGCCGCGGCCGCCGCACGGCGCGGGTCCGAGAGGCGCCAACAGCCGCGCCCCCCTCCGCCCCCGGCCGGGGCTGCACACCGGGAGCTCACGGCCCTGGCGAGGGGCTGCAAGCCAGCGCAGGTGCAGGATCGGGCTCGCAGGCGGCGTAGGCAGCCCGGGGCGCGCCGGACGGGGGATTCTGGACCCCCGGGAACGCCCTGGCCGAGCGTGCCAAACCCCCGACGGGGCGGGCTGCGCGCACGCGCGGGGCCCGTGCAAGGTGCCTTTCCGTGCAAAGGCCCCGAGGATGCGCCCGACTCGGAGCCTGCGCCCAGCCTTCCCGCCCCTCACTCGCCCCCTCACTCACCGTCCTCAGAGGAGCCGCGGGTCCTGCCGTGCCAGGAGCGCGCCTCAGAGCTACCCGGAGCTGCGGCGGCCGCGCCCCGACGGGGCGGAGCGCGCGGACTCGACGCCGCCCCCTGGCGCGCCCCCTGGTGGCTGGGCCGGGAACCGACGGCGGGTCAGCGCGCCCCGCCAGGCCCCAGCCCAGGTGCCGCTCCCTGGAGCCCAGGCAGGTGCGGGGGTCGCGGGGGACTCTGCGGGCCTGGTTCTGGGAGAGATGAGTGGGGCAGGTGCGCGCGCGCGTGTGTGAACGTGGGTGTGGGGGACTGTGTGTGTGTCCATGTGCACGTGTGTTCGCCTATGCGCTCGTTTGAGTGTGCATGTGAAGGTGCCTATGTGTGCACGTGTGCGGTGCGTGTATGTGCTCATAGGTGCCTGCGTGTGCAGGCATGTGCATGTTACGAGTATGCGTGAGAGTGTGTCAGCACACGTGCACGTGTGTATGTGTGCATATGTTATATGTGTGCGTGTGTGATTATGAGGCTGCATGCGTGTGCATGCTTGTGCACCTATGTGTGTGCACTGGCGAGTATCCACTTGTGCATGCATATGTGTGCATGTGATAATGTACGTGTATGTGGGGGGTGTCCATGAGAGAACGCACATGGGTGTATATGGTGTATATGTGTGGATATGTATATGTGGGCATATGTGATTATGAGTATGCATGCGTGTGCAGCGTGCATCTATGCATGTGCACTGGCGAGTATGCATCTGTGCATGCATATATGTGCATGTGGTAATGTGCGTGTGTATGTGTGTGAGAGCGCACATTGGGTGTGTATGTGTAGGCACAGGCGTGCATGTAGGAGTTATATGTGTGTGTTCATGTGTGTCTGTGTGAGAACGCACATGGGTGTGTATGTGTAGAAATAGGCGTGCATGTGGGAGTTATGTGTGTGTGTGTGTCTGGGTGTGTCTGGGGACAGCACAGAGGGTGATGCTTGGGAGAGAGTGGGTGTACTCTAAGGAGTTGAACCTTGAGCGTCCAGGTCTGGCACCCTGGACATGCCAACACGGCGACAGCTTCACTCTCGCTCCCTTTGCACAGAATTCCGGGCTTCGGTTTTTCTCCCGAGTCAGAAGCTCTGAGTGGACTCCAGAGCTCCCCTGGAGCATCCCTCGAAACCCTCTGAGGTCCAAGCCAGGCTGTGTGTGTCTGCTGCTGCCCTTCACGGTCGATGCAGTGAAAGGGGCGTGGGCGCTGCAGTTCCCGGGCTGTGCTGTGACTCGCAGTGGGGCAACCGCGGGCTGGCCGGGACCCAGGAGGCCGCGCCTGGATTGCAAAAGGGCTCGTGTTCTCCGTGTTCTCAGAGGCCAGTAGAGAAACGCAAAGCCAAACATTCCTTACCCTCTGTCTGAGTTGGCAACTATGGAAAATTAACGTCTTCACAGGCGGGTGGTGTGAATGATGCATTTCTGGATAGAAGGTGCCCACCAGGAAGTAGAAATGAGGTCACTCACCCAGTTCCATCAGCTAACTTTATCTTTACAAAAAATGGCAGTCTGTATTTCTAATATTTGGGGCAGTTTAGGGGTCACCTCCAGCAGCGCCCAGGAGCGACTCTTGGCTCTGTGCTTGGGGACCAGGTGGGGTGCCAGGATCAAATCAGGGTTGTCCACATGCACGTCAGGCACTTAGCCCTCTGTAGCGTCTCTCTGCGCCTGCCACGTCCTTGTCATTACCCACTCCAGGAAGGACAGTGAGTCACCTGTAGACAGCGCATTGGAAAGGAATTTTTGTTTTAATTATGAGGAAGCACGGGGGAAGCATTGCTTTTTCTGGAACTAATATCATGATCACAAAATCCTGTTAATCACCGATTTCTCGGGTGGTCTCAGTAACCTCTCATTTCGTCCTTTCCCTGAGATCTTAGAAGTCCATCTCCACTCGGCCCTCCTAACGATGTTGCACTGGGGGCTCTTCAGGGTCAGGGGAATGAGATCCAGCTTGTTACTGGATTTTGCATATGAATACAACATGGGAAGCTTGCAAGGCTGTCCCCTGTGGGCAGGAAACTCTCAGAAGATTGCCAGTTTCTCCCAGAGGGAGTAAGCTAAAGATCTCGTTTATGAGAGCTCGCTTTTAAGCCTCTCTGGATGTTGGCCCTTGATGGGATTACACACACCTGGGTTCCTCTGCTCGTACCTTCATGCATGAGGCCCGTCCAAACGTGTGGAGAGGGGCCTCCAGCATGGCTGTAGCTAGGTTCTGGTGGTCTTTGGCCGCAGGGTCTGCTTGGGGTGGGGAGGGAAGCTGGAGCCCATCCCCTCCGAGGGGCCCCGGGGAAGACAGCCAGGCTTGCGGGCAAGAGACTCTCTGCTAGAACTAATATATTAATTAGAAAGAAATTAATCATTATAGGAATATATGCAGGTAGAGTAAACACTTATTACTTGAATAAGCCCACGTCCTCCATATATATAGAAAAATGTACTTCAAGAGTTTTAAAAGCCTAATAAGAGACTAAACATTATGATTCTAACTTTCCATGAATACCCAGTTCTATGGGTTAGGTATGCTAGAAGTCACCTCATTAGCTTAAAAATATTAAATAGTAAGATATTGGTTAATTTTTATGTTTTCTTTGTGTCTTCCAAAATTTCCAAATTATTTTTCATAAAAAAAGATTTTTAGAGCATACATGCACAGGCATTTTCTCTCATGAAGGTGAGCTGGATGTATGCTTTATTTTCTTTCAAAGTTCCATTTGCCATGAAAGAGAAGATATAAAACTATGAATAAAGACAGACACACGCTAGGAATTAACAGACTACCCTTGAAGCCCAATTGGAGATTGGTTAACAGGTGGATCCCTTTTCCAGAAACCAGAAAGATGCCTTACACCCACACCCATTTGGGCAGACACTGAAGAAATGAGCCATCCCATATAACAGAAACCGAGAGTAACGGCAGTGCAGGAAGCAAGAATAGAGAGACACAGGTCAGCCACAGAGAACGTGAGTCTTTGGAAACACTGAAATGAAATATAGACAAAAATATTTGTGATTTGCACCTAGACAGGGAACCACCTTCCCATCAGAAACCATCAATTATTATTTTGATGATATGAAAAAATGTAAGATTGTATATAGCCAGGAAAGATTACTCAAAGTAACTTATTTATATATGGTAAAAAGACAGGAGAAAATATTTTCACACAAAGAGTGTAAAATCTGCTGAGGGTGTGGCTCGGTAGTAGAGTACTTGCTTTAAATGTGTGAGGCTGGGGCTGGAGTGATAGCACAGTGGGTAGGACATTTGCCTTGCACGCGGCTGACCCGGGTTCAATTCCCAGCATCCCATATGGTCCCCTGAGCACTGCCAGGGGTAATTCCTGAGTGCAGAGCCAGGAGTAACCCTTGTGCGTTGCCGGGTGTGACCCAAATAGCAAAAATAAATAAATAAATAAATAAATGTGTGAGGCCCTGGGTTTAGTCTCTTAACACCTCCGAATAATTTTTTTTAATATTTTATTAGAGAATCACTGTGATGTACAGTTACAAACTTATGAACTTTTGTGTTTGCATTTCACTCATACAGTGATTGTTTTCCCATCCCTCCACCAGTGCCCATTCACCTCCATCAATCATCCCAGTATCCTTCCCACCACCCCACCCTGTCTCTGTGGCAGGGCATTTTCTTTTGTTCTCTCTCCTTTTGGGTATTGTAGTTTGCAATAGATGTATTGAGTGGCCTTCATGTTCGGTCTGTAGTCTACTTTCAGCTCACATCTTCCAACCCAAATGGGTCCTTCCAACATCCGCTACTTGGTGTTCCCTTCTCTATCTAAGCTGCCTTTTCCCCCAGCATGTGAGACCAGTTTCCAAGCTGTGGGGCAGACCTCCTGGTCCTTATCTCTGCTACTCTTGAATACCTCCGAAGAATTTTGAAAATTAGCCATAATTGATAGTATTATATTGTCAGTTTGAACCAGGCAATAAGGTAAGTGGTGAACAAGAAACACAAATGACTGAAAATAACCAACAAGATACTAAACTTCATTTCAGGCATTTCAGAAAATGTATATTGAAAAAGAATACATTTTTTCTATTCATTGATACCAACATATTAAAGTGTCAGGCAAAATTCAGTACTGGTTTGGGAGAGTCTGGCCTGATGCACTGTTTGTAGGAACACAGGCTGGCGTGACCTTCGGCCTTTCTTACTCTGCTCTCTCACATCTGGCACTCAGACAACAAGGACATGAGGAATCCACGTGTGCAGAAACATTTTACACAGTAGCTTCTTTGCAAAACTCACAAAATATTTATGCACAGTCATTCCAGAAGTCCTGGTGTGATCATATAACAGAATTGCATGAACTACATGTTACATGTAAGTCATATAGCAGAAAGGTAGTATAGTAGGTAAGGTGCTTGCCTTGCACATGCCCGATTCGTTCCTGGCACCCATAGTGTTCTCTGGGCCCTACCAGGAGTGACCCCCAAGTTTCAGGGCCAGAAGCAAGCCCTGAGAAATGTTGAGTGTGAACCAAGAAGCAAACAAGAAAAAAAATTATTTGAAACTGATAGAGAGAATGAAGTTAGAACTTTATTCATTGGAAGGAAAAGATCTTTATTTATTGGTAAGTGCAAAAGCTAAAAAGAGAATCATGCAATTGAAGTCAAAAGTAAGATTACATTATTGGTCATTAGGTTACATTAAGAGTACATGACATGCAATTAAATTACATTAAGATTACATTATGTGCGTTCATATAATTACAGATGACAAGACACAGGAGAATGGGTTTAACAAACATACAACAAACTGCATATTGTGGTTATTCCTAGAGCCAAACCAAAATGAGTCAGGGCCCCCAAGAGGTACCTGCCATGCTATGATACAAGTTTCTAGATTATTAGACTTTTCACAAATGACAGGCATTATTTTGTACTGTTAGAAGCAAAAAAGGGATTACAATATGCACACTTTCTGTTTAGAAAAAAGTTTTTGAGAAGGTTTTCTGCCTTTGAGGATTCTTCAGAAATACATTAGTTTCACCAACGCATATTCTTCTGGGCTCTTGTCTTGATTTTGGTAGGAGGAAATTAAAAAAATGCTCAGAGCAGAGTGGGTCTAAGTTAAAGGGACGTTTGCTTGGTGTCTGCATAGAGGAAAGCATGCCGGCTGAGACAGAAGTAGGAAGCATGTATATATGCCCTCATGTGAAGAGGGAAAAGGGTACTGTGTGCCGATAATGCATTCAAGATGGGAGGAGTAGGAGACCTTGGCTGAGGTAACCATCCACCAAAGGAAGCCCAGACTCGGAGCCAAGGCTGGAGTCAGCAGTCACAGGACCAGCACATGACGAGAATTCTCGTGTTCCACAAGTGTTTGGGTGACACAGCCGCTCATTCTACCTCGCACACAAAGACAGAAGGGTGTGTTGGAAGTTTGTCTTTGTTCTTCAGTTTATTCCCATTCAAGAAAGCCTCTAGCAAACGCGTTCCCCTCTCATGAGTAATCGGGGCATGACAGCGAGTTTGCTGCGGAAATCTCTCTGCACGACAATGTGTCTCTCACAAACGGGTAGACTTTCTCCTCTTTCACTTGGCCTCTCAGGTTTCTTCTCCCTTTTGATTCTGTCTGTGATGGTACATTTCTAGCGAGGGACTTGAACTGCCTGAATTGAGCACAGAGAAACCTGTGGGCTACGTGATCAGCCTGAGGAGCCAAGCATTCTCGCCTTACGCCTCTCTCTCCCTGCAGGAAAATGCTTCCTGTCAGAGCCCAGCTTAGCTCTGGACGGTTCACCACACTTGAGGCACAGCGGGGGTTTCAGTACGCTTCCCTCGCTGTGCAGCGGTGTCTCACTCTAACTGAGTTTTAGCACACTTCCATCGCCCTAAAAAATCTGCTGGTCAAATATTTGGCTTAGATTTGGGGTGTTGTCAGTACTAAGATAAAGGCTTTGGGAGGCCTTTATCACCCAACTGTGCTCACCCTAGCTCTGCACTCAGGGATCACTCCTAGCACTGCGAAGGGAGAGTGGGAGATGGACTGGTCAGCTCTGGGCAAAGGCCTTCGCCCCTGGACGGAGACACAAATCCTACTCCCAGGCACAGTCTCCCTCTCGGTCCCAACCTGTCCTGGCTGTCCGCTGCTGGTCGGCCTGTACTTCCTGGGTTTCTGCCCTTTTGGGTGCTCACCTTTCCGGCTCTCACAGGCCTCCTGTCTGCCTCCACGTGAGCCCCAAGAAGAGACAAGCAAAGCCCAGCCTCACCCCCTTACAGTCACAGCTACGAGAGGTGCCATCCAGGATTTCCTCTTTCTTCTTATTCTTTTTCTCCCCCAGTAGCTCTGCTCATACTACTTTGAGACCACTTGGGGAAAAGAAATAATAGATATAAGCAAAATTCATAATTCAATTTAATTTCTTAAAAAATAATTTTAGTCACTTTGATTTTCAATTTACAGCAGTTAACATTGGGGATTTATTTTAATAACTCCCCCACCCCAACAAGAGTCTTCTTTGCCCTTCACCTTTGTCTCAGGGCTCGGTCCCTCACCTCTCTCCCTCCACCCCCATCCTCCTCCTCTCTGCCTCCCTACTAACCTCCCCTCCCCCCCGCCCCACCCCATCTCACTGGGTTGGTAAACTGTTCTGTTAATCAGTTGTTAGATTCTGTTGCTTTTGACTTTTGACTATTCCCAGACTATGCTTCTTTATATGTCAAATATGAGAAAGCCTATTTTGTATCTGTCCTGTGATTCTGGATAGGTCAATTATTATCAAGGAAATCGAAATGATAATCAAAATAAATCTCAAAAGCAAAATCCCAGGCTTAGATGGGTTTATTACTGAGTTCTTCTAAACTTTTTAAAAATTTTTATTGAATTATTGTGAGATACACCATTACAAAGTTGTTCATGATTGGGTTTCAGTCATTCAATGTTTCAACACCGTTTCTTCACCAGTGTGTATTTCTCATCATCAAAGCCCAGTTTCCCTCTGGCCACCCGTCCTCCACCCAAAGCCTGCCTCTATGGCAGACAATCTTCTCTCTCTGTCTCTCTCTCTCTCAGTCTTTCTCTCATTTCCCTTTTAGGCAGCGTGGTTTGCAATGCTGTTTCTAAAAGGCTATCATGTATATCCCTTTACCTCCTTTCAGCACTCAGTTCTTGTCCAGAGCGATCATTTCAACTATCATCATCATAGTGTTTTCTATCTTGGACTGGGTATCATGCCCCCCCTTTTTTATGTCTCTGGGTATTTTTCACACACTATGTTGTAAAACACGATAATTTTACTTAACTTTCTTTTTGTTTATGCCAATACTAGTTGTTGAACCCAAGAAAATCAAAATTGGAATGACGTTTAGTGATCATAGTTGGAGAATCATTCCAGACTCAGAAGGTGTCACTGGTTGCCAGGTCACTGACAGGTGTAGTGCCCATTCAAGCAACTATGTAAATTTTGTTCTTTTAAAGAAGAGTTTATATCCTGGTCTTTAATTTTAATGATTTTTTATTGAATCACTGTGAGATATAGTTATAAAGCTTTCATGATCGGGTTTCAGTAATACAATATCCCAACACTTGTCCCTCCACCAGTGTACATTTCCCACCACCAATATCTCCCATATCCTTCCTGCCACCACCCCCCACTTTTCTCCTATATCTGTCTGTCTGTCTGTCTCTTGTTTGGGGCATTATGGTTTGCAATACAAATACTGAGAGTCCATCGTGTTTGGTCCTTGGCCCACTTTAAGCACACATCTCCCATCCAGAATGATCCCTTCCAACCATCATTGTCACAATGGTTCCTTCTCTGTCCCAACTGCCCTCTCCCCAAGCCCCTGAAGCAGGCTTCGAACCATGGACTTGGATTACAAACCTGAGATTACCAAGCAGAGGGGGGAGAGTTGGGGGTAATGAAGTTGTGTACTAGATGTAACATAACATTGATTGGGGATCTTGTTAAACCCTCCTTGCATCCCTGAGATGAATCCCATCTGGTTAGAGAGTATGATATTTTTGATTACTCTTTGGATTCTATTTGCTAATATTTTGTCGAGGATTTTTGCATCTGTGTTTATCAGGGTTATTGGCTTGTAATTCTCTCCCTCTCTCTCTCTCTCTCTCTCTCTCTCTGTCTTTTTGCGGTGTCTCTGTCTTCTTTTGGTGTCAGGGTAATCTGTTCCTCATAGAATTTGTTTGGGAGTGTTTCTGTTTCCTCAATTTCCTGGAAAAGCTTGAAAAGGACTGGCAATATGTCCTCTTTAAAGGTTTGGAAGAAATCACTAGTGAATCCACCTGGACTTGGGCTTTTGTTTTGGGGAGGGCTTTTGATTACCATTTCAATTTCCTTGATAGTGATAGGTCTATTCAGGGATTCCAGATCTTCTTGGTTCAGCCCTGGGAGATTATAGGAATTTATCCATTTCTTCCTGTTAATGTTTTTGTTATTTGAGATAGGATGACTTCTACATTGCATCTCATCCAATCTGGTGTGTTACTACTGGACTGTCAGTGTTGTAGATCTAGGAGATCCACAGTTTTTAACTGGTCTCTCCAGCTGGAATTAAATTTTTCACTGCTGAGTATACAAGGCAGCTCAGGTAGTTTGTGGGTGTGACTGCCTGGGCTTCCAGAAGTACAGGGAAGTGTATGTGTGTGGGAGGTAGTTTATCCTAATTCTGAGAAGACACGAAACTTTCAGCCATAGGAACCTCAGTAACTAAGGTTTCGGCCCTGCTCAATTCACTGTGAGGCTCAGTAATCTTGAGACGATGGAGCCTGTCTGGAGGTGTGCCAGTGGCTTTGGGGTGTGGAATCAAGTGGCTGCCAGGACTTTGTTTGGATGGGTGCCAGCCCAGTCTCCAAGAGTGCCCTGGGTGTCTCAGCCAGCTATGGGTGTCTGAGATGTTTTTGTGGCTAGTTGATTGATCTACTTCTAGATTTATTTATGAGTCTCTGGAACAAGGCAGGTAAAGATAGTTTACATGGTGGCAGAGGCAGTTTGTGGGAGAGGTTGGCACTTTTTAAAGCTTCCTTAATCTTCGGTCAACTCTGCTTTAGCTCTAGAAGGAGTTTTAAATAGTCCAAATGGTCTATTCTTAGGTCCTACTTGTTTAGCTTGACGGGGCAGGGGGTGCTGGTAAATGCAGGGACGAGGAATTGGCTAAAGTTGTTTCCTCTCAGTTTCCAGCTGACCTTGATCTGCATTCATTCTTCCTGTGAAAGAGGTCATGCAGATATCCATTCCGAGGTATTTACTTAAGGCAATGATCATTTTTGGAGATATTATCCTAAAGGAAAGCAGAGAAGGAAAAATCATAATCTTTTAAGAGGGATCAAGTAGTCTTTGGGGGCAGAGATTACTTTTGATACAGTGTGAGAGACTTTGATTCAGGCTGTGCCCCATCACTAAATGAGAGGCAAGAAGAAAAGAAAACTATTGACATGTGTTCAACACTGTCCAAATCCAGAGAGCCTAGAAATTCCCACTGGCCATGCCACATTTCAGTCATAAATTCATTCACTAAATTCCATGGAAAGATCATATGCATCCTTACTTAGTAGGTGAACAAACGGAAGCAGAAACTAGAACATAAACCACCTTGAAGCCGAATTTCTTGGGGTTAAGTTCCAGGCATCAGGTGTTGTAAAAGCCCCCCTGGTATTTCTGATGTTCTCCCAGTCTGAGTACCATCGCTTTAGTTATTTGATGATAGATAAGTGGCTTTCAAAGTCACATACACGTTGAAACCACCTGAACGAACTTAAAGATACTGAGGCCTGGTTCTCGCTCTCAGACTATTGTGATGTAATGTCATTGCTGTGGCCACAGGGTATTAGGAACATTACAGAAATGCCAGGAATTTATTATCTCTCCAGCCCCAGGAGTTTTCAAAGCTCTCCAGGTGACTCAAATAGGATCTGAAAGTTTGAGAATCTCTGTGATAGAGGAATCGTAGCTTCACATTAGTTCTGCTTAAACCGACTTTGTTCTGTGCAACTCAGCTTAACAACTATTCATTTTGTGCTTGTTCTGTAGCTGTTGCTGTACTGCAGATGGATTGTAGAGCAGGAAGCACCAGGGGTAAAAAAAGGCCTGTCCTGTGGGAGACATTAACCCAGCAGGGAGGATAGATGGTATAAAGTGACCGTAGGCATGATGGGGCATGTGTGCTTAGGGCTCTTGACCTTGCTAGAGACGCCTGTCTCTGTCTTGTTTTGCAGCCTAGGATCAAACGCAGGATGTTCTGTGTGGAAAGCATCAACCATATTTTAGGTAGGAATAAACCAAACATGCTATATTCGAACTTCCTGTGTACATATCTGTTGAATGCACACACAAACCCCCAAAGCTAGAAAATACATGAAGATATAAATAGTAGAAAAAGCTTGAAATTTACTAACAAAATGGTTTGTTTTTCACTCTGCTTCTAACCTAAACATGGCTGAGTTATATCATGATGGGAAGAGTTTAACATGCTTTTGAGATTGGAAATTCTGATTAAAACTTTTGTTCTGATACTTTTATTTTGATTACAGTTTAATTCTGTAAAAAAAACCTTTATTGTCTTTAGGTCACAGATTATCTATGTTTGAAAAATATTTGCAGAGTTTCCAGACATGGCAGAAACGATGCATATTAAGTTGTTCTGTATTATCTCTAGAGTAGACTTAGGTCTGTACCAAATTCACCCCCAAACAGGTCAGAACTCATAACCTGGCTTCGTGTGAAGCTGTAGGTGCTCATCACTGTGTGAAATGAAGAGTTGCTGAGAAATAGAATATGCAAAGTGGTTTCCTTGTGTATGGGTGACCCTGTTCCAAACCCCAGGCCCCTCTATGCTTCCCTGAACCCCACCAGGAGTGATCCCTGAGCGCAGAGCAAGGAGTAAGCCCTGATACTCCAAGTGTGTCCTACAAACCAAAATAATTTTAAAAAATAAAGAATTTGACAAGTGTCTTTAATGTTTTTCTGGGAATACACTCAAAACGTAATCCTACATTAGTCTAAACTGAAAAAATTCAGCAAAACTATTGGGGTTATTTGAAGTTAATAATTTGTACACTGCCAGGTCTAAAAGTTTCTGAATTTTCTTTGTGTCTGAAGTAACCAGACATAGCCAGTAATAACCCACTAACTGGTCCTTGCAAATTAAATTTCTTCCTTTGAACATTTTCACATTAAGAAGCTATTTTTTAGGTAAAGGAGTTAGCCACAATGGGCTAATATAAATGAAAAAGATGTCATTAACTTACTGTTTAAGGACCAATGCAAAACTCAGAAGTTTGGGTATTATTAAGTAAACTTTTTCCTCTAAAATGCCATTTACAACTATTTGGGCCACATATTCTTGCTCCAGCAGAGGCAGCAGAAGTGGATACCTGAAATGAAACCAACAGTAAGTTGTTACAATGGGATATTTTGGCTGACGTCTGATTATGAGTAACTGAATTTTAGACATGGAGTTATAACATATATCTATGAATATTCAAGCAATACATACATACTAGAAAATTCCTTGTGTTTTCTCTCCTAATCAATATTGGAACCAGTGCAAAACCATTTAATTTCCCAGGCAGAATTCCTTGTTTTTATTGATTTTCTGCTGTGTGTTGATTTGTACATATGGAAGGAATTGCTTTTAGGTTTATTAGTGTTTTAACTTTTCCTCTTTTATCTCAGAGTAAAATAACGGCAAACTATTCAGAAGTAAAATGGAAAAATCTTACAAAAACTCTCTCTTGGGCATTATTAATATATATTTTAGCTACACCATTATTCCTAAGTAAGTAGAATGACCTCTTTAAAAATCAACTGTAGCAAAGGATGCACTTATACACAAAGCTCCTGTAAGGCATAACTTTGACATGTGTAAAATGTAATTGTAATTATTACTTGAATGAAATGCTCAAGAATTCTTTTTTAATTCATTTGACTCATTGAATCATCTTAATTTCCCATGATTGAATGTTGGTAGACTTTACATTTTTATTCTCCAAAGAGTTCCTCAGAAAGTAGCCCACAGGGTTTCAAAATGAATTATAACCCATTTTCCCCAAGGAGACAAGTGGTTAGTAGCTATAAAGAGGCACTCAGCATGGCTAAGCAAGTGGCAGTCATGAAGGATGTGCCCACTGAAACCGAGAAGAGACAACAGCTCGCACTGACTAGAATGGCTAGTCTCAAAAAGGCAAGAGACAGTAAGTGTTGGTGGCGATGTGTGCCCTGTTGGCATGTTAATGTTATAACTAGTTTGGAAAACTCTTGAAGGTTTCTCAAAAGAATGGAATTACAATGATTCAATTAAAAAATAAAATTAAAAAAAAAGAATGGAATTACAATGACTTTTTGATCCCCAAATCTCGCTTCTGGCAATAAAACCTCCGACCCTCACAGAATTTAAGTCTCAGGGGTCTAGGGAAATTCCAGTGGTGGACTTTCTGACACGACCCACACCAACTTCCAGCCTGATGGCTGCTGTATGATCCATCCTTGGTGCCACCACAACAGCAAACAAGGGCAAAAGTTGCTCCATCTGGCACACTGCAAGTTCTGTGCTAAAATCTTGACTAAAGTGCGTGAGCATCACTGCCAAGCGTGTGAGTCATTCACGCAATGAGAGAAGGGAAGAGGGAAGCAAGGAAGAAGAAAAAGGAAGGAAGGGAGGGAGGGAGAGAGGAAGAATGTGAGTGAGGGAGGAAAGAAGGAAGGGAGGAAGGAGGAAAAGTAGGAGGGAGGAAGGAAGACCAGATCTCACAGAGATTCCCTTCACTCCCACCACAACTGCAGTATTTTCCACAATAGGCGAGCAATGGAAAAAATACCTCTGAATCTGTCAATGAGGTGAGAATTAAAGTGAAAATTTCTTTTTCAAATTTCCTTTCATTTTTTTTAATGACTAAAGAATATGCAGAGTGCATACACTCAGTGGAATATTAGTTAGTTAGAAGAAACCATGACAGTCAGTCATTTATAACAACACTGACGAATAAGAGCTTTATGTTAAGTGAAACAAGTCAACAGAGAAATAAATGCTGAATGGTCTCCTGAATGTGGAACCTAAAAACACCGGACTCAGAGGAAAAAGGTAATCGAGCAGCGGTGACAAGAGGCTGGAGTGAGGGGGAAATCAGGACATGGAAGGTAAGTGGTGAAAAAACTGAGTTACAGGCTTGATAAATTCTGGAGATCTTAGCTACTGTTGCTTTATATAATTGAATGTTACTGAAAGACCAGATTGGAAATGTTCTGACCAGATAAAATATGCCATAATTGTATGATGGGATGAGTCACTAGCAAATGCTATGGTGCTACTCATTTTGCACTATATAGGTGTATAAAATCAATACATTAATCCATATTATATTTATGTATGTTAAAGAGTCTCTTGCCTGCATGCCTGGCTGTCTTCCCCAGGGCCCCTCGGAGGGGATGGGTTCCAGCTTCCCTCCCCACCTTGAGCAGAGCTCCCAGCAGCCGAGACCACCAGAACCTAGCTACAGCCATGCTGGAGGCCCCTCTCCACACGTTCGGAAGGGCCTCATGCATGAAGGTACCGGCAGAGGAACCCAGGTATGTGTAATCCCATCAACGGCCAACATCCAGAGACTTAAAAGCAAGCTCTCAGAAGAAGATATCTTTAGCCTACTTCTCCCTCTGGGAGAAACTGGCAAGCTTCTGAGAGTTTCCTGCCCCCATGGGACAGCCTTGCAAGCTTCCCATGGTGTATTCATATGCAAAATCCAGTAACAAGCTGGATCTCATTCCCCTGACCCTGAAGAGCCCCCAGTGCAACATTGTTAGGAGGGCCGAGTCGAGATGGACTTCTAAGATCTCAGGGAAAGGACAAAATGAGAGGTTACTGAGCCCGCCCGAGAAATCGGTGATTAACTGGATATTGTGATTGTGATTGATGTTAATAATGTCAGTGTACACTCACTAAGACTGAAATAATAAAATGTACTCAGCACTGTTTCTTTCATTTCACACCGTTTATGGATCATTGATCTTTCTTTTTCTAAAATTTGTTTTTACCTTTGCATACCTAGGGGTCCTGAGCTCACATGGTGTCACCAGATATTGCACCTTCCTTGAACAGGCACCTGTCCAGACTCCTTCCCGTTAGTAACATTCATTCTGTGATACTAACTGTCCTGCTCTCAGACCCCAGAAGGATATGGCTGCATGAGGCTGTTAGAAAAAGTTAGATAGCAAACACAAAGTTCTCTGCTTTTATCCTTCAAAAGTTTTCTACCTTTCATGACTGTCCCTGTGCAGGCCATGTGAAAGGCAAGAGCCCCGCCCACAGTACTATTGCTCCCGTGCCTAGGTCTATCCTTCTGCAACTGGCATCTGAAGGTTCATATAAAGTGGAACTGCCTTTGATAAGTTTTTTTTTTCTTTTTGGGTCACACCCAGCGATGTTCAGGGGTTACTCCTGGCTTTGCACTCAGGAATTACTCCTGGCAGTGCTTGGGGGACCATATGGGATGCCGGGATCGAACCCGGGTCAGCCACGTGCAAGGCAAACGCCCTACCCACTGTGCTATCGCTCCAGCCCCTACCTTTGATAAGATTTACCAGGATATATTTTTGAAGCTGAGACCTGTGCTCAGAAATTACACTCAGACTCACACCTCACAGCTGCTGCCATGTCAATGGCCAAGCTTCACAGTTGCATGCCTACTCTTGGGAGAGATGCCAAACCAAGCCAATAAAATTCACAGGTTCCTTCTTCTTTGGACTGAAATCTCCGGGGATCCTTTTTGGCTTATGCAAGTGCCCATCTTGCAGTAGCCCCAGACGCTGCGCCTACTCCCCAAAGCTTTTACCATACAAATGGCCCAATTTCACTTCACAACTAGTCTCTGAACAGAAGCCAGGCCGATGAAACTCCAAGGCACACAGGTCTCTGGGCTGAAAATTTTAGGGCCTCCTCAGGAGTGGGGCCGATTGAGAATCGTTCCAATTCTACAGCACTGGAGCAGGACCCTGCAACACCTCCAAATTCCACAATATGGACAGCCCAGCAGGAGCAGAGCAAATTAGATGGAAAAGTCGCATAGAGACCAACTGAGCTCAATAAGCAAAACGATAACACAGAAGACCCAACTGACAACAAATAGCTCAATAAATACTGAGACAATAACTATTTAAAACACCATGATGAGGCATAACATTTTCACAAATTTTCTTCTACTGCACTTTTTCTTTCATATAATCCAATTGATTGTTTTGTTCTAAGAAACAATATAAAATATTTTGTACCTGCTAAGGGGACAGGCTTGTGGAGTGGAAAATGGTTGAGGGAAGGTCACACTGGTGGCGGGATTGGGGCTGGAATATTGAATGTCTGCAACTATATCATGATCAGTTTTGTAAACCGTGGAATTTAAACAAAGTGAGAGGAAAAAATAGCTGCTTTTGTTGGAGCTGCCCACATTTCAAAAATTAAAAATGAAACATGTTAATCGACATATATTGTAAAATATTTTTTTAAGATCAAAGTTGCTGTAAGAGTTCACTTACTTGCATGTACAGCCCGCGAACATTCCAGTTTTGATGAAATATGGACAAACAATGGTGGTTTTAATATCCTTTTTCAATAGCAATGCCAATTCAAGGAAAATGGATTCTGCAAAGCCAAAAGCTGCGAATTTGCTTGCAGAATAATCTGAAACAAAGTGAGGAAATATTAGGAATAAAATTTGACAAGTTAAATTCTTGGAATTTAATTTTTAAGAATGAACCTCCTTGCCTTTTATCTGGCTTGTCTCTGGGAAAAAAAAGAACAATGATTAAAATAATTCATGTGCACAATAGCTAAAATCTGGAAACAACCTAAGTGTCCAAGAAAAGATGATAATTGGATAAAGAAACTGTGGTACATATACACAGTAGAATACTACTGTACTACTATACACAATAGAATACTACTATACTATAAGAAAAAATGAAGTAATACAACTTACTGCTATGGACAGTGAAATTATTCACCAAGTGAATCCACTCACGCTGAGTGAAATAATTCAGAGGAAGAGGGAAAGACAGATTGACCTGTCTCATATGTGGGATAGAAAGAAACACGGCTGGGGGATAACTGATGCCCAGAGGCAAGAGAAATGAAGAGCATGAGAACTGGTACTCAGTAAAAGAGCTTGCCACTGGCTTTGGGTCAAGGTCGGGAAGGCTGTGACAGGGAACACAACACAATGTTGCAGGGAAGAGGTCACTCTTGAGGAGGACTGGGTGCTGAAAGGAGACAGAGTGATATGCCTAATAATAGCCCATCAGCAAGCATACGGGAAACCCCAGTACCTAAAGGGAAAGAAGAAAAAGAGAAAGAAGAAAAAAAGTGTCGCCATAGAGACAGGCTGAGAGGGCAGGAGGGAAATTTGGGACATTGGTGGAGGGGCACAGACACTGGGGAAGGGATTGGTGCTGGAACATTGTATGCCTGGAATCAATCACAACGACCCTGTAACTTTGTAATTCACAGTGATTTAATAAACAATAATAATTCATGTAGCTATAATTCTATATACTAGCTACATGATATACTCCTATATTCCCACATTGACCAAGATATAAATTATTTCAGTTTCTCTCATCTTAAGAAGACAAATGAACCAATAAGCACATTCTTCTTTTAGTTTTTTCAAAAGAAGAGCACTATTCGTTGAAGACTCTCATTATTCCACTCCATGCCTCAGCTCTCTTATAGAAAGTTAATATATCTATGGGGTTTGTCATTGGGTATTTGGTTCTGACCCATTGATCAGAGGGCCTATCTTTATTCCAGTACCATGCAATTTTGATCACTACAGCTTTATAACACAGTTCTAAATTAGGTAATGAAATGCCTCCCAATTTCTTATTTTTCAGTATGGCCTTCGCTATACGTGGTCTTCTCTGATTTCATACAAACTCTGTTATTGACTTTTCTGATCCTAAAAGCATGTCATCTGAATTTGGATAGGCATTGCATTGAATAATAGCTTAGGTAGAACGGTCATTTTAATAGTTCTGATTCTTCCAATCCATGAGCATGGAATATTTTCCCATTTCCTAAGTGCTTCTTCTACCTCTTTCTTTAGTGACTTAAAGTAATCTCCATGTCTTTGTTAAACTGACTCCTAGATACCTGATGTTTTTGGATACTATTTTAAACAGGATAGACTCCTCGATCACTTTCTCCTTGGAGGAATCCTACTTATTGAATTTCATGGATATGGGAATACAAAAGTAAACACAAATGTAAACGAAACAAAATACTCACCTGATAATGTACTAGTACCAACATTTCCTGCTGCACTTGAAATACAGACCAAGTGACCATGGTTAGCTTTAATCATGGCAGGAAGAAAGGCCTTGTAAGTCTGTAAATATAAACACATTGTTTTAAAATTTTTAGTCTTTTATTATTTTCTCAAGTGATTCATGTAACTAATTGTTTTCATTTAACAAGTACTTCCTATTTACAATGTATTAAACTGTGGCACACAACATAGTCATAGATACTCATAGGAACCATTCTCAAGGGTTTTCTGTTGCAGTTTTGGGGCTACATCAGGAATGTGCCAGGGTTACTTGTACCATGATGCTTGGAGATTGCTCCCAGGGTACTCCAGGGACCATGTGGTGCTGGGGGTATTAGCGGGACCTCCAGCATCGCATGTACATTAGGCCTTGAGCTATATTCCTGGCCGCAAAGTCTCATAGTTTATTGTCTCTTTAGAAATTAAAAAAAAAATAGGCCAAAGAGAAAATGCAGAGGGTAGGGCACTTTCCTTATACTCAGCCCACCCGGGTTCAATCCCTGGCACCACATACAGTCTCCTTAGCCCGCTAGGAGTGATCCCTGAGCACAGAGCCAGGAGTAAATTCTGAGCACTACTGGATGTGGCCCCCAAACAAAAGCAAACAAACACGAAATAAAAGATACTATTTGACTCTTTTTTCATTTCCACTAAACTATAACATGAAATTAAACCAACATTCCACATTTATAGTTTGCTAAAAATTTTAAAACCCAGTTTTCCCAGTATACCGCTCTTTTCCTTGTAGGTTTTCAACAATTAAAATTTTAAAATTATCCTCACCTTTCTAGTTTGACCACAAACAAAATTCTCCACTCCATGAGATTTACTACATGGGAAAAACTGCCAGAGGAAAGGTGAATTTCAATGCAAGGAAAACATGCTGTTCTAAATAAAGAGTGTTGAAATAATTTACCGTGCCTTAGGTATATTCTAGGTTATTTTGGTAAAATTTGCTCATTCATCCTCCAGTGAGATATGAATTCAATGTTCCCCCACCAGGAAAAAGTCCCAGCTGCCTTCTCTGGTTCTCTCAGGTACTTTTCCATTTCTGCCTCCCCAAACAGGGCTCCTTCTCCACAAGCTGTTTTTCTTTTCCCTCAAATGTGTCTGTTTATGTATTTGCTTTTAGACTGAGGCCAAAGTTGCTACAAGTTTCCTGTGTTTCCAATTGAGGCTAGTTTTCCTTTAAGGGGGGGGGAATGACTAGGTAGTTCAAGGGTCTGTTTGTGCGGAGGCATTCAGCGTTGTAGAGAGCTTTTAAGGGATATTCGAGAAGATAAACTAATCACACAGACCTGTGCATTGTTTTTTCTCTACATTTACCAGCGAAAAAATTACAAATAAAGGGTGAGTGAGCAGTTAGTCCATAAAAATGTATACTGACCACGGGAGCTATAGTGCAGAGGGTAAGATGCTTGCCTTGCACGCGGTTGACCCTGGTTTGATCCCCAACATCCCATATGGTCCCCAAGCACTGGTAAGGATGATTCTTAAGTGCAGAGCCAGGAGGTACCACTGAGCATCTCTGTGTGTGGTTGCACCACTCCCTGCCCTGCCCAAAATATATAATAAATTTTTTTTAACAGGGACCTCAATAGAGTATTACATATGGATTCAAGTTTACATTGTACTGAGGTAAACCTGTCAGCTAACAAAATCTATTTGAGATTATTATTATTATTATTATTATTATTATTATTATTATTATTATTATTATTATTATTATCTTTAGCCTTCTTCTCCCTCTGGGAGAAATTGGCAATCTTCTGAGAGTTTCCTGCCCACATGGGACAGCCTTGCAAGCTTCCCATGGTGTATTCATGTGCAAAATCCAGTAACAAGCTGGATCTCATTCCCCTGACCCTGAAGAGCCCCCAGTGCAACATCCTTAGGAGGGCCAAGTTGAGATGGACTTCTAAGATCTCAGGGAAAGGACGAAATGAGAGGTTACTGAACCCGCCCGAGAAATCGGTGATTAATGGGATGGTCAGCTGCGTGCAAGGCAAACGCCCTACCTGCTGTGCTATCCCTCCAGCTCCTGAGATTTAAACGTGTGTGTGTATGTGTGTGTGTGTGTGTGTGTGTGTGTGTGTGTGTGTGTGTGTGTGTGTGTGTGTATTCTCTTTTTTCCCTTTTTTCCCCTTTCTTTTGTGGTGATGAATATAGAATCCAGGTCTCAGGCAGGCACTTCAGCACTCACCCACCTCCCTGGCCCAGTTTTCTCGGATTCTTTTAATCGTACGTGGGATCTAAAGTAGACATGCATTAGATTTTCTTGCTTTTATTTTATTGCATTTTAAGACTTGGTTTTCCTCATGGGAAAGCACAATTAATAAACTTCCTACCTTTTTCACATTTGTTATGAATCAGATGATTTATCGTTGTTGCCAGAGATATGCCACGAAGAATACAAGAATATGTTCAGTTAAATTGACTTATACAACAAATAATGACTTTATTGCAAATAAAAGATTTCTGTTTTGAATTGCAGACTTTTTTGCCAGTTGTTGGGAGTTAGTTTTTCCACTGTACTGTTTATATAACTACCCAGGGTGGGGTTTGGGGGTGGGTGGGGGAGGAGACATATTCAGTGGTATTCAGGACTTACTCTGAGCTCTGTGCTAAGGGATCACTCCTGGCAGTGCTCGGGGGATTTGATGTCATGGTCATGCTGGGGCTCAAACCCAGGTTGACGACTAACAAGGAAAGTGTCCTACCCTCTCTGGCCCCAATGTTTGTCTTTTAGACAATGTTTTATATCACTATGTTTCTGTTATTCTGTAATGCCATGTAGATTTTAAGATAGTACCGAGTTGGGTTTATTCATGAGAAATCCTTGGTCAACTATAAATTTTTTTTTTCTTTTTGGGTCACACCCGGCGATGCACAGGGGTCACTCCTGGCTCATGCACTCAGGAATTACTCCTGGTGGTGCTCGGGGGACCATATGGGATGCTGGGATTCGAACCCGGGTCGGCCGCGTGCAAGGCAAATGCCCTACCCGCTGTGCTATCACTCCAGCCCCTCAACTATAAAATTTTTTTAAAAATTAATAAATCAGGGGCTGGAGCAATAGCACAGCAGGTAGGGCATTTGCCTTGCACGCGGCCGACCCGGGTTCGAATCCCAGCATCCCATATGAGCACCGCCAGGGGTAATTCCTGAGTGCAGATCCAGGAGTGACCCTGTGCATTGCTGAGTGTAATCCAAAAAAATTAATAAAGTAAAGGTATGAGTCTACCCACCACTGTTTTGATTTTTTTTAAATAAAACTTGAAAAGGTAAGTTAATTGTGGCATGTATTTTATCCGCTAACATCTGTCACTGTCACTGTCACTTTCTCTGTCATCTCGTTGCTCATCGATTTGTTCAAGCGGGCACCAGTAATATCCCTCATTGTGAGACTTATTGTTATTGTTTTTGGCATATCAAATATGCCACAGGTAGCTTGCCAGGCTCTGCCATGCGAGCGTCATACTCTCGGTAGCTTGCCGGGCTCTCCGAGAGGGGTGGAGGAATCGAACACGGGTTGGCTGCGTGAAAGGCGAACACCCCATCACTGTGCTATCGATCCAGCCCAATCTGCTAACATAATAAGATAATTATAGTTTAAAGTTATGACTTAAAGATAAACCTGATTTTGTTATATAGCTTTATTTAAATGATTAAGATAATATACACATAGTATCTTTATTAGGCAAAATAACTAAAGATACTAAAGATGAGGCATCTGGTGGCTTAAAACTGGTCTTTGAATATTATCTGTTTAAACAAAAGGTATTTTTCTACAAGCTTTTTCTTTTTTTGCCACTCCTGGCAGTGCTCTTGGCTCTGTGCTCAGGGATTACTCCTGGCGGGCATCAGGGGACCATGTGTGGTGCTCGGGAAGTAGCCAGGTCGGCCACCTGCAAGGCAAGCACCCTACTCTGCACTGTCACTCCAGCCCCTCAGAGGCTGTTCAGAACTTTTGTGTAAGTGGATTAGAGAGCAGACACTTTTGCCTTGTCAGAATACTTTGAATTCTTTTGCAACTTGTGTCATGCTATTGAATTGCGAAAATGAAAAACACTTTAGAGACATGTTAAAATAAATAGAAAATTTGTCACACCCCAAAGCTTTAAAGTCAGTGATAATTCTATTTTCTTCCTATTAGGTTTATTTACAAAACAACTGTCATCGTGTTGACTATTAAAATATCCAATGTAGTTGTTCAGCTATGTTTTTTAAAATGTAATGGTATTATTGAATTCATAGTCATCTTTGACATTATTTTGATGACCAAAGCCCCAAGTCCTATTCCTGTAATAGAAATATAATAATAATCTGTCACTGTCACTGTCATCCTGTTGTACTGATTTGCTCGAGTGGGCACCAGTAACGTCTCCATTGTGAGACTTGTTACTGTTTTTGGCATATTGAATACGCCATGGGTAGCTTGCCAGGCTCTCCCGTGTAGGCGGGATACTCTCAGTAGCTTGCCGGGCTCTCCGAGAGGGGTGGAGGAATTGAACTGGGGTTGGCCACGTGCAAGGCAAACGCCCTACGTGCTGTGCTATTGCTCCAGCCCAGAGGAATATAATACAATAATCTCTGACATCACACCCTCCAGTGGAGGGATCCCGGAAACTAGGAGGGCTATCTGGTATCTCTGTTTCATAATTGGCCAGCTCTTTTGGGTCTTGTCTGCAATATATGTGGGGAACAGCTGTAAAGTCCAATAGGGAGATCCCCCTTTTAAATTAAATTTATTAACACAAATATAGTGCGTTTTTGGCTTGTTTGTTTTTGGTTTTTGGGCCACACCTGGTGGTACTCAGGGCTTAGTCCTGGCTCTGAGCCCAGGGGTCACTGCTGACGGACTTGAGTGGTATATATGGGGTGCTGGGGGTTGAGCCTGGGTCAGCCACGGGCCAAGCCAGCACCCTTCCCATTGTCCTATAACTCTGGCCCCAATACAAATGTTTATCAGAGATTATCTACCTGGCGGAGTGGAGAGAAAATCTCTGGCAATTTCACTATGTTCTTTTTGTAAAAATTAGCTGAGTACATAGGGCATGGTCATGTGTTAACTGCCCTGCAATGGAGGTTTTGACTTTCAACAATGGATATTTTTGAGCACTTAAAATAAATTAACCAGATCCCTTCCCTGTTTCATTAATAGGACCGCTAAGAACTCTCTTGGTTTGCGGGAGGGCTGTGGGTGCTACCCGCCAGGTACTGTGTCTGTGAAAGCTATAGCAGAGCAGGGCGCCCGGGAAGCACGCTGCACAGTACTGAGCCCAAACTCAGCCCACCAGTACAGGCTCCTCCCTCGAGCTAACACTGCCACAGTGAGGTTGTGTTTAAGGCCACATCGACAATGGAATGAGGTCCCCAGGACCGCCTGAGTTCACGAGCATTTGACAGTGTGGAAGTGAACTGACCAGGAGCAGGCAGAAGAGAATTACTTATTTAGACTAGAGTACGGAATCAGTAAGATAAATTTAAATACTATCAATGTTTTACTTTTTGATAATCATATGAAAAAGTCCTTTTCTTCTTGACTGATTTCTAATCCTCAGTTGAGGAAGCTATGCATACTCAAACCGCAGTGACGTTCTCCTGGAATAGAAGCTCATTCCAAAAAATCACTGTCATCACTGTCACTGCCATCCCATTGTTCATTGATTTGCTCGAGTGGGCCCCAGTAATGTCTCCATTCGTCCCTGTCACGTGCTAGTGTAGCCCGGTGGTGAATTGGGGGCTCATTCAGGATCAGGGAAGAATGAGGACTGTCGTTGTTACTGTTTTTGACATATCAGACATATCGAGTATGCCAGGGGTAGCTTGCCAGGCTCTGCTGTGCGGGCGGGATAGTCTCACTGATACATACATATTAATACATAATAATACATAATAATAATAATAATAATATCACTGTATCACTGTCATCCCGTTGTTCATCAGTTTACTTGAGCAGGTGCCAATAATGTCTCCATTTGTCCCAGCCCCGAGATTTTAGCAGCTTCTCCTTACTCATCTTTCCCAATGATTGGAGGCTTCTTTCAGGGTCAGGGGAATGAGACCCGTTATTGTTACTGTTTTGGGCATATCGAATACGCCATGGGGAGCTTGCCAGGCTCTGTCGTGCGGGTGGGATACTCTCGGTAGCTTGCCGGGCTTTCCGAGAGGGACAGAGGAATCAAACCCAGGTTGGCTGCGTGCAAGGCAAATACCCTACCCGCTGAGCTATCGCTGCAGTAAAATTAAGTTACAAGTACAGGCCACAGAGAGTGCCCCACAGCTTGGAGTGAGGTCGAAGCTCCCTGGGCACCCTAGAAACCTACACGGAGGTTAATCAAGGATAAGCAGAAATTCGTGAGTACTTCCTTGGACAGAAGCGAATAACGAGGGTCCGTGATCCCGGGTAGAGGACACAGATGACAGAGTTGCAAGCTCCGCCGGGGGCCCTACGGAGGGGCGAGAGAAGGGGCTATGGAAGAACACACCGTTTCAAGTCAAGGCCAGGGAGCGTGGCTGAGTGCTAGACTGAGGCTAGAACCCCGGCAAGGGGACAAAACCCAGATAGACTGCACTTCCCTGGCCCCTGGGGACTGCTGACACGCTCTCATCCACAGCAGACAGTGTAGGCTCAGCTAAGGGACTCGGTACCACTGGTGTCACAGACAAGAATCTCTGGGGCTGGAGCGATAGCACAGCAGGGAGGGCGTTTGCTTTGTACGCAGCTGACCCGGATTCGATTCCCAGCATCCCATATGGTCCCCCGAGCACCGCCAGGAGTAATTCCTGAGTGCAGAACCAGGAGTAACCCCTGTGCATCGCTGGGTGTGACCGAAAAAGCAAAATAAAATAAAATAAAATAAAATAAAATAAAATAAAATAAAATAAAATAAAATAAAAATAGAATCTCCTCACTCAGCAGGACCCTCGTATTCCTTTCTCCACCCTCCTGGAAAGCAGCTGCAAATACAGGTCTCAGGAGTCATTGAAGCCATTGAGGCTATAAAGAAGTTAAGGACAAAATAAAAATAGAGCCACAGCCCCACCTGCTGGAAAAGTTAGAGTAGTTCGCCCCTTTAAACGGCAGATCCAGAGGGGCAAAACAAAACACACCCAAACACGCCCAAATCAAATGCTGACTCTCGAAAATTTAAAGTAGTATATTGGGAGGAGGGAAAAAATATAATCAATGGCAATTTGAGTCTTGATGAGAATTCAACTGAGAAGACCGGAAGCTTGTACTGGAAGTTAAGAAGGCTCAAAATCGCTGATGTGAGAAACTTGAGAGGTGGAAGGGAACTCAGGAAAGAAAATAAAGTGAAACAAGATAGCCCTAAAAAGATGATCAAAGAGCTATGACCAAAGTCATAAAACCAAGTTAGTGAGTTTAGAAACATATTCAACTACAGAGGGTAAAATGGAAGCTTTAAGTAAGAAAGCACAGATTCAGGACTCAATAATTGAGATCTCAACAAATAGTTTCAATAAATGTGATCAAAAGTATGAAAGACAGTTAATGAAAGAGATAGAGCAAGCGGAGGAACAAATCAGTGAGCTCTAAGAGAGTAATTTACAAATTGTTCAAGTGTTAGAAGAGAGAAATAAGATGCACAAAAACATGGAGAATCACTATTAGAACTGCATGACTCCGTTAAGGAAGACAATGTACAAATAACAGTATCCCAGAAGGCAAGAAAAAAGAGAAAAGTTGAACTGAAACACTAATTAAAGAAACAATAGCAGAAACCTTTTCAAATGTGGGGAATGAACTGGATATACAAGGCCACACACCAAAAAACAAACAACAAAAACAACAGTTGGCTACTTAAATGCAAGATACCTGCACCAAGATACATGAAACTATTATGATTAAAACTGTTAAGCGTTCAAGACAAGGAAAGTATATTAAAGGAAGCTAAGGCAACAAAATCGGGTAATTTATGACAGTACTCCCTTGAGGCTTCTCAACAGGAAAGCTAGAGAGTAGGAAAGACTGTAACACTGTATTCACAATACTCAAAGATAAAAATCACCAGCCAAGTTTTCTATACCCTGAAAGACTCTTTTTGATGTGAGAAATAGAGTCCTCTCACACAGAAACTGAAGTATCATTCAAGCACTAGACATTTCCTACAAAAAATTTTGAAGGGGGCTCTCCTAGATCGAATGAAAGCCCACATAAAAGTGAACAATAGATTAACAGAATCATAGAAAAAGATAAAAAGGCAGAAGCAAGTTCTGATCTATAAACAATAACCCCTAATGTAAAGGAGGTAAAGTCACCAACCAAAAGGAATAGAGTGGTCTGATAGATCACAGAGAAAAACCCAAATATATATAGTTTTTTTGCAGGAAATCCACATGTAAAGATAAACATAGTACTCAAATCCAGTGGAAAGTTTAAAAATGTAAGAGCTGCTATATAAAAGAAAATATGTTTCAGCCAAAAAAGAGCAAGACAAAGATGAGCATTATAAAATAATGATACATAATTATAAAATAATGACACAAAATAACTGTAGTATAATTAATAATATATTTATACTCAATGTAGCAGCACTAAAATATATAAAGCAAACCGAAAGTAACAGACCCGGCATTGGCAGCAACACGACAGCAGTAGGTGACTTTACTATCCCTCTTACAGCATTTACAGATCATCCAGCTAGAAAATCACCAAGGAAATTAAAGTCTTAAATTAAAACAAAGACAAGATGGACTTCAGAATTCATATTCTCAAGTACTCACAGAATATTCTCAAGAAGTGTCCAAACGTTGGGACATTGGATTAATCTCTATTAATTTATAAAGACTGAAATCATAGCAAGCAGCATTTTGCATCATGATGTTATAAAACTAAAAAATATTAGCCAAAAGAAAAAAAGAGGAAAGACCACAAATATGTGGTTAATAAGCAATATGCTACAGATAGCGTAGTGAATCAATGGAGAAATCAAATCTGGGCTTGAATAAAAATGGAGATATGATTTATCAGAACCTAGGATATGAAGTTCTTATCAGAACCTATGCACATAGAAAAAAAAAGAACCTATGCACATAGAAAATCAGTATAAGGAGGAAGTTAATTGTAATGAAGATATAGATTAGGAAATAAGAAGAATCACAAATAAATACGGTCACACTAAAGGAGCTAGAAAAAGAAAAGCCAAAAGTCATTAAGTTAAAAAATAATAAAAATTGGAGCAGAAATTAGCAAAATAAGTTAAAAACTACAATTTGAAAGTTCAATGAATTCTATTGCTGGTTCTTTGAAAAAATTAACAAAATAGACAAAACTTTAACCAGACTCACAAAGAGAGAAAATAGAAATAAATGAAATTAAACAAAAGAACATTACAACAGACACTACAGAAATACAAAGGACTACAAAAGAGTATGACTAACAGTTGTATGGCAACATACGGGACAATCTAGTAGAAGTGGGCATATTCTTAGGAGAACTACGTACCAAACATCCCATCTTTCATGAGTGGAAAAACGGAAGTGGTAGCAATAATAATAAAAAGCTCCCTCTTATACCGTTGTCATCAATATAAACTGGCGCAGCCATTTAGGAAGAGCAGTATAGCGATATTTTGGAAAATTTAAAAGTGGATGGACCAGGAAGAAAACTCAAAGTGCCGGAACACGTGTGTTGTGTGCTGAAGGCTGAGGTTCAAGCCCCAGCAATCCAGTTCCCTGAGCACTTCTGGGACAACCCATAAGAAATGAGCTGGGAGAAGGCCCTGGGCTCTGCCAAGTGTGACACAAGTACCCAGCCCTGCAAACATTAAAAGTAGAAATTCCAGGCAACCCCCTGATTCTACTTCTGGATTCTGTTCCAAAATAAGAAGGTGCTAATTTGAAACTATATATGCACCTCCAAGTGTCTGCAATATTATTTACAATAGCCAAAAACCAGAAACACCCCATATGCCTATAAATGAATAAATGGATAAGAAAATATGGTACATCTACAAACGTGGAACACTAGTTGGCTATTTAAAAATCCTGGCACTTGCAGCAACGTGGTTTTCTTTGGTTTGGTTTTGGGGTCAAACCTAGTTGTGCTCAGGTATATTCCTGGCTCTGTATTCAGGGATCACTCCTGAAGGGGTTCACATGGGGTGACAGGGGTAGAACTGGATCTGCTACATGCAAGGCAAGTAAATGCCTTCCCAGCTGTACTATCTCTCCAGCCCCTAAATAATTTTTGATTTTTTTGGTTTGGTGTCCACACCTGGCAGTGCTTAAGTACTGGTTCTTGGCCCTGTGCTTGTAGCTTGCAGTGCGTAGGGAAGCAGGTGATGAACTGAACTCAGACATCCGGCATACAAAGCATTTGCTCCAGCTGCTCCCTACATTTTAGGCCTGCAACAACAGGGTTGAATCTGTAGCACTGTCATCCAGTTGTTCATTGATTTGCTTGAGCGGGCACCAGTAATATCTCCATTGTGAGACTTGTTACTGTTTTTGTTATATTGAATATGCCACAGGTAGCTTGCCAGGCTCTGCTGTGTGGGCGGGAGACTCTCGGTAGCTTGCCAGGCTCTCCGAGAGGGATGGAGGAATCGAACCCGGGTTGACTGCGTGCAAGGCAAACGCCCTACCCTCTGTGCTATTGCTCCAGTCCATGGTTGAATCTAGAGGATAATATGCCCAGTGACATAAGCCAGATGGAGAAAGACAAACATATATTTCATTCATAGAAAAAAAAATCTAGATGAACTAAATAAAACAAAAATAAGCTTTTGGGCTGTAAGATGAATCAATTGATTGGTTACCAGGAAGGAAGGCAGAAAGAGGATAATAGGGCCAAAGGGAACAAATATAAGATGGAGGAGAGAACTGGATTTTCAGTAGGAACTTTAATATGGAATACTGAGCAAGTGACACTAAATTTCTGTGTAAACACCTGAAATATGTAATGTCACTGTCATCCCGTTGCTCATTGATTTGTTCGAGCGGGCACCAGTAATGTCTCTCATTGAGAGACTTATTGTTACTGTTTTTGGCATATCCAATACGCACGGGTAGCTTGCCAGGCTCTGCCGTGCGGGCTCGATACTCTCGGTAGCTTGCCGGGCTCTCCGAGAGGGGCGGAGGAATCGAACTTGAGTCGGCCACATGAAAGGCGAACGCCCAACCTCTGTGCTATTGCTCCAGCCCTCGTGTAATGTAACAAAGCAATATTTCTTTAAAAATGATGCAAACTAAGCAAGTTTGTTGAACATTACGTTTAAAGGAGTGAAGGGGGTGTGATAGTACAGTGGGTAGTGCACTTGTCTTGAACATGGCTGACCCAGGATAGATCCCTGATATCCCATATGGTGCCCAATTACTGTCAGAAGTGATTTCTGAGTGCAGAGTCAGGAATCACCCCTGAGCATTGCTGGGTGTAGCCTCTACCCCAGAACTGTATCACTATATCACTGTCGTCCCGTTGGTCATCAATTTGCTCGAGCGGATACAAGTAAAGTCTCCATTGTGAGACTTCTTGTTACTGTTTTTGGCATATCGAATACGCCACAGGTAGCTTGCCATGCTCTGCCCTGCGGGATCCCAGAACTAAATTAATTAATTAAATTAATAATTAAAAAAAAAGAAGAGAGCACCAGAAGTAATTAAGTAAATTAAGAAGTTTGGTCTTAATTGCATCTTGGTTTAAATAAATCAGCTCTAAGTACAAATTGGACTTTAGGTACTATTTTAATAAAAATACTTATTAGTTATAATAGTTGTGATACTTGGTTTGAAACTATATCAAAATATTCATATTTTTAATAGATGTTTTAAGAAATGTTTAGTGGAGAGGGGCTGGAGCGATAGCACAGCGGGTAGTGCGTTTGCCTTGCACGTGGCCGACCTGGGTTCGATTCCCAGCATCCCATATGGTCCCCTGAGCACAGCCAGGGGTAATTCCTGAGTGCAGAGCCAGGAGTGACCCTTGTCCATTGCCAGATGTGACCCAAAAAGCAAAAAAAAAAAAAAGAAATGTTTAGTGGAGAAATGTCATGGTTTCTGGGATTCACGTTTCAAAGTTTTCCCCAGTGGGGGGGTGGGTCAGCTCCCGCCCCTCCCAAAGCACGGGCAGCTGCTCCCAGACCCCAAAGCCACAGCCGTGCCTTGGGCTGGACTCCCCCGCCTCTCGGCTGAGCACCACAGAGAACCTCATATGCCCAAATTTTCGGGTCCACTGGCTTTTCTGGCTGAAAACTCCAGACCTTCTTGGAGTCAGGGAGGGCACATGCAGAAGCCCCGTCAACCATGTTCGTGTCCCACTGTCCCCACCAAACAAGCTCATCTACCAGCTTGGGACCAGATACTCATAAAGAAATCTCGGGAGAGATCAACTTACTGCAAATATTTCTCAGATACTTATTCTGGGCTGAGATATTTGTGGTGTTCTTGGGAGGGGGTTGTGACAGGTCCTGCCTACCAAAGCCCCAATGGCCACTCCCCTACTCCAAAGCTGCTCTTGTGCCTCTGCGCAGGCTGCCCAGTTGAATATTCTGGATTTGGGGCGGGGGGGGGGGGCGACATCTCCTAACTCTTCAACACTGACATCCCAGTAGCAGCACACCGGATTGAAGGGGACACAACTTAGAAGTCAATTAGTCTTGACTAACCAATATACTAACACAGAAGGATTTCACTTCCAAAAACAGCTTAGGAAAACCTCAGTCAAGGACTTAATGCTCCTATGGAGAGATACAACAATTTTCACAATTTTTCTTCGAAGGAAATAGTTTTAAAAAATCATTCTATTAGTCATTTAGTAGTAGCAAGCAATATAAAATAAATTATTGTGGGCCTGCTCTGGGAGGCAGGTTTGGGGTGTTGTTGGAAAATGGAGACAGTGATGGAGGGAAAGTGACAGGGGGTGAGATTGGTGTTGGAATATTGAATGCCTTATCACAAGTCATCATTCACAACTTTGTAAACTGCAATGTGCAAATAAATTGAGAAAATAATCTTAACACAAAGGAAAAAACAAACAAAACAAAGTCCCTCCTAGAAGCAAAAAAAAAAAAACAAAAACCAAAAACCAAATATGGAAGTTAAAATGATTAGGCTAAGGAGCGAGCAAATGAATATTATTGTATAATTTTCTCTTATTTTACTGTATGTTTGAAAATATTTGTAATAAAAATACAAAAGTTGAAAGAATATAGTTATCTGTTCTGAAACTGCACTTTATTGATCAAGTAGCCAGAGTCATCAAGGACTGCTGGTTACTGTATCTCATTGAAACGTGCTAAGGAATATTCCCAGGGCACAAAGAGGCCTACGAGACAGTGCTTTTTCTGACACTCCAGGTATCGAGGGAAAGACTACTGGATTTCAATGTACAAACTATTCTTCTTTCGAGTTCTCCTACCTCTCAATTATTCCTTCCATGGGCTTAGGCAAGCCTTAACAGTGGCAGGACCGTGGGTAAGTCTATAAAATATTTGAGTCTTTGAGTCCATCTGCTTATTTGTAAAGTGAGAATGAGAGTGGCACCACAGCAGGAAGGTGCTTAAAGTAGTTCCATAAATCCTGGCATTATTATTCCTCCAGCCATTGCTCTCTTCATTAGGAAGCCTAGTCACATGACCACCCCCCCTTTGACTCTATTAGTAGACCTTCTCCTCTCTAAAACTCCTGTTCCCCAGATGGACCCTTGACTTTCCCTTATAGAATGACTCTCAAGTTCGGTTTGGGTTTTTGGTAGGAAGATTTCTGAATAGCTTATTAAGTCTTGGGATTGAACTGGAGAGAATGGAGGAGAGGAACCTTCCCTGAAAATCTGGAACAGGGCAAGAGAAAGGAAAACAAAGTGAGTGTGGGACTAGATGTCAGCTGGATAGGATGAGAGTCCACAGACACAAACAACATATTTATAAACGAAAGAGCTGCTTGAGGGAAGTACATGAAAACTTTCGTGTTCAGCACGAAAGAATAGGATAATGAAAGAAAACATACCCAGAAATGAGACAAGACGTTGACAGAAAATGTCTTCTCTATCATGTGGTCTGGAATATCAAGGAACAATTTCCCTGTCACCACTCCAGCATTGTTAATGAGGATGGTCACATCGCCAACATCTCTTTTAACCTAGAGAAAATAAATTAATTGGTTACCAGAAAGAGGATAGGTAAATAGGATCAAATATTAGTGCAAGCAAGTTGGCTCACTTTGATATTTCTTTCACCTTTGCATATATATTTTATTTCATCTTTTTTAAAAGGTTGTTCATGGCGTTTCTTTTTAAAATCAAATATTAAATTTTCATCTCACATAAAGAAATTCAGCATTTTTTTTTTTGCTTTAAGATCAATTGTACTAAACAAATTTTGATTGGCCAGTTTTACTTGAAAACCTTGATTCTTTGTGTGTGTGCGTGTGTGTGTGTGTATGTGTGTGTGGATAACCTAATATTGTGTGTAGATAACCTAATATTGAAACATATTTTCTCTACCTCCTATTTCTGTCTCACAAATGCTCTTTATTGCGGCTGGTTGTGAATCCCAGGAATGTTCCACATGTGGTAACTGGTTCTGTCTCCCTGCTTGCCTGTTGAGGTCTTTCTTTTTTACTTATTTATTTATTTTGCTTTCTGGGTCACACTTGGCGATGCACAGGGGATGCACTCAGGAATTATTCCTGGCGGTGCTCGGGGGACCCTATGGGATGCTGGGAATCGAACCCGGGTTTGCGGTGTGCAAGGCAAATGCCCTACCTGCCGTGCTATTGCTCCAACCCCCAAGGTCTTTCTTTAAATGGCAGTTAACGTCCCCCTTGGCCACAGAATGTATAACAATGACTTCTGTAGGGGTCTTTATTCATCTACAAGCTCAGGGGCAGGTACACTTCACAGTCTTCTAAACGGACCAGTGCTTTGCATGAAGACCACCCGAATAGAGATCTTCTATAGCCAACCACGGTCAGTGGTTTGCTTCCCGGGGGAGCTTCTTTAGTTCTCTGTTCTTCTGAAGTGACTGCTCGCACAATCCAAGACCTACCACCAGTCCTGTCAGAGGAAAGTGTTTCAGGAAATACTCTGAGGACTGGTTTTCAGTTTACAGTTAGGTCTCCAACTACAGCTTTGTAGGTGACACCAACAGACAAAATCCTTAATTTTGATGAGCAGTATGATGTATACTTACACAAATGAGCGGAAGCCTTCTGGGGGGCCTTGATAAAGATTTCTTTGTGTGCTGATACAACAACCTAGTTTGTTTGTTTGTTTGTTTGTTTGTTTTCTAAGGAAGCCCTGCCTTTTAACTTAGTCTTCTAAACGGAAGCCCTGCCTTTAACTTAGTCTTCTAAACTGGTCTACCTACTTCTCTGGGCGAAGCACTGCAACTAATCTGACTATGAGAGGAGTTGGGCAAGCAGTGAAAGTCAGTCTCGATAACTCTGAGCGATATGGGGCAGAGGGAGTGATATTTGCGTAGGAGAGAGGCTGAGACAGAGGGAAAAAATTTTGGAGAGGCTAGGTTGTATAAAAGAATATTCCACTGAATGTTATAAAACGTTCTTTTATAAAAGAACATTCCACAATGAAGAAATCGTTGTGGGCAGGAACTCTCTAGATGAGTTTGGTGTGGGGAGGACCCTGAGGCTGGGAAGATGGGCTCTTTGGTGAGCTTTGCTCACATATCTAAGAGAGCTCTCTTTCTGATTGAGATCTTGGCTTTGGGCATATCTGAGTCAAGTGGAACTTTAGGCAATGAGGTTAAATTCTCACTACTACTATGAGAGCTCCGAAGAGCAAGATAATCCCTGCTTTTTTTTTTTTTTGCTTTTTGGGTCACACCCAGCGATGCTCAGGGGTTACTCCTGGCTTTGCACTCAGGAATTGCTCCTGGCAGTGCTTGGGGGACCATATGGGATGCCGGGGATCGAACCCGGGTCGGCCGCGTGCAAGGCAAACGCCCTACCCGCTGTGTTATCGCTCCGGCCCCAGGATAATCCCTGCTTATGTGTGAGAAAATGGCAGTTATGAGAAATTAAGATTTTACCAAAAGACCCACAGCTTTTGAGAAGAACAGCAATACACATTCAATTTGAATTCACATCTAAAAGTTCTTAGCCAAAGTAGTTTTTGCTGTAACAAGTCTAATGTATGTGCTTGCATGCACACATAAATACTAATAACTAGATATTGGGTGTGAACCTGGCTATTCTAACAGAAATAGTTTGATATACCTTAGGCTGCATCACACCCCAGATAATAATACAACTAAAGAACTGCATAAATATTCATCATTGTTGTTAAAGTACATGATGCATATACTATCTGAGCACTAATACCACTCATACACGTACTATACAATAACTGTTGGAGATTCTCATTAAGGTGTATATGTATATATGCACACACACCTTAATTATATATATTAATATTTTTTCTGAGGTTAAAATATATACATATCAGCAGACTAGATTTGTGGAAACTTAGTTTAGGAATCTGCTAAGTGCTTTTGTGCTATATTGTGGGAAACTGTCCTTCTAACTAAAAAAACCCAAGGTTGAATTATTCCTTTAGGAATAATGGTTCAGGTATTAGAATGCAAAGGGTTTGCAAATGTGCATCCAGGAAAAAATAAAATAGATAGGAGAGCAAGCAGAAATGTGCCCAGGAAAGAAGAGTATAAACATTTTAGCATCTTTTCGATGCTTGCTAGTCAGCTCTGTGAAATACTCCAGCCTCTGCTTTTCATGTATCTATTGAATGTTGATACAGTTACTAGCTGCAATGACTCTGTCAACTTGCACAGTGTCACCTGTTGGGATGGGGCGGCCATATGACAGCTGCCCAGGTGGGCCTAAACCGTGGGCAGTTAGTCTGTCTCATTCTCTGCAAGTGATTGCATTGAAAGGAGGTCTAAGGTGCTGACCCGAATGGCAGTTAGATATTATAGACCATCTTATTCTTATCCTGAATACATGAAAATAATAGACATGGATTAGAATGATAAAATTCACTGTTAAATTATAGCTGGATGTGATCTTAAAGATTGTTTAATTTATTTTATTTTATAAAGAAGAGAGATTAAGTGATCACTTGCTAAAAATTGCACAACCAATGAGCCACAGAACCAGAATGAGACCTGGTTTCTGCTGACTCTTGACAGCAAATGAGTCACCAAGTGAAGTTGTTGGCCAATAGCTCAGGGCATTATCAGACTACCATCGTACTGTTTTGCTCCTTTTTTAAAGTTGCAAAGTCATAGTTATGAATTGTAAAGTACCACAAGAGGCAAACAGAAATCTTGGGGGTAGTTTATCATATTTTCTTCTCCTCTGTTGGTAGAAGTACATACTACACACAGTATTTTTCTTGAGCATAGAAATTCAGAACATTGGTCAGTTTACCTGATCAGCCACACGGTAGACCTCTTGTCTGTTACTGCAGTCACATTTATATGCAAATACTTTCGGAGCACCGCTTGCTTTGATCATTCTACATGTTTCCATATTACCTTCTTCATTAATATCCCATAAAACTAAAATGGCTCCAAGCTTGGCAAATTTTATGGCCAATGATCTCCCAAGTCCGCTTCCAGCTCCTGTTATAAGTACAATCTCTCCAGTTACATCCTTTTTTCTCCTGGGAATTGCAGTGTGAACTAGAGATTCTAAGCCATAATATAGAAATTTCCCCAAAAATGCAGTGGTATCCACGAGCGCATTCATGTCGATTCTGTGAAGAAAGGACTGTCCTAATAAGGAAAAAGGCAATTGAAAACTTTATTACATGATCACAATAATTGCATTATACAGAAAACATTTTAGGGAATTTATTTTATTTAATTTTTGGCTTTTGGATCACACCTAGTGATGCTCAGGGGTTACTCCTAGCTCTGTGCTCAGAAATTACCCTGGCAAGTTTCTGAGATAATATGGGGTCCCAGAGATAGAATCTGGGTCTGCCACATGCAAGATGAACACCCTACCCCTGTACTATCACTCTGACTCCTTGAGGGAATTTCTCTTTAAAATTCTCCAAAACGTTAATTTTGGCAAAATGGATACACTTATTGAATTCCCAGAAATAAAATGATTATGAAAACATTTCTTGTTAGCAACAAACTCTGACAGGCAACGAAGAGGTTGGGCAGAATTCTGGTTACTAGGGCAGAATCCTGGTGAAACATATACATTAGATCTTTGTGCCTTGAATTGCTCCCATTAATCATGTGGTTAGTAAATCAAAACTCTGTATTATTTGTCTAGCCCATTTTCTTTCTGTTTCAATAGAAAGGTGAAGAAAATAGACACTTAGGATTTCATTTGAGCTTTATCTAGAAGGATGATGTGAAGACAGAACAAGGAGGTAAGGCATTATAGATCTCGCCACTTATCTGAGTTCATTAAAAGTTATTGAGATCATTGATTATATTTCTAAAGGTAATATTCTGAGAATATCTAGGGACTTTCATTTCCCTTAGAGTTAGTATAGATTTTCAATTTGTAATCAGGAAGTGAAAAAGCTATTAAAAATCAGTTTCTTCTTTAAGTTTAAATATACATTATGAACTCTAATCCTCACAATAGATAGCATAATGCAAGTATGAAAGAAAACCACATTTTAAGAATATACTAAATACCAGTGCAAGTGATGGAGAAGGTATTCTAGGTCATATGATTTTTATGGGGCAAACATAAGATTGTGACTTTCCTTATATTTTCCTGTAAAGAAAAGTTTACTCTCAAGGCAAATCATTTGTTTTATCTTGAAATACAGTCAGTTTTTTAAATAAAAATGATTACATTTAAGTGACATATTATTCCACTCTGGGACCATTCTGAGAATAAGAGTTTTGATGTTTTTCTAATCAGTCATCGTCTAAATGAACGAAGTTAATACTCTCCACCCTAACAGAGGCTTCTGTTTTGGAGCAGAGGAAGTGGGTGCCTGTAAATCCCACAAAGACCACTTTTCCTAGGGAAGTACTGGCAATTTGCAATAAGGTAGGCAGAAGGGAAATCACTGCACACCCGATGAACTAACATTTATCAGATACAAAGTTACAGCTATGCCTCCCTTTCCTTGTCAATGCAATCCTGAAAACAGCTCTGTGGGGTAAGGGTGGGACTGATGAAAGTATAGAATTTGCCAAGAAACACATGGCTTCTAAGTAGGAGACACATTTGAGCTACACATAAACCCTACATTAATTTGCTTTCAATAAAATGTCCTTTGAATCACTAGGAACTCCTTTTATTTTTCAAGCATTGATCATTTTCTTTGACCAGAAAGAATTCACTGTGATAACAGCTTGCCTCACTCTCAGGAAACTTAAGTGATAGTATAACTGCTGGTCAGGCTTACATGCAATCGACCCCATTTAATCCCCTGCACCCCATATGGTCCCGGGAGCCAGGAGTCCCCTGCGTGCAGAGCCAGGAGTAACCCCTGAGCACTGCTGGGTGGGGCAAAAGGAAAAGAAAAGGAGAGATTACTTGATTAAAAACAGAGCTATGTCATTTTTTAAAAAATCCATGAGATATCTATCACCCAGGTTTAGGAAATGTTTCTTTACTTTAAAAGTCTGCATTGATTTTCCTGTTCAAGTGCAGGAGGAGAGGCAACCTGGAGACACTGCATTCTTCCCTGCGCCTGGCTTTCTCCCTTGTATTTTTACTGTATCTTTCCCTCATCCGAACAAGTCAGCAAAAGTGAAAAAAGCAAAACTAGAAAAAGAGAATAAAGAGGCACCGGATAATAGTCCCAGGAGAGTAAGCCTTCCTGCCCCTACGTGGCAAGTGCATTAAATCATGCTCAGAGCTGAGCAGCAGGTACGTACCTAGTAAAGGTTCTCTCAGTGGTGCTGCTGCGCAAAAGTCTTTCAGCAACAAATGGAGCCCTTGTCAACACCAGGTGTCTCTTAAATACCTGGATTGCACAAGCCCTCCCCCATCTTTGCTCTCTTTGCAGATGCGGCGGAAGGAGAAGTGTCACCCACATATGCTTACAGTAGTTACTACACTGTGTGAATGCTTCGGAACTTTCCGTTTTCTCCGCGAAGGAGGAAATGGGGTGTTGTTTATAGGGATCTCATTAAAATAGCTCACAGATAACAAGAGTGTTGGTCTCCCCAGCAGGGATGCTGAAATCTGTAAGACAACAGGAACTGGGAGCTGGAGAGGGCGCACAGTGGGTAAGGTGCTTGCCGAGCAGAGCACACGGAGGAAGCCCTGAGCACCACCACGTATAACCCAGAAACCAAAAAATTATGTCAAATTCAATTTCTGATTCATCTAAACAATTTGATAATCAAGTTTCATTCCCCCTTCCACTAGTTACTATGACTTTTTAAAAAAATATTATTTATTTATTTATTTATTGAATCACTGTGAGATAGATCATTACAAAGCTGTTGATGATTGGGTTTTAGTCATACATATTACTATGAAAATTTTCTATTTATTTATTTGTTCTTTTTGGGTCACACCCATCGATGCACAGGAGTTACTCCTGGCTCTGCACTCAGGAATGACTCCTGGCGGTGTTCAGGGGACCATATGGGATGCTGGGGATGGAACCAGGGTTGGCCGTGTGCAAGGCAAACGCCCTACCCTTTATACTATTGCTCCAGCCCCACTACAAAAATTTTCTAAATGAAAACAATTTTAAGACATACAAACCTTAAGAAAAACAATAATTAAATATTTCTAAAATCTACCACTGTTAACATCCTTCAGTATTTTTCTTCTCATTTCTTTTAATGAGTCATTAATAAGTTGCAGTGTCACTTTTGTGTACCCCTTTCCATAATCACTGTAAAATCACCACACATAAAAAATTAGTAGCATTATTATTATTATTTTTTTTTTGCTTTTTGGGTCACACCTGGCGATGCACAGGGGTTAGTCCTGGCTCTGCACTCAGGAATTACCCCTGGCCGTGCTCAGGGGACCATATGGGATGCTGGGATTTGAACCCGGGTCGGCCGCGTGCAAGGCAAACGCCCTACCCGCTGTGCTATCTCTCCAGCCCCCAGTAGCATTATTTTTATATCACTATATCACTGTCATCCCATTGTTCGTCGATTTACTCGAGCGGGCACCAGTTACGTCTCTATTACACTCAGCCTTGAGATTTTAGTAGCCTCTCCTTACTCGTCTTTCCCAACGATTGGAGGCTCTTTCAGGGTCAAGGGAATGAGACCTATTGTTACTTTTTTTGGCATATAGAATACATCATGGGTAGCTTGCCAGGCTCTGCCGTGTGGGTGGGATACTCTCGGTAGCTTGCTGGGATCTCCAAGAGGTATGTATATATCTTTTATTATATTTGGTATATGGTGAAATAAAAGATTATTATGGTGAAATAAAATGAAATAAAATAAAAGATTAAAAGATTACCTTACACAGTTTACTTTTTTATTATTCCTATAATACAATGAAATATTAATCCATACCCAAATTTTCCCACTTGTCCCAAATAACCAAGTTCATGATTGCTACATTGATTTAATAATTTATTGCCTTAAAATAGCTCTGTCCATTTTCAGTGAGAAAATAATGTTAATTTTTGAAGACTCCTGATAGATTTGATAGAGTGCCTTATATTCTCTATTTGTCTCACTGACCTTTTTGGGGACTGTCATTTGTTTGGATCTTTAAGTCCCTTTTTTCCTGAAACTTTGTTGTTGTTGTTTGTTTGTTTGGGACCACACCTGGTGTTACTCAGAGCTTACTCCTGGCTCTGCACTCAAGGATCACACCTGATGAAGTCACAGGGATCATAGTGTTATCCTGACCCCAGGAGATATGCAACTCTTTTATTTATTTATTTATTTATTTATTTATTTATTAACATTTTTTTAACTTTTTATTAAATCACTATGTGGAAAGTTACAAAGTTCTCAGGTTTATATGTCAGTTATACAATATTCAAACACCCATCCCTTCACCAGTGCCCATATTCCACCACCAGAAATCCCAGTATACCCCCCGCCCCCACCCTCTACCCCCTACTGTATAACTAATGAATTTCACTTCATTTTTTCTTTACCTTGATTACATTCCATAATTCAACACACAAAACTCACTATAGTTGTTGGAGTTTCCACCCAAGAGAGACAGACCTACTACATTTGATAATTAGTTTTTCATTGCTGGAAATGAAGAGATATGTAGCCCCACTGCTACAAGTACATAACTCTCTCTCTCTTTTTTTTTTCTTTTCCCTTTTCCCTTTTTTTTTTTATTTTTCCCCCTCATCCCCTTTCCCGCGCCTCATAGTATGGTGTACGCCACGCTGCATCGGCCAGCGTGGGGCTTTTGCTAAGTTCACAGTCCGGAGAGGTGGCTGCTACATTAAAAACCTTCAATATTTCAACAAAAACTTACTGTTATTATTTGGAGTTTCCCCCCCAAGTCAGACCTGTTCAAAAGGAACCGTTTCACATTGCTGACAATTATAAATGTTAAGTCGCGCGGACGTGGCTGGATTTCTGTATAAAGCCAGGGAAAATTCTGCCAGAAATTACATAGCCCAGCTCACAGTCCCAGTGCATTGCTGTAAGAAGTCTCTGAATTCAAAGTCTTTAGGCGCAGAGGGTCGGATTCGCGCTCAGCGGCTCTGAATTTATCTGGGCCGAGGGCGTGCCGGTTACGCCCCCTTCCCATGAGTTCCTGGGAGCCCCAAAAGTAAAAACCGAATACCTCTGGGTTTGGAGTCATAGAAGATGGCGCCTGCCACGTGCGTGCCACCAGCCTGCCGCTTTCTGTGCAGGAAGACAGGGTGGGGAGGAAAAAAATCCACCCCCGGTAGCACAGAGTTGTAGCCCAGTTCGAAGTCCCAGTGCATTGCTATCGGATGCTGCGCTGGATGCCCGAATGTGTTACATCTCTGGAATCAAAGTCTTTAGGTGCAGAGGGTCGGATTCGCGCTCAGTGGCTCCGGATTTATCTGGGCCGAGGGCGTTATGCAACTCTTTTGCAATGTTTAAATTAGAGTTAAAGCCTTGGTTGTATTTAGAGGAAACACTTTTTGTCAATACTGAGCATTTAATACTGTTTGCATATCATAAGGTCAGGCCATTCCAAAGCTAGAGAGGTTCACTTTGGTCCCTAGAGACAGCCACCGTAGCTTTCTCCATTGGAAAGACACATATTCACTATCAGTAATCTGTAGAGTGGGTCTTAGGTAGTTGTTACCTAATGACATAAAATATATCTGGAGACTCATTTTTTTTTAATTTAAAATGCTGGGGCTGGAGGCACTTCTGGTGACCCTGGATGCAGTGATGGCGTGGGTCTGGCATTTGGTGTCATCAGTCCTTGGGGCAGCAGGGCTACATGTGTTGAAACTCAGGAGACCCCGTGTAGGAGACAACATTCAGAGTTTCACACATGTGAGGCACATGCCTTGACACTTATCTCCTTAGTGTCCTCAAAGTTTTATTTTATTTTTTTTATACCAGTCTTAGAATTGTGGCAAAATTGAGTGGAAAGCACAGAAAATTCCTATATGCTTCCTATTCTTATTCCAGGTGCAGTATCCGTCACTCTGAGTCCCTATGCCAAAGTGGTGCCCTTATCTATGTATCTCTGAAGCTTATCTCAATTGTGTGTGAACCTGCAGCTAACAGTGAGACTGTGGCAAACGGCAGCGTGTAGGTTTTGTGGAGACAGATATTTTCTGTTCATTTGAGTAAATATCAAGGAATAAGATTGCTGTATTGTATGGGAACTAGCGCTAATTTTATGTTTAGTAAGAGACAGCTGAGCTGTCCTCTGAAATGGCTGTCCTGTTTTACCTTTCCGCCAGGAGTAGCATTTTCTCTTAGTAACCTGCATGCCTTCCTTAGGAATAGTGCCACAGAGTCAACAAGACTGAAAACATGAGACCCAAATTCTAAGAACCAAACTTAAAAATGTTCCTGTCACCTTTTGGGGGTGGGAGGGATACTAGGGACATTGGTGGTGAAAATGTGCACTGGTGGAGGGATGGATGTTGGATCATTGTGTGACTGAAACTCAAACATAAACGTTTTGGAACTGTGTCTCACAATGATTTTGTTTTTTTTTAAAAAAAGTTCCTGTCTAGTTGGCAGGCTGGGTGGGAAGCGGAAGAAAACTCAGGGACCCTGGTGGAGGGAAGTGACCGTGATGGTGGGTGGGTGCTGGAGCACCGTGTGTCTAAAACTCAACTATGAATAACTTCGAATCACAGTGCCTCAATGAGATAAAAATCAGAAACAGCACCACCCTTGTTAGATTAAGCCTGCTCAATATAACTTTTTAGACCACACCTAGTGGTACTTCTTGAGAGTAAGTAATCTTACTCGATAGTAAACTTACTAAAGGGGGTGAAAAACCAATACACTGAAAACAGGCTTTTCAAGGAAAGAACTGGAAGACACACACAAATGGAAATCTATGTTCATGGATTAGAAGAAGAATGGCAATAAAATGGCTACTATCTATACTACCTGGAGTGATAACACAGCGGGTAGGGCGTTTGCCTTGCACACGGTGGCTGACCCAGGTTCAATCCCTCCGCCCCTCTCCAAGAGCCCAGCAAGCTACCAAGAGTATCCCACCCACACGGCAGAGCCTGGCAAGCTCCCTGTGGCGTATTCGTTATGTCGAACACAGAACAAGTCTCAGAATGGAGACGTTACTGGTGCCTGCTCGAGCAAATAGATGAAAAAGACAGTGCTACTATCTATAGACTCCTTACAGTCCCTTTGAAATGCCAGTATCATTTTTTTAGGCAAAATTATACTAATTCTATATTTTTACCACTGATGCGGGGGTGGGATGGGGGTGCCCTGGGTGACTTATGTGAAAGGGCAGAGAAGGCGCAGCCTGGGCAGGAGCATCTCGAGCTTTCTCTCTGTCCACCCTGCCACCGGGGTCAGCGGGGTGGACCCAGGGCTGGTGCGAGCCTGGCTCTCTGCGGGGAAAGTCAGTCCTGGACCTCCCAGACCTTGTCAGTGCTCTCAGGCGCATTGTCTTTCCCTTCAAGAAAAATAGTTTTCAATAGGAAACAAGCAGTAACGTAAAAACAGCTTTCATTAGAATTTCTGTGGAATGGAAGGGGCGGGGATGGAGAGAGAGGGGGGAGAGAGAGACAGAGAGACAGAGAGAGAAGAGAGAGAGAAGAGAGAGAGACAGAGACAGAGAGAGGAGAAGGGAGAGACAGAGAGAGGAGAAGAGAGAGAGAGGAGAGAGAGGGGAGAGAGAGAGGGGAGAGAGAGGAAGAGAGACAGAGAGGAGAGAGAGAGGGGAGAGAGGAGGAAGAGAGAGGAGGAAGAGAGAGAGAGGAGAGAGAGAGGGGAGAGAGAGAGAGGAGAGAGGGGAGAGAGAGGAGAAAGAGAGAGAGAGAGAGAGAGAGAGAGAGAGAGAGAGAGAGAGAGAGAATAATGCAATAGTGTGTGGGTTTCTCCAGAGCGGAGCGCTGGCCCTAGTGCACATCTCAGTGCGAAAGTTTGAACATCACATCGCAAGAGGGAAGACGTGGGCGGCAGGTGCGTGCGTGGGCTGGTAGCACACGTGTGCCTTCCTGTGCTCCAATTGGCTCACAAAGGGTTTGTCCCCAGCTGCCCCAACATGGTCTTTCCACCCAGGTAAGAGTCTGTTCCTAGGATGGTTGCCAAGGGAAGAGGGAAGCAGCTGATGGTCTTTTCTGACTTCTTTTCTGGTCTTCCTTCTTTTGGAGCTTTTCTCAGACACGGGTCCAACTTTCTCTGGGTCTGTTCCGGGGCTAATCAAAGGTCTTCTCAGGCCTTAGTTTCTTTATCTGCAAGGTGGGTTCTAGCAGCCTAGGGCTCTTGGGGTTTTGTTTCATTTGTTTGTTTGTTTGTTTTTTGGTCACCCCAGACCATGCGCAGGGGTTACTCCTGGCTCTGCTCACAGGAATTACTCCTGGCGGTGCTGGGGGACCCTATGGGGTGCTGGGAATTGAACCCCGGTGGCGGCTTGCAAGGTAAACGCCTTCCCCGTGTACTTTAACTCCAGTCCCAGGGCTGCTGTTTTCATTACTTTATAAGAACTCATTGCCAGGGATTGGGGGTGGGGAGTCTTTCCCTCTCTGCCGCCTGCCTGCCTCTCGACCAAAGGAAAAACAATTAAACACAGGTTGGGGCGATGGAAACACATAAACATACAGATAAATTTCAGTTATCTCTACCAGTTTTAATGAAATAACAGTTACACAACCTATATTTGTAAAGACATAAAATTTTTCATTTATTCAATTCCTAGGTTTTCTCCTGATAAGCTATTAATTTTTTTAATTTGGTGTTTCAAAAAAAAACATAGCTCTGAAGCCCTAAGGTGGGACCAGAAATTTGCAGCACAGAGATAGACTCTAGCTTGCAAAGGCCAATGTTTTTTACGAATGCTTAGTGGAGATTTTGGGTGGTTAAGGTGGAATTATTTCTGGAACCACACCTCTGATCCTGTGAAGACATTACTTGCAAAACAGATAATCTAATTCCTCAAAGAATTTAGGCTAAAAAAAAAAAACCCTAAGAAAACAAAACCAAAAATACAGAACTTAGGCTACAGCCTGTAAATTAATCTGCCCAATACCAAATAAGTTAGCATTTTATCTCATATTCTTACATCATGGAGAATGTTTGGAATGTGTGATAGAAATTAAGATGTTTATCCCATAGTGACCTTTAAAATGATCTATTCTACATTAAAAACTTCAGGATATCCTAAACTTAAAATAACCCCCAAATGACCACTTCACCAAGAGGCTGGCAATACGAAAACCCTTGTTTAGGCTCAGCCAAATATTCCAGTTCTCAGGAAGGAAAATTTATCCATTGACCCAAATTGCAAAACTGTTGCCAAGTTGTGTAGGGAAGGCCTGGGGAGACTGAGTATGGGACCGAAGGTGACACAGGGACAGTACTGAGAGTTCTCCGGCACTTAGTGGTGCTGGAGTATAATAACTGTGTATCAATACTGTAAAAGTTAACATTATTGGGGGCTGGAGCCATAGCACAGTAGGTAGGGCATATGCCTTGCATGCGGCCAACCCAGGTTTGATTCCCAGCATCCCATATGGTTCCCTGAGTACTGCCACGAGTGATTCCTGAGTGCAGAGCAAGGAGTAACCCCTGTGCATCGCCAGATGTGACCCAAAAAGCAAAAATAAATAATTAAAATAAAAATAAAGTATTAAAAAAGTTAACATTATTGTAACTATGATTACTTAAAATATAATTAAAAATAAATGAAAAATAACAAAGAAAAAAATAAGGAAAGTTCATTCTTATTCATATTTTTTTTGGCTTTTTGGGTCACGCTGGCGATGCTCAGGGGTTATTCTTGGCTCTGCACTCAGGAATCACTCCTGGCAGTGCTCGGGGGGGACCATCTGGGATGCTAAGGACTGAACCTGGGTTGGCCACGTGCAAGACAAACACCCTACCCTCTGTGCTATCACTCCAGCCCTCTTATTCAGATTTGCAATTTTTAAAAATTTTTTCTTAAGGTCACAAAATCCACAAGGGCGGTAACTGGTTCTAAGGAAAAGGACCCCAAAGGGAGATAGACTGAGATTCACCAGGTTTCTAGTAATCCTAATCAGTTAAAAATTTTTTTTTAATTGTTATTATTTTTTTATTGAATCACTATGAGAAAAGTTACAAAGCTTACAGGTTTAAGTCTCAGTCATACAATGATCAAACACCCATCCCTTCACCAGTGCACATGTTCCACCACCAAGAACCCTAGTATACCCCCCGTCCCACCCCCAACCCCGCCTGCGTGGCTGATGACTTTCACTTTAATCTCTCTTTACTTTGAATACATTGAATATTTCAACAGAAAACTCGCTATTATTATTTGGAATTTCCCCCCAACTATCAGACCTGCCAAAAAGGCATCATTTGGTAATATGTTTTTCCATTGCTGAGAATGAAGAGCATATGAGGTCTTGGATTTCTGGTATTTAGTAATCAAGTCCAGAGAAATTTCTGCCACAAGTCGCATCACTGCAAGCTCGTACCTCTGTCTTGTGGGCTGTAAGAGATGGTGGTCGCCATGCGGCTGGCGAAAGGAAAGGCGTAAGAGAAAAATCTTTCCCCTCCCAGGGTGGCATGGGGCCGTAGCTTAGTTCACAGTCTAGAGGCGTTTCTGCAAGAAGCCGCTGGGTGCCGAAAGTAGTTAGTGGATTAGTGGGCCTCCGGGATCATGGTCGCTCAGGAATAGGGGAGCCGTTCGTGTGGGGCCACTTGGGGTTTCATCTGGGCTGAAAGCCCTAATCAGTTTTGGATGAAGGACTGTGGTGAGCCGGCCTTAAGCATATAGCTTGCGGTCAAACATTCGCATAAACAGGTGGAGAAAGCTATTTTACAAGAACCAGAGGACTGGGACATTTTTACAAGAGCAGGATGGTTAGCCAACAGGAACAGACAGATCAGCCGTCTGGATATCTACTGTTATGTCCCCTAGTTGCCCGGGTGCCATTACTTACTTCTAAGTTTTACCTTAAGGCCATGATGCAAGTAGATTGAAGCCTAAGCATACTTATGCACTGTGGAGTTACAATAAAGTCTTCTTCTTCTTTTGCTTTTGCTCATCTCTGTGTGTGTGTGTGTTTGTCTCCCCTCTCCCTATCACTCTCGCACCCTCTCCTTGTGAGCCCCGTTATCCAGTTCCTCGGGATGGGACAAAGGACTTTTTTCTATTTGGTTGTTGGGTTACACCTTGAGTACTCAGGGAATATCCTGGTTCTGCTGTATCCAAGGCAATCACCTCACCCACTATACTATCTCTCTAGTCCAGTTTTTCCTTTTTCTTAGAGTTCCTGGTTTTGAAGTTACTACATAAATTTTTGGAATTCCATGAACACCTAGTAGTCTATGAAATCTTAAAGCCATCTTTCATACTATTAACCCTTTTTATTATCAAGAATTTATAAAAAGAAGACCATAGTCTTTTGTGAAGGAATAGTTTTAAGTTTGATTTCTGCATTTATTTGATTTAAATGATCTTATTTTCTAAGGGTGAAATGGATGCCATGACAGGTGACATCAGGTAGGCCTCAGGTGCAGTTCCTGGGTGCAATTTCCCAGACATCAAACAATGCTAAACTAGCGAGACTGACCCCACCTGGAAAGTTCCTGGGTCCAGAAAGTGGGCTCAACAATCACCATGTGCCAGAAAGTGTCTTTTGTTAACCATGTAGAATGAGTAGTGTATGTAACCACAAACTGTTACTGTTACCGGGAACTATTGCTAACTGCTGACCAGTGTTGCCTGACCACTCTTGCCATAGAGCTTGCTTAACTTTGAACCCTATATAAGCCGCTTGTGATTTGGAGTCCTCGTCAAGGCTCCATTGACTTGGGTGAGACTTGGGTCCTGACTACAGCTAGCAATAAAATTCCTTTGCTTTTGCATTATTGTGTGTGGATTTGTTCTCATGACTGGGGCATGCCCGAAACTCGGGCACAACAATTTAAATTCCTAAAGCCTGCCAGGATACATCTCTTAGTTCTTCTATACATTTATTTTCCCTCTCTAACTCAATATTTCCTATAGTGATTAATATTTAAAATGAGCACCCCTGGGCTGGAGTGATAGCACAGCGGGTAGGGCGTTAACCTTGCACGAGGCCGACCCAGCTTCAATTCCCAGCATCCCATATGTTCCCCTGAGCACTGCCAGGGGTAATTCCTGAGTGCAGAGCCAGGAGTGACCCCTGTGCATCTCCAGGTGTAACCCAAAAAGCAAAAAAAAATAAAAATAAAAAGCACCCTCCGGGGCCTGAGAGACAGTTCAGTGATACTTCCTATCAACCCTAAGGACTGGGATAACACTAGAAGAAACAGTGAGAATTGAGAATGTGAATTTTCCTATTCACATAAGAAAACAAAAGCAAACAGCAAATAGCAGAACAAGAAAAAATATTCGGTTTTAAAGGGACTTGAACTTGAGGATTGCTTTTGGGAGTGAGAGTCAAGACTGAGAGAAAGAAAACTCACGAATAAATCAATATGAAGAATATAGTCCTTAAAGGCGTTTCAAAGAGCAAGTTTCACCAGTATCTAAATCTGGCTTTTCTAAACATTGGGACAGAAAAGATCTGGATTACTCAGCTGACAGCTTGAGACAAGGTAAAAACAAACAAACAGACAAACTTTAAGATGAGTAAGTCAGAAAACAAAAACCTTCCTGTGATGAGAAGTCGATTAAATTCTCTCTTCTCCCCCATTTCCTCTTTCTCTCCTCCCCCCCCCCCTTGTTTTTGGGTCATGCCCTGTAGTGCTCAGGTCTTACTCCTGGCTCTGAGCTCATGGATCACTCTTGCACTCTTGGCAGGGCTCAGGGTACCAGGGTTTAGACTCTGTGTAGTGCCAGGGTTTAGACTCACTGGCCACTGGGATGGCAAGTACCCTACTCACTGTGCCGTCATTCCAGCCCCCTGTGGAATAAAACCTCTTTAAAAGTCTGATATTTAAGAAGTATATTACAAAGAGACAAAAATAAAATATCCTTATCACTCGGTTTCCATTTGATTTCTACAGAAAGAGCAAACAAGGGAACAGAAACCCAAATAGTAAATATCTCACCTTGCTCACCCTGCCAGCGAGCTTAGGAATGTGATGGCACAGGCAATCCCTGATTCTCATGCTTTCCTCAAAAATAATTCTTGTGAGGAGCACAAAGGCTTTAGAGTACATCTAGAAAAGAAAAGAAATGCAAAAGCCAAGGGGAGGTCACAGCGAGGGGTGTCTGCACGAGAGAGAAGGAGCAGACAGCTCAGAGCAAGTGGGGTGTCTGAAAGTGGACCCCCCTTGGCCACTTTGTCCAGCCTTTAAAAATGCTTGTAGGCCTCCTACTTCTTCTGCCTCCTCCTGTTCATCTCCTGGAATGGGTGGGGATAACCCAAATTTTAAGTTCTTAACTCTATTTGGTCACTTCGATGGGTCACCATGGTAACTGTCATTATGTGGGTGGTATGATTTGAACATTGTAATGATTGTGTAATGTGCTAGAATTGGCTCAGAACTCACTTCAAGTTGATCTTTGCTTCCCCCACCCCCACCCCCACCCTGGACTAATACAAAATGGAAAGTATCTTCAGAACCCTAAGAATGGAGAGAAGTCAGTACTGCCGTTGGTAGGGTGGAGTCTCCTTTGGAGGCTCGGTGCTGCTTATGGCACACCCCTCTCATCCCACCTCATTCTCTTGTTATTGCGCCTAACCCACTTTCCATCTACCTGCCCGGCAGTACCCCTTCAGGAGCTGAGACCACGGCAGTTTTCAGAAAATGAGGTGTCAGTTCTGTCTTAACTGTTTCATGTTCATAAGGGATGGTATGAGTGCCAAGGGCCTCGACTTTCTAGACTTTCTACAAGGGTTAGGGTAAGAATGATGCATTGAGTATGGGGGCTTGGATGGTCCATGGGGGTGTGATCCAAGTTTGACAGTTATCTTTAGATTCCTTTGCTGCCTGCAGTTTTGCTGGAAGGAAACCTAATGAATGGAAATTCCACAGAGCTCCCAACAGAGATAAGCAGTAATAGACAGAGCAACGTAAAGTTAAACCCACGCCAATCACAATACCACATCTCCAGTGTTTTTTCCCACCATATCAAAACTTCTATTCATGGCCATAGCAAATCATTCCAAGAATGACTGGGTATGTCATTTCCGGTACCTGGACCTTTTTATCGGTAATGAAATCAACAATGGGCGAGGAATAGCCAGGGATGTATCCACAGCATTTTCTTTCTAAGACAGCAAGAATACCTCGTGCTGCTGTCAGATTTTCAGTTTTGGGTAATGGCTTTTCTTAGTTGGACAATGAATTATGATTATGAATTATTATGTATTTTTATTTCATGGATTGTGCCATTCAAGGATCTATGGGTGAACTTAGCAAGATCTTCGATTTGTGATCAACTTCTTCAAGACCCAGTCATGGGAGAAATGTCATGAGTCAAATGATTTTTCCAGGGACTGATCTAGTCCAATAATGGGTCAAAAAAGGCTGCGTAGCACTCTAAGCACTCTAACTTAGGTTATATGTCTTCCCTGTATCCAGGAAATTTAATGTGTGCTTTCCTGTCAGTCTAGGAGAGCCAAGGTCAAAAGTTTTGGCCACAAACAGTACAGATCATACATGGCTAACTGTCCAAATCATCTCATACATGGGTAACTGTCCAAATCAGTTGCAAAAACCAGTCAGTAACCTGTAATTTGAAGATGTAAGTACACACAGAAATGGGCACTTACTCCAAATCCTTGGCGAAGTGGAGTAGCTAGATTTGGAGTGATTTTTCTGTTCCCAGTGATTTTTCGGTTAACTCTTTTTCTGTTAAGTGAAGGATGCTTCAATTCAATCTGTAAATGTATCAAGAAAGACTAATAGATATTTAAACCCTTTGCATTTAGGGAGCTGGGTAATTTTTTCCAGTGAAAATCCCCTGACCCGGAACAAGCTTGTAGGTGAGTGTGTGCTACAGATTTGTTCAAAGGTTTTATGTAGATTATTTTCAGAAAAAGTTCTTTGCGAACTGAATTCACTTTGTCTACCCCAAAGTGGCAAGAGTCATGCAAGCCCTTAATGATTTTTTGTTGTACAGCTTTGGCAAATTTAACGTTTTTGACACCACAGTCAGTTGCCTCGGTTTCCCTTGTATTCCTGCTCTGAATGCCAAAGCTGCTCTCAGCGGAGAGGAAGGTTGCAGGGATGAGTGATTTGGATTAAGAAACAAGCTCCCTGCAAATCAGGTGGCAGGTGTGTAGCCTTTGTTTCTGGTCTGCAAAGCAAATTTCCCAAGATACCTTGTTGTCCTACCCCTAGTGTCTAAGCAGAGCATGACTCATTTCCTTCCTGAGGTGAACGGCCTTGAGGGCAGGGGAACCTTCCTATCTTCCACGTAGCAGCATGAACATGCAGAACAAAGGAGGCATATTGATAGTCTATATGGCTAGTCCCCGTAGTGACTGGTCTAATTACTTAGTCTAAGAGGCTAGTCACCTTTTCTATGCCAGAGGTAAAGGATTTTTCTCCACCACAGCATCACCTGTTAATATCACCTACCATGCGCTTGGCATTCCCCAAGCACAGAACTGTGAAAAATTTCAAGTCTGGATTTCTTATCCTATAAATGTTTTCAATTTCTGTAGGTCACCTCTATGATCCCTACAGGGGAATGGTTTTCTATTCTCTCTGTTTTTGTTTTTTTTTTTTTTTAATTTTGAAACTCAGGGACGGGTAACTGGATTTAATGTGGACAGACCTTCAGAGCTGGATTTTCCATGAGAAGGCGATGCTGTGAGTGTGGCAAGGTGAGACATTGGAGGAGGGACTGTAGGACTCTGGAAGGGGGCTCCCCGGACCCTTTCATGATGCCCTTGGTAGAGGTAAACCTTGAATAGGGAGGCCCAGTGGCACGCCAGATGCCCTGTTCTTCTATTGCAATTTGTGGTACAGAGCTCTGGGTCTTCATGCATGTGGCGAGTAAGTTGATCCACGAGACTCTTACTCCCTGAAAGCACTCTTCCAATCACCCCTTTCCTTTTCTCCTGCTACCGTCATGAGAGTAAATGAAGTGCTGTCCAATTAATATTTTAATATATCCCTCCAGTGTCTCTGTAAGGAGTTATCTGTTCTCCCATTCCTTTTTACTAATGCCAGAATGTTCAATTATGCTTTCAGGCTGGGCTACCTTAGCAAAGAAGGGATCTAGATTTGCCGTCTGAGAGAGAGCTTCCTACATCCCCCACTTGTAGTCTCATCTAAAGCCCCGCTCACTACTGTAGGAGACGGGATATCAGACTATTGGACAAACTGCAGGTATGGAATGTAGGTTTTCTTGAAAGAGACTTTCTGACGACTCTTGTGGTAGTCCAATGAAAGGATCGCCCATCAAAGACAAGATCCCCTCGAAAAAGGAAGCCATCCGGACTGTAATAAACCGTAATAAAGATCCTTCAGTATGATCTTCTTAGACTAATCAACTCCCTTTGAAATGCTTCCCTCTCAGTGGCTGAAAGGTATCCAGTGAATGGTGTTTGGGATGGTCTTCCAAGTCATCAATGAGGCAACTATTCCCTTATTTATCAGGATACCCGTCCCATATACCTCCCTCAGTGCCCTACCAGAGATATTGTCGTAGGCCTCTTTTTGGTATTCCATTAGTCAAAAAGTCCAAGTTTTTCTTTGCTTTTGAGTTTCCTTGAGTCAAGTCTTGAGCAGTGCACTTAGATGTAGCCACAGCTCACATCCTTCCAGCCAAATAGTATAGAAAGGCCTGCTGGGTCTTTCCTGTGGAGGATAAATCCTTTGATATTTTGATGATATATTGTTCTATGCCCCCTCTAGGGAAAAATATAAAGAATGTTTAATTAAATTGAATTTAAATTTAAATTATTAAATTTAAATTTCTTGGAAAAAAAAACCCAGAGGCTACATGGTGTCTTGAAAAAATGCCCAGGTTATGAAACAAGAGGTTTTTGCTGGGCTAGTACTCCAGGCTTAAATAATAGGCACCAATATTGGCTGAACCAATTGCTAAGAGCACTTCTGGGTTTTTTTGTTTTTGCTTTTGCTTTTTTGTCTGTGGATCCAGGGATAGGGAGAGATAGCGGTCTCTATATTTGACCTTGAAATGGTAGGGGGTGGGAAACAGAGCAAAAAAGGGCCTTTATCCAACTCAGTGACACCTTTATTTATTTTATGTTTTGTTTTTGCTTTTTGGGTCACACCGACAATCACAGGGGTTACTCCTGGCTCTGCACTCAGGAATTACTCCTGGTGGTGCTCGGGGACCATATGGGATGCTGGGAATCGAATCCAGGTGGGCTGTGTGCAAGACAAATGCCCTACCCACTATACTATTGCTCCAGCCCCTCAATGACACCTTTACAGCCACAACACTGGGTGTTCTTCTGTCCATTTGGCCTCTTTTACATAGTTGAAAAAGGAAGGGTGACCCTAGGTGTCTTAGTATAAACAAAGTATAAACCTAGTAGAAAGGCCCTTTTAGCTCTGCTTTTCCCTGCTTCTATGCCAGAATGATCCCAAAGTCAGTTAGTTCCTTATTTAAAAAGATTGCAGCAAATCTTTTCTGTTCTTGTTTTTGTTTTTGGGCAGCAGCCAGAGCTCAGGGCTTACTCCTGGCTCCGAGTTTAGGGGCCACCCCAGGCGGGAACGCAGGGCTTACTTTTGGCTCTGTTCTCCTCAGGGATCCTTCCCGGCCATGCTCAGTGGATCGTATGTCAGGGCCCGTTGGGGTTGGCATATGCAAGTGCTCTACCTACTGTACGATCATTCTGGCCCCTGCATTCAATACTGATGACTGCCTGGTCACACCCTGAGTTAGAAAAGGGTAAAAAATGAGGGCGATTTCTGTTGGTGCTTTAATAAAATTCTTGTTCAAGCTCAGCTGAATTAATCTCTTAATTTTCCTTCTTTGGTAGCCAGAGGCAAGGCCCTCTCTCATCACTCTGGTCCCTGACTGAGGAACCCGTCAGTAGACCCGAGAAGCAGATGTGAGCTCTGTCTCCTGACACTCTGTCTCCTGACACATGGCTTTTAGCGACAAGTGTCGTGTCCAGCAAACATGCGTGATTAGGAGATAAGTTTTGCATTCTGGCTATTTCAATTTAAACTTTAACATTAAATTAAAATCAGATTTTCATCCTCACCAGTAATATTAAAGTTGCTCCTCAGAAATGTTGAATAAATAAAGGGATCTATTTAGCTTCCCTCTTGGCTATTGTCCTACAGAATTCTGTGGAAGAGTAAAAGGTCAACATATTTTTGGAGGGAGAGGAGGGACATCTTTTAAAATCAAGGAAGGTCTGCCTTTGGGCTTTGCTAGGCTTTTAGTGAGACCAATCTAGGGGAGACTTTAACTGTCTTTGCCCCAAATTAGCTTCTGAAAAGAAGCAATTTGGGCATCAAGGTTCCTTAAAATACTTTTTTCTTGTGCTTTCCCTCAGGCTTGAACTCTGATCTGTTGCCAAACTGTGTTCCTTGACCCAGATCTTGTTCAGCGCTGTTGGTGACCCAATATCATTTGTGATCTAGCTATTGTTGGCAGTTTTAGTCAACTCAAACTCAACGGGCCTGTGGATGAAGCTCTCGTCAGAGGGATCCACCTGGGTTTCTTCCTTTCTGGAAGGCTGACATGGGAGAAACTGCCTGGTACCAAAGCCGAGTGGGAAATTTCAAACCCTTTCTTCCCCCAGGGTCTTGCTGCTTAGTGCATCCTGAGGGGACGAGACTTCCTTAGCCTGGGAAGCAGCGAAGACCCACGGCAGCGTGGCCATATAAAAACAGCACTACCAGTCTAAATATCGTTGGGTGCATCTTTCTCATCCTTGTTCTCATCTTTCAGAGAATCAAGGGTTTCTTGAGCGAATTCTCTCTCGGCAGCCAAGAACCAAGACATATCGTCACCACCTTCCCCAGTAGCTGTAAGTTCCTAGCAACGTTTTGATACTTTGACAAAGAGTTATCAATCCTGCTTCATCTGTCTTGTCTGGAGGGCCCCCTGGAACTCCCCTCTTCATCTTAACCTCTTTGCTTTCTCCTTCCTTGCTTTCTGACCCCATCTAATGTCTTGGATCATTTTGGCTTTCTGCCTTTTTGGCCAGCTGGACACCCTTCTCTTCACCCATCTCTTTTTGGGAAAATGTATATGGGAAATGTGTGATAGAATGAAATGTGTGAACTGTCACAAAATACGCAGCCTTGTGGAGATCCTGGTGTACCTTCTGAGCCGGCCAGTCAGCTCTGGAGGCATCCCCCTTGGGCCCTTCCTCACAGTTCACTGTGCCATGTGCATGTTTTTTCTACTGGGAATCAGAGAGGGCCATCAGCAGTAGCTCCACTTCCGTAGGGGGCTGCAGTTAATTCCCCCTACTGTTGGGTGAGCACTGTCGCCCCAGGAACCACCATCTCCCGAGGTGACTTCCCTACCAGCAGCCTGTCTGCCTGCACCCTGTCTCTCCCAAGGGGCTGCAGCAACAGAGTCATGGCTTATACCCCCTCTCCACCCACAGCAGGGCAAACACTTAGATCTCTTTCATTACACCTGCTTCTGCCTCGCTGTCTGCCAACAACTCCTTGTCTGCCAAGAAAATGTTAATTGCCCATATCAAAACCAGGAGACATGAAAGCGGTACTGTCTCACTGCTTTAGGTCTACAATGACCTGGCCATAACTTAGCTCGCAGGCTCAGTACCCAAAAGAATTTTTTCTTGGTCTGCTTCTCTGAGAAACAAACAGACTGGGAGCAGGGTGTGAAGGTCAATAAACATTGGATGTTCTGAGTTGGCCCACAGAGTTTAACTGGCCCTGGAGACGGTCCTATCTTTCTTGATGACCTTGCTGTTGGCTCTTCTGCCATTCTTGGAGGGTTAGAGAAATGGCATATTGAGCAATCAGGCATATAGGGGTGTGCATGCGTGGGTGGCCACCTCTATATTGCAGGCAATTCATCTGTCTGTGTGGCTTGGTGGAATATTAGAGCCAGGTGGAAACAAGAAGTAGAATTATTCAGATCTGGACTAACCAGTAAACCAGCAGGGCAAGCTGAGTCATCACTAATGATCAAGGTGAAATGCAGCCCAATACTCACAAAAGTATACAAAATTTTATTCATTGACTGTGACCTTATTGAACTATAAGTGGAAATATTTCTAAACTGGCTATTAAACCTATAGAGAAATTGGGGTTCAGACCCACTAGAGTCCAAAAGCTAAAGTGAGATGCAAACTCTGTGAAACAGTTGCAGTCTTTATCTTATATTATCTAAGCTAATTTGATGAGAAATTAGGATGTCTTACAAAGAACAGAGCTACAAAAAACTCTGGTATCAAAAATATGTTGCAGTAACATTTATTTTTGTACTTGGGCCTCATGAGAATAATCTCATTTCTCTGTCATTAATAGAGCTATGCTTAAATTTTTTTTTGCCAATATATTTTAGAGTTTACATGAAATAGGTAAAGCCTACAAATGCAAAATTAGTGAGAGTAAAAAAAATTAAGAAAACTTAAAGGGGAAAATCTGAATCGACTTATAAAAGTACAAGATGTTATATTCTAAGGAAAGAAATACTAAAAAGACTGGTAAGACACATGCAATATAAATGAGATGCTAATTCATTATTGAAAATATATAAAATCTCTTAGCAATGTATAAAATTCCTTACAACCTTCAACTTCACATGTCAACACTGTACACCCTAAGGAAACCCAGTGCATATTTGAATTTCTCTGATTTACTCCCAGATAGTCTTGTGCAATTGATTAGATTTAGTTTTGACACAGCAGCATGTCATTGGCAACTTCACTTGGTGCTTGAGTCCCTTTAAATCTAGGGTAGGCTCTCTGTTGACGAAGAATCCTCAGCGCTACCCATTGGCGGCTGACATAACCTGACCTTTCACTTACTTAACTTATCAGAGGTTGGATGACCCTGCTTCATCATACATTCGGCCATCTGGACACCAAGAGCAGTCCAAGATAATCTCTAAGAAGAACTCTGGCTTGTAACTGTGTTGATCTGCAATGGCTACGTGCTGACAGTCTAGTGTTTAGAACTGACTGCAGACCCACAATCTAGTAACAAGGAGAGCCGGAAGTGTTGTGGAGGGTGTGGAATTGTGAGTATGTCTTTGACATAAGCTTCTCCCTCTTTAAGCTTCTGACACTGATATGCTAAAGAGGAACAGATGTTGACTTGTGGGAGTTGACATCTTGGGATGTTTTTGCTCTTCCTTGTAGTGCAATTTAGGCGCTTGTTTTTCCAGTGCATTTCCTATAAACTAGATGTTGGAGATTGTGAAAGCTGATAGCTGTGTAGTCATTTTAAAACGAAGGTGAGGAGCCAATACCGAGGAATTGCATAACCCATCTCATTTGAATTGGGTCAGAGATTGTTCCTCTAATTTTAAAATAAGCAGATTTGAGGCAGAGTGATTCAAAGTAGGATTAATATTTAGATTTTAGGTTTCCAATGCTACGTACCACACCCACTGTCAGAGTGTCAATATCCATCCACCACTGTCCCCAGAGCTTTCCCCTGCACTCCTTACAGACTTCCATCTCTGCTTGGCAGCCTTTGTGCTGCTGGAAGAATATCAGGCTTTGTTTTCATAAACCATGGTTTAATCCTTCCTTTTTTTCTTGACACTTCACATATAAGTGAGATCATCTGGTAATTGTCCTCGTTTAAACCCACTCCGTTTAATATGATACCTTCCCGTGTCATCCAACTTGTGGCAAATGAGGGATTTCAGCTTTTGTTAGAGTTGAGAAGTATTGATAAATGTGCACATATAGATAAACAGGTATATTGGTATATGCACACATATGATATATAAAATCACAATAAGTCTAACATACTATAATATGCTAATCATATTTTATATTGTGATAGCACCATCCACTCATCTATTTTGGGGCAGCTGGGTTGGTTCCAAATCTTAATTATTGTAAATAATGCTGTGACGCACATAGGTTTGCAAAGAAATTTCTTGAAACTTCTTGGGATTTCATATTGATTCAGACAGATCTTAATAATTTATATTTTCTGGTTGTATTTTATCACTTTATTATTTGTAAATTCTAACTTTTTAATTAAGACAATGTGGTTTACAAAGTTATTCATAGTTGAGTTTCAGGCATACCATGTTCCAGCACCAGTCCCACCTCCAGGGTCAACTTCCCTCCATCAGTGTCCCCAGGTTCCCTCCCCGCCTCCAGCCTGCCTCTTTGGCAGGCATATTTTTGAGTCTGGTTGTTGTGGTTGAGGTTTGGACCTCCTGCTTACACTGTAATTAACTCCATGGTTTGGACATACAGCTATACCACTCTTCTACCCCTCAGACGTACCCAAGGCCCTTGACCGCAGGCCCCTGTTACTTACTGCTACCTTTTTCAGTTTCTTTTCTTCTCTGTCCTTCTCCCTATATTCTGGAGCCAGAGAAATTGAGTCAAAGCTCTTTAATACCTTACATTCTCTCATCCAATTATTCTGTTTTTATCACAGGCAAGCAAGGCCATTTTGTGTTGGTCCTTGTGGCGTGCTTCACCTCACATGACATACTCCAGTTTCATCCATGCACATGGAATGATTATGTCATTCCTTGCAGTTGTATAGTATTCCACATCTCCATAGTTTTCTCATCTTTTTTGGGCACCAAGGTTGATTACATATCTTAACTATTGTACTCAGTGTTGCATATGTCCTTTTGAATAAATGTCTTTATGTCTTGGGGGTAGGTACCCAGAAGTGGAATTGCTGGATTGTATGGCAGTCCAGTTCTTACTTTACTGTTTGTACTGCTTCCCACAGTAGTAGGACCACATGATATTCCCACTAGCAGTGGTGAGAGTTTGATTTTTCACCACATCCCCCCCAACACTGATTGTTCTTAACAAATTTTGATATATGCTATTCTATCTCATTTTCATCTTGATTTGAATTTCTCTAATAATAAGTGATGTTGACCACCTTTTCTTGTGCCCATTGGCCAGGAGAAGGTATGGTTGCTCCTGTTTACATCAGGGTTACGATGGAGGTAGTCAAGGACAGATCAGGACCCACAAGACCTTAGAGCTAGAGAGTTTGGAGGAGCAGAGCGGTTTCAGAGATGCCTTAGTGTTCATCACCAGAATGGTACCGTTCAGGTGATATGTTCTGTGACATGGTTTAGATGCTGAATCAGCTTTCACACATCTATGGGGGGTGATTCTCCTTGACCCAGCTGCAAGGCTTCCCCTATTTCCAGAGAAGGGGGAAGGAATGCACAGGGTGGCGTAGGATGGGTGGATATTTCTGAAATATATCTGCACAATATTAGCACAGCAGGTAGGGTGTTTGCCTTGTATGCAGCCAACCCGGGTTCAATTCCTCCGTCCCTCTCAGAGAGCCTGGCAAGCTACGGAGAGTATTCCGCCCGCACAGCAGAACCTGGCAAGCTCCCCGTGGCATATTCTATATGCCAAAACCAGTAACAACAAGTCTCACAATGGAGATGTTACTGGTTCCCACTCGAGCAAATCGATGAACAACGGGATGACAGTGCTACAGTGCCACAGTGCTGCATAATATTAGCACAGCAGGTAGGGCGTTTGCCTTGCACACAGCAGATCCAGGTTTGATTCCTTCACCCTTCTCGGAGAGCCTGGAAAGCTGCCAAGAGTATCCTGCCCTCATGGCAGAGCCTGGCAAGCTCCCCGTGGCATATTCGATATGCCAAAAACAGTAATAACAAGTCTCACATGGAGACATTACTGGTGCCCACTCGAGCAAATCGATGAGCAATGGGATGACAGTGACAGTGACAATATTTTATTATGTATATATGTTTTCAATCTTTTACAAGTTATGCTGAATTTAATATCTTTGAGTACATTTTCTTTGTAGTTTTGTAGACAAATCTCTATATAAAATAAATTTCTAGACATAGACTTGATAGTATAAATATATGTAATATTGTGCAGTTAATACTCATATATTCACAAATACCTACCACTATGGTTTGTGCTCTTTCTGTTGCAGTTGTGAATGTACTGCATTCCTGGTAATGCTAACAGTCTGAATTTCCTCAATATAAAGAATGTACACCAGCCCCAAGGGTAGTTCTCATTCTCTTACCCCTTATTAGTCAGAAATTAAAAATTTGCTTTAGGGCCATTCACAGTCTTTTGGGTGAGTTCTTAATAGTGATCATTGTTGTTGTTGTTGTTCTTCTTCTTCTCCTTCTTCTTCTTATTCTCCTTCTCCTTCTTTCTTCTTCTTCTTCTTCTTCTTCTTCTTCTTCTTCTTCTTCTTCTTCTTCTTCTTCTTCTTCTTCTTCTTCTTCTTCTTCTTCTTCTTCTCCTTCTCCTTCTCCTTCTCCTTCTCCTTCTCCTTCTCCTTCCTTCTCCTTATCCTTCTCCTCTTCCTTCCTTCTCCTCCTCCTCCTCCTCCTCCTCCTCCTCCTCTTCCCATGGGATATTGTTTTTCTGGATTTATACTAGTCTGTAGCACTGTCATCCCATTTTTCATTGATTTGCTCGAGTGGGCGCCAGTAGTATCTCCACTGTGAGACTTGTTATTGTTTTTTGTGGTTTTTTTGGCATACTGAATATGTCACAGGTAACTTGCCATGCTCTGCAGGCAGGATACTCTCGGTAGCTTGCTGGACTCTCTGAGAGGGACAGAGGAATCAAACTGGGTTGGCTGCATGCAAGGCAAACGACCTACCCTCTGTGCTATCGTGCCAGTCCTTTATACTAGTACTTAATAAAAATCTCATATCTTATTTATGTATATACCTTATCATCTTTGACTAACTCTTTGACAGTGCTGAGCATTCCATTTCAGTTAGTTTCTTATCCTTTGATTATAAATGTTTGCTGTGCATAGATTTTTAATTAGTTAGATTTATCCATTTCCCCCCGAATTTCGAGTCATAGTTAGAGAGGGCTTCCATAGTCCAATTTTATTTATTTATTTATTTTAACTTTAAAATTTGGGGGACACACACCACAGTGCTCAGGAGTTGTTCTTGGCTCACTCAGAGATCATTACTGGTGGTGCTCAGGGGACTGTGCAGGGCATCGGGGAGTGAGCCTGGCTCGTGGCACGCAAGCCAAGCCCCCTGCCAGGCTACCTCTTGGATCCCTCATATTCTAACTTTAGAAGCAAAGAAATTATCCCTATGTTCTTTTGATAATGTCTTCAAAGTGAAGAGCTCAACAATATATAATAATGCAAAGGATATATTTATTTGGCTGTTGGGTCAACAGTACCTAATTTAAGTGTTTGCAGTGCGAATTGTAGGCTCGGTTTGACGGTCCTAAATGATTATAAATTATATATTGTTGTTTTAAAAGGGTACATACGAACTTAAGCCTATAGCCATAAGTTTTGGTTTCTTTCCTTTTTGGAAAAGTTTTGGGGGAGGGAGGATTACTCCTGGGAGTCCTTAGGGCTTCCTCCTGGCTCTGTCACCAGGCATCATTGCTGGCAGGGATCAGGGGACCAGGTGCCCTGCCAGGGATTGAGCCCAGCTGGCTGCTTGCGGCAAGTGCTATATAACTCCTTAGACTATCTCTGTGGCTTTATTTCTAACTTTCTAATATACTTCTTGTTAGTCCACTTATTCGTGGACCATAATTATTGAATATTGAGCTTTTAAATTGTGTTTTACTAGCTGGCAGGAACACTTTTGAATATTTTCTAAATTTCCTCACAGTTTTCTTCTTTGTTTTCCTCATAAAAATCAGAATTGATCTCAGTTCCATATAGAGAAGCTGTCACTGTCACTGTCATCCCATCGCTCATCGATTTGCTCTGAGCAGGCACCAGTAACATCTCCATTGTGAGACTTGTTTCTGTTTTTGGCATATCCAAAACACCACGGGGAGCTTGCCAGGCTCGCCGTATGGGCGAGATTCTCTCGGTAGCTTGCCAGGCTCTCCGAGAGGGGCGGAGGAATCGAACCCAGGTCAGCCTTGTGCAAGGCAAATGCCCTACCTGCTGTCCTTTTTTTACTGGGATAAGTGTATATATTGTACATTGTCACACTGAGGACAATGGAAGTTCCAGGAGCCACAACTGGGAATGTGGGGGTAATGCCAGGGACTAAATTTGTATGCACCTTATGCATGCAAAGCAAATACTCTACCAGTGAGTCATTTTCCAACATCACAACCGTGTGTCCTATTTTTAATGCAGAGTATTTATTGAAGTATATTTTTGATAATAAACAATTTTTTAATTTATTTTTTAAAATATTATTTTTCTTGGTGTGGTTCAGGTGAAGGATTCTGAAATGATTATATTCTTTTTACCAGAACTTTGGAAAGACTTTAACTAAGTAGAGGTGAGAGTTCACTTAGGACTAAGCCAGATCCCCTTCCTAGCATCATTTTATATCTACCCACATTGTATCCTGGGTGGCAAATTCTTTGTTCAGTCATAACTGAGACTTTACCACCTGGTCCTCCAGATAGCACAGAACTACACCTATCTTTTTAAATTATTGTCTGTTCCCAACAGTTTTTCTTGTATTGTTAACTCCAAGTGAAAATGTCTGATGGTCTTCTAACTTGTCACACACAAAGTCACACATTGACTCCACAAATATTATTCAAATTCTCTGGTTGAAACCCATGTACTAAGTTCCTGAGATTTATGATGAAACACAAAGGATGAATAAAAACAAGAACACAGACACAAAGGATGAATTCAAAATGAATTAAAATGGATTAAAAAGTGAATTAAAATGAATTAAAAAGTGAGTTCTTTTCACTTTATTTCAACACTGTGGTTTACAGAATTGCTGATGATGCAACTGCTGTGGTCACTCAGTGTCCCAACACCAATCACATTACCAGCGAGACTTTCCCTTCACTCTGCTCCGTTTCCCACTTACTCCCCCCAGAAGTGCTCCTTCGTAGCAGGCACAAAATAGTTTATTATAGTTTACTCAGCAGTTTGTTGTTAGTTGGGCCCTTGGTGTTATTGTCTTTGTTCACTGAACTTAGTTGGCTTCTCTGGGACCTTCCCATCTAATTTTGGTGTCAGTACCGTGGAACTTGGAGGTGCTGCAAGGTGGCGTACAAGGCCCCCAGGATCTGTCCCACGGGGCCCATGAGTTTACATTACCATGGCTGTGGGCTGGGTGTGGCTGCCAGGGCTTCCGCCTTTGCTCTGAGAAGACCCCAGAGTTCTCAGCTTGAAAGCTGGTGTACCTGGATTTTTGTCAGTTGGAATCTCTGCAAAGATTAGTTGTGAAGCAGTGGAGTTGGGCCAACAATGAATTTCAGTGCAAGAAAAGTAGAATACAATTAATTGAGGACAATTATTTAATTCTGTTATATGTGATGGTGAAAATTGGTGTAATCAGAGAATCTGAAATAGTTACTATCTATTAAGATTTTATGTATTTGTTACCTTCACATTTTTAATAAATTGGTATAAAATAGCTTTATATTAATTCACTGTATCACTGTCATCCCATTGTTCGTTGATTTACTCAAGTGGGCGCCGGTAATGTCTTCATTCGTCCCAGCCCTGAGATTTTAGCAGCTTCTCCTTACTTGTCTTTCCCAATGATTGGAGGCTCTTTCAGGGTCAGGGGAATGACACCTGTTATTGTTACTGTTTTTGACATATCAAATATGCCATGGGGAGCTTGCCAGGCTCTGCTGTGCAGGTGGGAAACTCTCGGTAGCTTGCCAGGCTCTCTGAGAGGCATATAAATATATACATATACGTATATATATTTCCCTCTATGATTTTATGGAAAATGAGTAGGGAGTATCTTATGATGTGTTGTGGCCACGTGGTCCAGGAGTATGTTCACTCATGCTTGAGTGCTTAATTGACTTAATTGACTTAATTAGTCAATGAGAAAAATCAATCAGGATTCTTGTCATCCATAAAACACATAAAAGTCAATTCTTGTTCAATGGAGAAAAGATGACATTTGATTTAAAGACAAACACTTTGAAAGTTTTACTGTGTATGGATACTGTATGTTACTTCTTCCTTCTGGAATTTACTGAAACTTTTCCTGTGATTCTGCAATAAAATTATAGGACAGTGAGGCATCTTGCAAACTTATCTGATCATGTGTAATACGTTTGAAAAATTAGATTACAGCCAAACATGAAGAAATGGCATTTGCTAATAATGTTTTTATTTGCATAGCAGATTTTTAAAAACACTTTATTATTTGGGCTGTTGTAAAATGTTTTTTTTTTCTTTTTGGGTCACACCCAGCGATGCTCAGGGGTTACTCCTGGCTCTGCACTCAGGAATTACTTCTGGAACCATATGGGATGCTGGGAATCGAATCCGGGTTGGCCACGTGCAAGGCAAGGCTGTTGTAAAATCTTAATTGCACAAGTAACCTTTGGAAAATTCTTACAACACAAATAGGTACAAGGTTAATTGCAACAAATGTATTTGATTGACTTGCTAAACTAATTATAGTACAGAAATAATTTAAATTCATTTTCAAGAAATAGTTTTAGTTGACAATTGGTCTGGTAAATCTAAGTTCTGTAGAGGCATTAAAGAGTTTTGTTTAATTCAGGTTGTCCACAAAAAGTGCAGTTACTTAATTGAAATTACGATTTATTTAGTTGAGTATTCTTGTACATGAGCAGACTTGAAGATTGTAATATATTTCGATGTACTCTACTGACTAATGGGAAGACTCGGTGGATTTATGATGAGTATCTACATTCACTCTGTTCACTGCGTTTTGAAACGATCACAATTCTGGGAATCCGAGATGTAACCATGTTGCCTTGCACATAGAATTAAATGTTATTGCTCCAAAGACGGGGTTAATATTACTCAATGCATATGCCTTTATTTCTGTGAAGTAAAATGAGGCAATATATGACTGTGCCTAAGTGGTTTGACACAGGCAAAGCACACAGGGTGGCAGCGAATTCTGGACAATTTTAGAAAGTCAAATACCTTCATGCCTGCAATTCGCAATGAGAGGAGGAAATAAAAATATGAAACATTTGAAGACATACTTACTAAAAACTCCAGCCGAGGCGTTGGTGCTCTGGGGAGAACAGCGGGAGCGCCCTGGTTGGCCCTGAGGTCACCTCGCCGGCAGAGAGGCGAGCTCTGCGCGCGCGCGCCAGCCAGCGGAGTGGGTTTCCTGCAGCCCAGCTTCGGGCCGAGCACTGGAGCGTGGCAGAGAACTCATCAACGGCATTTTTGCCTCCCAGCTTAGGAGTGAACCCAGGCCGCGAAGAAGGGTGTGATGCTGCCAGCCAGTTGTGTCTGAGTTCTGGAATGAACTCAAGAAAAACATCATTTTTGCTCCACAGGTAAGGAGCACACCCCTCCCCAACCGCGCGCACACGCGCACTCGCGCACCCTCTCCCCCTCCCCCCCAACACACGCACACCCTGCCCCCAGCCAAGAGGTCAGCGCTGCTGCCAGCCAGCTGGTTTGGCACTGAATGTGGGCCAGCTGCCATGCCAGGGCATTAGGGCCTGGCAGCCAAGGCGTGGGGCTCTGGAGAGAACTCAGAAATGCCCTGTTCGCCCCAAGTTCAGGCGAGCCTGTGCAGGAAGGGCGTGCTGCTGTCGGACAGCCGGTTTGGCACTGTGCAGCCCCGCTGAGGCCCCTGAGCACTAAAGCCAGGCAGGCAAGGCGGCAGGCTCTATTTTTTTTTTTTCTTTTTGGGTCACACCTGGTGACGCTCAGAGGTTCCTCCTAGCTCTGCACTCAGGAATTACTCCTGGCGGTGCTCTGTGGGATGCTGGGAATCGAACCTGAGTTGGCTGTGTGCAAGGCAAACGCCCTACCCGCTGCACTATTGCTCCAGCCCCTAAAACATTTTAAGTGCATCTTGTTCCTTTCTGCATTTCTCACACACACCAGAATATCCCCTGAGTGTTTTTTTGGGGGGCCCTACACCCAGCAATGCCCGAGGGTAACTCCTGGCTCTGAACTCAGTAATTACTCCCGGTGGTGCTGGGGGACCATATGGGATGCTGGGGATTGAACCCAGGTCTGCGGTGTGCAAGGCAAGCGCCCTCCCCACTGTACTGTCTCTCTAGCCCCTCGCTGAGGCTCTTGAGAGAACCTGGGAAGGCTGTCTTTGAGAGAGGCTGTGTGTGTGAGAAAGGCGGAAAGTAAGGAGCGAATCCCAGCCTGAGGCTCGGCCCTCTGCTCCTCTGCTCCTCTCGGTGCCAATTCATTCCTTCACCTCTCCATAATGTGTCATGAACGTATGGGAACACCCTAACTGGAGGTTCTCAAGCACACAGCAACACTCAAGAAACAACTGCAAACTGCCAAGGTCACAATGGTGAAGCAATGCAGAACCCCACCTGGCTTAGTGAGTGAAGTTGCTAGCCCAGAGGTCCTGGGGACCATATGTGGTGCCAGGGCTCAAACTTGGGTTGGCTGCATGCAAGGCAAGCACCCTCCCCACTGCACTATCACTCAGGCCCTGAAGTAGTCATGTTATTTATTTTTTCATTTCCCCAATTTTATTTTATTTTTATAAAGTTGTTCACAATAATTTATTACATTAAATATTCCAGGACTGGAGCGATAGCACAGCGGGTAGGGCGTTTGCCCTGCACGCGGCTGACCCGGGTTCGATTCCTCCGTCTCTCTTGGAGAGCCCGGCAAGCTACCGAGAGTATCCTGCCCATGCGGCAGAGCCTGGCAAGCTACCTGTGGAGTATTCAATGTGCCAAAAACAGTAACAAGTTTCGCAATGGAGATGTTACTGGTGCCCAATTTTCCTAACCAGCACCCATACCTGCCCTAATAGCAGGCCTTAAATAATTTATTTTGTATTGCTTGTTACGAATAATTCACTAGTTATTCCCTCAGCAAATGGGCCTCATCCAGGAGCGTCTAGTTACACCCCTGCCCCAACACCCCTCCTCTCCTTCCCCGCTTCCCTGCCAGGCCACTCTTGGTGATTCTCAGTTCACAGGTGTTGGCTTGAAGGTTTGGTGGACAAAAAAGTGCAGGGTGAGGGAGACATTGATGGTTAAGAGATTCTGAGTAGGATCGTACTTGGTCCCGGGTTCCGGAGAGACCAGGTGAGCTGGTTGGGCGGGAACGTCCAGGCTCACTGTGAAAACTGGACTTTGAAGGGCCAGAGGGGCAGAGCCAGCCCAGGGCCTGAGCAGCTGCAGCCTTTAGGTCTCACTTTGACCTGCCAGCTGAGGCTCGCTGGGGGTACCCCAGCTCCAGACCACCCCTGGGAAGACGTCTCCCTCCTCCTCCCAGGCTGGCCCCGGAACACTAACGGCCACTCAGACCATGAGTGCCGACTGTGAGAGGCCTGGCGCAGACTCTCCGCGGGGCCGGCAGACTCGTGGTCCCAAGGGAAGGAGGCCCGGGAGGCCAGTGTGGCGGCCACAGGCCTGGGTCACGTCCCCAGCCTGGCCCAGGCTGCCCGCAGGCTGAATGCAGCTTGGGGAGCAGCAGGATTAGGGCGCAGGCCCGGAGGGGAAACTGATTCTGGGAGGAGGACTGAGGGGACTCGGGGCCAAGAAAGGCAGGAGCGAACAGCCTCTGCAGCGCTTCTGCCGCCCGTGTGGCCTCCCCTCCCCTCAGTTCCTTCATCCTCTCAGCACTGGCTCATAGTCTCCTGGTCCCTGAGACCCTAACTCCAGCCCTAGGCTCATTCTAACTCAAGCCCTTCCTGTTTTCAGACCCCAGAACAACCGTGTCGATCACTCACGTGCCCCCCCACGCCCGACTCCAACAGCCAGACCCCGGGGATCTGCATGTCTTCATGGGGGACCTTGAGGCCAACAAGGTCAGAGTCTAAACATGAACTTCTGAAAAATCCAAACCTCTGAGAGTGAAGGCAGTTGAATTCTAATGATGGAGTTTAATGCCGAAGGCCAGAGAAATTTGGGGACAAGAGAAATTTGGGGACACAGAGATCCACGCAGCACCCCTAGAGTCACAGTTTTCGGACAGGCACCCAGACTGATGGTTGAGATGGACTGAGTCAGGTGATCACGCTGCGTCAATCACCCCTCGGGAGATAGCGGCCACTGTAGGCCATAGGCTTTGCCTAGTTGTGTCTCTCCGCCCCTTGCCTCTATTCCTTCAAAGTGCAAGGAATGTGTGTAGGGGGTCTTTTAGGTTCTTCGCTTCCTACCAGGTGTCCTGGGAGTGAGAAATGCAAGGGTGAGTGACCTTGTCCATGCCAAGTCCCTGGGGTGGGTTTTATCAGAAGCCCCACCTCTGATCAAAGAAATTGAAAAATAGTGTGGGGGGGTTACTCATACCCCACACTGTTTTGGTCTGTTCTCCACACCTACCTCCAAAGAGAAAATAAAGGACTTCTACATAAAAACCACATGTGATTTGAAACATGACACATTTGCTTGTAGAATTGTGTGATTCTCTCAACTCTGATCAGCTCTGTATGTCTCTGTGTTCTATCATAAGATAGCAGTTATCTTACTGGGAATGGTTGTTTCACTCTCACTGTCTCTAAGGTTTAGACAGGGGCTGGAGCAATAGCACAGCGGGTAGGGCGTTTGCCTTGCACGCGTTCGACCCGGGTTCAATCCCTGGCATCCCATATGGTCCCCCAAGCACGGCCAGGAGTAATTCCTGAGTGCAAAGCCAGGAGTAACCCTGAGCATTGCTGGGTGTGACCCAAAAAGCAAAAATAAATAAATAAATTAATTAATTAATAAAATCTAAGGTTTAGACAGGACTCCTCTCTCCAAAAACAGGGAGATTATTTTCTTCCTTACAATTCTTGTCCTCTGATATCTGATGAGACTGAGAATAGGATTTATTTGGTCCACAGTGACTATAAACAGAATCAGTGTTAGTTAAAAACTTGGGGTGTTACCAGGACAATTTGGGTTTCAGGTTTCTTTGGAAAAGTTTGTCCGTACTGGAACAGCAACGGACCTAGGGAAATAACTGACTAAAGCCTCTCTGACACCTGAATGGAAAGCTGACAGTGCCCTGTGCCCGCTGTCCTTAGAGATTCTGACACTTGCTTCTGACGTCCATGCTGTTTACCACCTTCGTTCCTATTTGCTTCAAACACTAACATTTCTTGCTTACCTAGTTCCAGAGGAAGGGGTCTCCCCTGCACCTGGAGGAAAAAGTCAGCTTGCCAAAGATGGGGGAGGGGCTCTGGGAACAGCGAGGATTTACCAGCCGTGGCACTGATCAGAAGTCAGGGCTTCTCAGTGCCTGGTTCGTGAGTGTCCTGTGGACCCTGGCGAGCCTGGATCCCGAGGGATGGGCTGTCCAGGCCCCCCGAAGATTCCTCATCAGAACAGAGCACACAAACCAGGCTGGCCACCCACCAGACTCTTCCCTTATTTTCTAAGTTGCTAATCCCCTCCTCCTGGGCGTTTAGTGGCTCTGTTCTGTTTTGGGGGGCACACACTCAGCGATGCTCAGGGCTAACTCCTGGCTTTGTTAGGGAATCACTTCTGGTGGGCTTGGTGAACCATATAAGGTGCTGAGGATCAAACGCAGGTCAGCTGCATGAGAGGCAAATGCCTTACCCCATATTTTCTTTAGCACCCCCCGCCCCATTGCCTTTTCTTTAAAGAATGAAATGAGGAGAGTGGGTCCTGGAAATATGAATTTGTGTATGAGAGTTTAGCTATAGGTAGTTTAAATGGGAAAACTAAAGAATGTTACTTTGGGAAAGAATATGAATGTTGATTCTGACAAATTAATAATCTGAAGTAATCATGAACTCCTTTTATGATGAAATTTGCTTTATAAAGCTTTTGTAACACCTTTCCTGATGATCTGATCATCAAATTCATTCTTTTAGGTTCTTGTTTATTCATATACCCATTCACCAGCTACTAGGGAACCCGATATATCACAGAGGAGTACACAACAATGAAACAGAAACAGTAGCAAGTTCTTCCAATTTTTGATAGTGACTTGGAGATGAGCTAAGGAACTGGAGTGGAAAAGCATTAGGAATAAGTAGTTGGGCAGAAATTCATTCTACTTCTATTTTACAAATGCAGGGCAATCTAAGGCTTACCACTCAACCTTTCTGAATTTACTATGGTGGAGCTGAATTGCTTGTAAAGTCTTAATGGTTAAATTACTTTGAAGAAAAGAGTCCTATACATCTTGGATGTAAATCATAGATTTTTATAAATATGAGGATATAGTTTCTTAACTTTAAATTTTCTTTGTGTATCTGATATGTAGAAATAAGAGTGAGGATGTATTTTTTTTCTTTTTTGTGTGCTCTAATGTGGTTTATTTCCTCTACGACTGCATATGTGGAGAATTACATTCCACTACTTGGCTATCAGAGAAGGAAGTCAGAGATGATGAAATCAGACAGTTTCACCATTTCTGACTTTGAGAAATGGCCTGAAAGAGCTGGTGGGAATGGAGGATTTTCTCTGGACCCCCTAAGTTATGAATCAGGGTTTTTTTTGTAAATAAGAGACTTGCAAAGAAAGATATGCAGTTGGGGTAAAGGCTTTATTTCATCTATGTACAAGTAAGCATTTACTGGCTCTTGTCAAAAACAATGAACAAGAACACAAAGACTCTTTTAGCACGAAAACAAGATACTGTGATAGATCAGTAGTACTGAGCTTCAGATTCTCAAGAGAACCCAGACTTTGAAGCTTTCAGGCTGTTGGTTACTAATCCAGAAAATTAAGCCAATGGCACAAAGCAAGCAACACATGACAGTACAACGCATGACAATGCCACTTTCACTGGGGGCCTAGAGGGAGGGCTTCTGGGACCTGGGGGTTACCGGCGGGCCAAGAAATTAAAATTCCATAATATCTTTTATATAATTGTGAAAGCTTTCCTCCTTGTCGGGAACCTCTCTGGAGTAACTTTCATTTTCTCCCTTGGCGTCAGCTAAGGCTTCATGAAGCCCCCATACCTCTTGTCGACCTTTGGGTACCAGTCTTTGTCAGGTGGAAAGTCAGCAAAGCGCTTCAGGAAGCCCCCATACCTCTTATAAGGGGTCCACCACTCGGGGCGGCCCACCCTTCTCATGAAGCCCCCGTAGCGCTTCTGCAGCTCTTTGGCCTCGTCTTCCATCTCGGGCATTCTCTTTGCGCCCCTCATGAAGCCGCCGTATCTCTTGCTTGCTTCTTCTTCTGTGTTGTATTGGTGGATGTTGGCCTCTCGGGGGGCCTCCGTTCCCACCAACTCTTTCAGGCCATCCTCTTCCTCTGCATCCTTCTTCATGAAGCCGCCGTATCTCTTGCTGACTTCATCTTCTCTGTTGTATTGGTGGATGTTGGCATCTCGGGAGGGCTCCATTCCCACCAGCTCTTTCAGGCCGTCCTCTTCCTCTGCATCCTTCTTCATGAAGCCGCCGTATCTCTTGCTCACTTCATCTTCTCTGTTGTATTGGTGGATGTTGGCATCTCGGGAAGGCTCCATTCCCACCAGCTCTTTCAGGCCATCCTCTTCCTCTGCATCCTTCTTCATGAAGCCGCCGTATCTCTTGGCTTCCTCTGGCTCGGCCTCATAGAGCTCATCCATCTTCTTCATGAAGCCGCCATACCTTTTCATGAAGCCGCCGTACCTTTTCATGAAGCCGCCGTACCTTTTCATGTATGACTGCCAATCGACATCATCCCATTTGCTGCCTTCCCTGCTGCTGTCTCTGGGAAGCTCCACCTTGGACGGATGCAGAAGCTCGTTGCAAATTCCCCAGGTATTGAGAGAAGACAGCTTCCCTTCACATTCTAGAGTACAAGTCTGAAAAAATGATTTGGTTCAATTAACCTTTTTTTTTTTAAAAAGAAAGATTTTCTAAAGTTAAGTAAACAAATTTTACTAGGCTGACCAGAATATTCTTGCTTAAGAATTCCACATATATTACATCACCTACAATTTCTTATTATAACTTTGAGTCATACTGAGCTGGCTAGTGAAAGGAACACTGAAAAGAGGGAGAATTAATCACGTTAGAAATTTTCTTTGAATTTTATCGAATTGTGTATTCTACAGCATTTCAATACTATGAAAGATTTTCCACTCAATTTTAACCTAGATGCCCACACAATATGATTTTACTGGATATTACTGTGTTGTTGACTTGATTAAAAAAATTTCTAGCCAAAGGGAGAAATTTCTCTTTTCCTATTTACAGAAATTACTCATAAAATTTATTTTATCTTCTTATCCTACAGATAAAACTAATATTAACACAAGGTTGTTTAATTGCATTAGGATTTTACTTGAACTGGCATCTACTTTTCCTAAAAAATATCTTGAATATCTACAGAACATATATTTCAAAAGAAAAATAAAAAGATAGTCTAAACATGCAATTTAAATCCTAAGACTTATTTGGATTACAATATGACTATTTTTTGAAAGTAGATACATTCTGCTTTTCTACCTTAATTTACTAAAACAGATATAATTACCTTGAACTAAATGTTTGTATTGTTAGATGTTATATAAAAATATACATATACAAATATTCAAATTATTCATTTTTCTTTTCTTAATATTGTATCCTGGATGTAGAAGAAAAACTATTTTCGTGCAGAAATCAAGTTATTTAACAAGCAACAAATATTAATTATATAACCATTTTCAATATTCTATAATAATTATATTCTAATTATGTAAGAATTAGACCTGTGTCCTAATAATCATGTTCAGATTCTCTTCTATTTAGCAGATTACTTCCATATAATAAATAGATGACTGATATTGTGGAGCATTTACAAAATTTATTTGATTTTTGAAAGCATATCACAAATATTAGTAGCCCTCTACACTCTACACATTAAATCCAAATTACCAATCTATTATTTAGACAGAAAAACAAGGTTCTTTCTTGGTAACTAAATTATGTTGATATATTAGTGGATGTGAAATATGCACAATGATAGAATATTTTATCTATCATTGAAATAATGTGAAATTTTCACAATGATAGAATATTTTTATTAATGCCACAAATTGTTTAATGGGCAGTTTAGTCATAAATAGGTCTTAATTATTTAACTCTTAATTATTAGTTAAGTTGTATAAGGAAATTTAATATAGTCTGTCTTTAAATCTAAAGATTATTCAATTTAAATGCATCTTTATTCTTGATATAAGAAATGAAAATATTAAAAACTTATGATGTTCAAGTGTCAATATTTTCATTCTAAAATAAAACAATCTGTCAGACATTAATGTTAAGTATTTTGCTTATTATTGCTAAAAAATTTTCTAGTGCACATGATTTGGGATATGCACAAAACCGAAAAAGAAAAAATAATCAGAAGTAAAACACATACTAGCGAAATGGCATTATATTCCACTGCAGCAGCCCACGCATCATTTACAGAATTTATTACACTCGGTCACTTGGTATTCTATGGCCAAGATGAGATAAGATGGTAAATTAAATTTGAACATCAGTCATGGCCTGTCTGCTTTTATTTGCAGCCTCCTCAGAACCAAGTGCAAGTGTCTTTAACAGGATAAACATGAAGTAAATATTTGTTATGGTTCTTTTGAAAAATAAGTGTGGCCGGGTAAGCTCATTTCTTCTCTGACTGTTGTACCCAAGCTAAAGTTGCATAATGGCTGTGCATCTAGCACAGAGCAGTTAGGAGAAGATTTATTCACCAGGTAAATAACATCTCTAAACGTAAGTGCCAAGGCAAAGGAGTAAGTTTTAAACAGAAACCCCCCAAAATCAGAAAGATAGAAGAAGGATGAAGGGAAGTGCTATCCTAGATCATGCGTTCTCTTTAAGGTCACATCACCACCTGCATGAATCAAATAAAGTGGACTGGGTAGTTTAAGCGACACAGAAAACCTGACATACACGCTATGGAATTTTGGAATTCCTTTTCTTAATTTTGGATCTCCTTTCCTTAGTTTTCTGCCCTATTTTATGTATCTTCAGAGGCTCGGGAGCTCCCCAAACCAGTCATTTAAATCCTTCAACTAATGCATTATTCTTGACTGAGATTTTTTAGTTCATCACAGAATTTCAAGAAATTGAAGACAAGGGCTTATGGAATCATTGGGCAGACTAATTAAAACAGGCACTTTTGCCCCCTTGTAAATCCAGATATTAGGCCCCCATGGAGCTGCTGGGGGAGGGATGACGGATTTTGGCTACAGGGTGCTATCAGGGCGACTCACCCCCCACATCCGAGCCCTGAACCTCCTGCCGCTCATCTTGGCATTGATGCTTCATTTTTTGGCAGCCCCCACTGTGTCCTTTTCCTAGCAAAATCAACCCCTTTCCTAGCAAAATCAACCCCCCCGGGCGGGCAAGCACGGTGGCTGCAGAGCTGAGCCCGGCCGCACCTGGCCCAGGTGAGCGCTGTTCGCGGTGCTGAAGCCGCGCCTCTTGCCCAGTGCCCGCTGCCTCGCTCGCCCAGGCAGCGCTCAGGGCTGACCCGCACCGAGGGTCCCCGAGATGCCGAGTGACGGGTCCCGCCGGGTGGCACTCACCTCGGCGCTGAGGTCGGCGGGGCGCGCCAGCAGGGCGCAGGCGGCGCAGTCCTGGCCGCAGTCGGCGGTCACGGTGGCCAGCAGCCCGGGGCCCAGCGCCACCAGCCAGGTGCAGAGTGTCAGGAAACGCGCCATCCTGCGGGGACAGGGACCAAGCTGGAGCCGGTGTCGGGGGGCTGGTCGGGGGGATCCCCGGCAGGAGCGCGTCTCCTGGACCCTCCCACCCTCTCCTGGAGAGACCCGGGGGACCCCCGCGAGGGCGCACGCTGCAGACTCGGGGAGCCGGGCGGTGTGCGGAGAAAGTTGGGGGACCCCGCGGAGCAGAGGGGCAGCGGGGCACACTCACCCGAGCGCAGGAGGCAGGTGAGCGGGGTCCGTCGTGTCCGCGCCGCGCGCTGGTTCCCTGCTGCCCACGGGACGCGCCACTTTATAATTCGCCCCAAACCCCGGGCCGCAAGCGCGCCCCAATCGCTGGGCGCCTGCCGCTGACGCACGCCCTACGCCAGCCCCGCCGACGCCTGGCGGGCGGGTCCCCCGGGATCGGGGCTGGGGGGGGGAGAGGTGGCGGGGGGGTTGAGCCCCGCAGCGAGGAGACGAGCCACGGCAGCTGGGGGGGCACCCCGTCCCCCTCAAAGGCGCGGGAACCGTGCTCCCGGGAAGAGCGCGCGGCCAGGGGGGCGCATGGCGCCAGGGACCCTGGCCTTACATGTCCTAGAGGCACCCCTGTGCTCCCGGGGACCCCCGCCTGTCCCTACGGACGGAATGTAGTCATCTCTGCGTCGTGCGCTGGCCCCGCGCTGCACCCCGACTTCTTCACTACAGCGCGCAAGCCAAGCGTGGACCGGACGGTTAGGGGGATGAATCATGAAACTTTCCCGAGTCTTAAACTCTGCAGCTCTGAACTTCAGAGAGGAGCTCTCGCCTCTCCCGTTAGGGACTCCCGAGGGACCCCCGCCCGTGTTCTTCCAGGACTGCGTGACGTTCCGTTGCTGTGGGAGGGGACCCCCAACTTCCCCCCAAGCGGTCCCCCCAAGCAGGTTCCAGGTGTGCCTGTGCACGGGTGTGTGTAGCTGTGTGCGCGTCTGTGTCCCTGTGTCTGGGTGGGCATGCCCATGTGTGCGTGTGTCTGCGCCTGTGTGTTCGCCCGTGTGTGCATGCATGTGCGTGTGCATGAGTGTGCGTGTGCATGAGTGTGCGTGCCAGCGCGCGGCCCCTAGGGCGCCCACCAGGGTGTCCTGTTTGAAGGGAAGACCTGGCCTTGGCGGGCAGCTGTCAAAGCCCCCGGGGGGAGCGAGGCACGACCCCGTGCCTGGACGCCCAAAGCTCGGGCGCTGGGAACCGAGAGGCTGAAGGAGGGCGGTGCAGGCTGGAGCCCGCTGGGCCTTCGCTTCACCAAGAGGGAAACTGTTCACCTAAGCCCTCCACTTCCCGCTAGGAAAGAGGAGCAGGTCACTCTACAGCCGGCGTTTCTGGGGGATCACAAGCGAAGGATACATACGCTAGGGGCTTTAGCCTTGCGCACTCCCCTGTTGGGATTCCCACCCTCTGTCAGCCACCCCAGCCCCTTTGGGTTCATCCTCTGCCTGTGAGGACCCTAAGCGCACCCATCCCTCTATGCGTTTATGGGTCTGATCGGCCCTGGAAGGGAAACCCCCCACGTCTCTCTGTAAGAGCCTCCGAGCTTTCTCCCATCAGCATCCCCGGCACCTGGCCACTGTCTTCCACCGACGCGGGCCTCGCTGCACCTCCCGTTGGCGTCGCTAGAGGGCAGCGCTCCCCTGTGCAGGTCTGGGAGAGGGGAAGGGGGGTCTTCACTCTCCAGCTCGGGTTCTGCAGCCCTGCAGCCGGGGGCGGGAAAGCCCGGCACTGAGGCAGGGCCGCAGAACCCCGAGGGAGCCCCGAGGAGCAGCGCCCAGCTCTCCCCAGAAGAGCGGGTGTTTCCCCTGCGGTCAGAGATTTGCATCACATTCCCTCCCCAGGTGAGATTTGGGGTCCCAAACATTAGACAACAGGACTTGGGACCCAACACCCAGAAGCATCCTTCCAAAGCCCTCACGGTGACTGGCCTTCTATTCACTTCTCAGGTGTCAAAGGGCTTTTAAAAGTCCTTCCAGTGTTGCCTCTTTCCAAGTCTCAGAGGCCTTTGGTCGTTCCTGTCCGTCCTTCCTTGGGCTCCCCCCAGTACACACTGTCATGAAACCTCACTTCTCCCTGCCCCACTGCAGCTCTGCATTCTGAACATCATGTCCCACCTAACAGTACCATGTTTCAACATCTTCCAGGCTTGCAGGTATACCAGAGGCAGGGCAAACTTCCTGTTTGGGTAAAGCAGTTGCTCTGCAAGGTGGAATTTTGTGAGCTGATGATCACTTTCCTGTCAAGAAATTCTCCTTCAGATTAACTGGCACAGGGCAGCCGAGAGAGTTTTCGCAGAGAAGTTGGAAGGAGATGTTTCTAGGTGTGACAAATCTTCCTGTTAGGTAAAGTGCCGGTACATTCTAAACTTTGGAAAATCCAAGAAGCAAAACAAACTGCTTAAGAGAAAAGGTGAGCTGGTGGAATGTTGCCTCGGGAAGGGATGTGATTCAGTTGGTAGCTGGAGATTCTGAAAAACAGAATTCTTTGCCTTGTCTTGTGTGGGTTCCTGCACTTAATCTGTGGGGTGACTTGGTAAACACTTCCCATCAGCCCTCCCTGCCCTCCATTGTGGCCCCCGAGTACCACCATAATATAAAATGGCCTAAAATAGAGTCTAAGTAATGGAAAATATGTCAATGTCTCAAAGAGAGAGGGCTAGAGAGAGGAAAGGAATGGACAGGAAAGGAGAGGAGAGGAGAAGAGAGGAGAGGAGAGGAAAGTTATGAATGATCACAAAAAAATGAGTAAAGAAAAAATGAACTAAGGGTGCTAAACTTACTGTTTATACTGTAAACTCAAATATAATTCAGATAAGCTTCCTCAGTTTGGCCTTTAGCTCTCAGACTGAAAAAGGCTAAATTTTATTAAGGTAGTTAGATCATAAATAAAACAAATTACATTATGACTTATCCAATTTAAAGGTAATATAGCTGCAGATCCAACTAATAGATGAATTCTTGAGCAACTTGCCTTTTAAAAATGACTTTTGGAATTGTCTTGAAACAATATAATAGCCACATCATAGAACTAGTCATATTAAAAATTGCATTACCTCTTTGAACCTTAACTTATTTAATAATTTGATATTGATTTGTTTTTGGTTGTTTCCAAAATCAAATTCCAGGTTGTACCTACAGAATCTGCAGAGAAAACTTTAAAAATATTAATTAAATGAATGAATGAGAACATCTTCCAAGGAAATAATTTCCACAATTGAGGCAATGCTAATAGAAAGTTCTAAATGGATTTTTAGCAAGCGTGAATCACTAGAGTAAAAGCAATAGCTCCAGGTTACCAGCTTCTTGAGGGATGTCCTCTTTATATGATCCACAATTCAGAGCTTTACACAATGCACATAATTCAACAAAGTTGCTCTAGAAAACTCTACTAGAAGTTCTGACTCTTTTAGCTCCCATATTAATGGAGTGGACTCAAGAAGTCAAAATGTTGTCATAATAAAAATTCTAAAGCTATATAGCTATGAGTTTCATACTCTCAATAGTTTAGATGACTGATAAACTATATTACAGTGTATATATTACAGTTTAGAAAAACTATTTTTATATGCATGAATCTTGTGAAAACATTTCTAGAGAAAGTGAATTTAAGAGGCACAACATCCACATGGTGACTCAATAAAAAAATTTTTAAAAAAAGAGGCACAACAAACAAGCTAACAAACAGAACAGTAAGGTTGGAATACATACCTCCTTTCCACTCTGAAACTCTTACATGATAATTTGGCAAAAGAGCAAAGCCAAGCAATATTTAGTAGACATCCTATAAGTTAACAAAATACAAGATGTTATTGAGAAAAGCAATTACTTTGCTCTTAAGAAGTAAGGATCTGGGTTAAATAGAGGTAATCCAGGGGCTAAGGTAATTGCTTTGCATTTCTTCAACCCCTGTTTGAATCCTGGGTACCACATGTGGTCCCCTGAGAACTGCCAGGGGTAACTTCTGAGCACAAGCTAGAAGCTGCATCCTGGAGCACTGCTGGGTATGGTTCCCATCCTCCTCCAACAAAATAACTTAGGATCAGAACTTTCTAATTTTCATTTTTGCTTCATTATCAGTTGAGCATATGTAAACTTGGGGAATGTTATTCTCAGAACCTCATTCTTATCTTCACAATGCAATGGGGATAATAAAACCAACCATATGAATTTGTTGCTTTGATTTCATGAATAAACTAATACAAATGTGGCATAGTTACTCCATTTATACTAATGTTCCTTTTTATTATGCTGTATTGAACTTGAGTTTCTAGGACAAACTTTCTTCTTTAGTCTTAATATTGCTATGTTCTTAGGATGACCACTCAATACCCCTATTGCGGGCCACAACACCCAAAAGGAGAGAGAGATATCAAATTGGAATGCCCCGCCACAGAGGCGGGGTGGGGTGGAGGGGATGGGATTGGGGGGGTTGGGAGGGATACTGGGTTCATTGGTGGTGGAGAATGGACACTGGTGGAGGGATGGGCTCTCAAACATTGCATGAGGGAAAAATAAGCAGGAAAATGTGTGAATATGTAACTGTACCCTCACTGTGACTCACTAATTAAAAAATAAATAAATTTAACTAATTAAAAAAATAAAAATAAGTAAAAACCCTTATGCTGAACAATGCAATGGAAAAAAAATATTTCTATGTTCTTGGCTTTTTGTTTTTTGGTTTGTTTTCTGGGTTACACCAGACTGTGCCCAAAGTTTATTCCTGGCTCTGCATTCAGGAATCACTCCTAGTGATGCTCAAGGGACAAATGCAGAGCCGGGGATTAAACCCTGGTCTACTGCATGCAAAGACAATGTTTTAGCGCTTGGTCTCTGGCTTCTTTTTTGGAGCTATGATTACTTTGATTTAGATGAAGTAATAATTCGTTCAAATACTGGAAACAAATTATTTATATAGTGTGGCTAGAGGAAACAGGCTATCTTTTGTCCTGAAGTCAATGTTCCAAAGAGCAATTAATATGAGCTACAGGTAACGAGCTGTTTCATAACACTGTAATATGTTATTGCGAGCAAAGGGGACTTGTAGTGGGTGCATACAATCGCATCAATTTATTATTTTCTTTGGGCCATATTATGTAACATTACCCTTCAAACATTGCTGTGAAGTGTCACCAATTAGGTGAGGTTAGACCTAAGGGTGATGTTTGGAGTAGGGCACCTGCAATAGCAGAGAAAGAAGAGAGGCTCCTCGGACGAGATCGGCAGAGAGGAAGGAGCCTGTTAATGAAGAGAAATGTCAGGCTGCAAGGCAGTTTGTGTGAGGAGTTGACCTGGAGGGCAATGCTTGTGGCAGGGATGGGGTGTGGGGCAGTGGGTCCAGAAAGTCAAAGCTATTTCGAGCACGCTGTGAGTGGGGAATGCAGCAGGTCACGCACAGGGCAGTGTGGAGGAGAGACCACTGACTCCTGCAGAATACCCCTCTCTGCTGCACTTAGCTCCCACGGTTAGCTCAGCTGCGGGCTGCGTGAGTAGTTTTGACTAGCCTGTTGGCCATCTTCCTTGTCCTTAATACTCCAGTGAAAAAGCGAAACTTTTAAACTGGTATTCGTACCTAGTACTCTATTTTGTCATATATGCTAACTTGAATCTGATGTTCACTTTTTCTTCTGAGGAATTCTCCTGGAAATGTCTTTTTTTTAAAAAAAATATATTTGTTTATTCCTTATTATTCTATCTCTTAAACTTTTTTTTTTTTTTGCTTTTGGGTCACACCTGGTGATGCCCAGGGATTACTCCTGGCTCTGCACTCAGGAATTACTCCTGGCGGTGCTCAGAGGACCATATGGGATGCTGGGAATCGAACCCGGGTTGGCTGCATGCAAGGCAAACACCCTACCAGCTGTGCTATTGCTCCAACCCCTCTATCTCTTAAACTTTTATATTCTCCATCACCAATCACAGAATGACAATGTTCTTGTGGCTTTGTCCTATGCCTCATCTCAAGTTACATACTACTTGATCTATTCCGGAATTTTGTATTTTATCTCTATGTTACTGATGGATCTGTCTTTAGCTCAGGAACCTATCTCAATGTATGTGCTTAGTGGCGTCAGTCACTCTTCCTCATCTGCCCTTGCTGCTGTATCCATTCCTGGTGAATTTCAGCCTGTCTGGGCACGGCAGATGCTCAAGAGACTGGTGCTCATGCTTTCCTATGGGAGTTTCAGCAGGTTTGATTCCTAGCACTGTATGGCCTCTTGACCATTGCTGGAAGCAATCCCTCCTCCACAGCTCCCATCAGTACTGGAGGAATAGCCAGTGAGCACCACTGGGCGTGGCCCCCAAACATAAACCGCCATTTTAAAGATGTATAACAAAGAGATTCTTACATATTCTGGCTATCAATACTTTGTTATAAATGTGTATTGTGAATATTTTTATCCCATTGTAAGGCTTTTCTTGAAAAATTTTTAATCATGTTTTTCAAAGACAGAATGTATGTAAGTTGCCTGATGAGAAATATAAATATAAATATAGGAAATAAGGCAGTTGCCCAGCATGCAACCAGGTCTGTTTGAACCCTCAGCACTACTTGTGGACCCCCAAGCACTGCCTGGGGCGGGGGGAGCTGGGCACAGAATCAGGAAAGCTTCCTGAGTACCAAAAATTCTACCCGAAAGAATATTTTTATTTGATGCATACAATTTTCTAAATTTCATTTTAAATTTTAATAATTAATTTTGTTACTATGGCAGAGAGTCTCTTGCCCGCATGCCTGGCTGTCTTCCCCGGGGCCCCTCGGAGGGGATGGGCTCCAGCTTCCCTCCCCACCCTGAGCAGAGCTCCCAGTGGCGGAAGACCACCGGAACCTAGCTACAGCCATGCTCGAGGCCCCTCTCCACACGTTCGGACAAGCCTCACGCATGAAGGTACAGGCAGAGGAACCCAGGTGTGTGTAATCCCATCAATGGCCAACATCCAGAGAGACTTAAAAGCAAGCTCCCAGAAGCCTGCGGCCTATCTTGTAGCCTACTGCTCCCTCTGGGAGAAACTGGCAAGCTTCTGAGAGCTTCCTGCCCCCATGGGACAGCCTTGCAAGCTTCCCATGGTGTATTCATATGCAAAATCCAGTAACAAGCTGAATCTCATTCCCCTGACCCTGAAAGAGACCCCACTGCTTGGGAGGGCCCAGTGGAGATAGACTTCTAAGATCTCAGGGAAAGAACGAAATGAGAGGTTACTGAGCCCGCCTGAGAAATTGATTAATGGGATTTCGTGATTCGTAATTCGTGACTATGGTCTTGAGTGTAGAGTTATTGCACCTCATCATTGCAAAGTGCTCCAAATGTTCCACCATTGACCTCTGTTATTTCTAGTTCACCTCTTCACTCCCCACTACCCACTCCCGCCCTGCTTGGTAATCTCAGTTTTATAATTCAAGGCCAAGTGTTGTTTAGCATCATTCAAAGCTGCCTATTTCCCTTCCCTGTTCGGTTTTCCTATATACCACAAGTGAGTGAGTGAGGTCCTGATTTGGTTTCTAAAATTTGTCATTTTTTTTAATAGTTCCTGCACTCTCCCCTTATCTAAGAAATCTTCGCATACTTCAAGATTGTGGGGATTCTTGTTTTCTTTTTAGAAATATTATAGTTTTGTTCTACATGTGTCTCTTTCATATGTATTATCAATATTTGTGCCTGTGAGAGGAGTTAAAAATAATTTCCCCCAAACGAATATCCAGTAATCTAATACTATTTATTGAAAAGTTTAGTCTTTTCCTATTTAATACCTACGTGTTTTCTTAGTTCTATATATACCTACCATCATCATTCATTCTTAATTACCATAATTTTGTAGTGAATCCAAAATTCAGCTGTATAAATTCTCCCTTTTTTTAATGTAATTTTTTTGTCAATGGCCCAAACATGTAGGTTCTTTACATGTAAAAACTGTCATATAATTTTTATAATTGGGCCGCTACTTTCTTCAAAAAATCTGGTTGATAGTTTTGGCTGGACTGAATTAAATATGCAGGTTTGAGAGAAATTGATTCCTTAATGACTGTCTGGCAATTCACCAACATGGTAGAACTTCACATTTATTAGAGGTTTTTTGAATTTTTTCTCAGAAATATTTAGTAACTGAAGTGTGTAGGCATTTAACATATTTTATTTTTTTAAAAAAACTATCCCTAGGCATTTCATAAATGATCTCTTTCAAATGTCACTATTTTGAAATTAAATTTTTTGTGATTCTGTTTGTTTCTAATAAGGAGGAAGAGAGTTGTAGGTACTAATTCTATTTTACTTTTACTGTTAAAATCCATAGTGTTTTACTCGCCTAGATTTCTGATGTAATCTTATATTCTTCTTTTCATTCCCATGAGATAATCATGAAGATTACAGGTAATTGCATGTACTAGGCAGGCACTCAATACAGGTTTTTAAATAAAAGTATCATTCTCAAGATAAAGTTCATTTTGATTGCGTTTTCAAAAGACCATTAAAAAGCACTCAGATTTTAAAACTCGGGATTCTCATAGCTTGAGTTATATCTCTAAAGTAAAGTGAAGTGATTTGACAATAACTTGACTGATTTGAAAAATATGGACATTTTTCTACACTTGATTGGCATTACAATTTTCCATTGTTCATCTTAATAAGTTAAGTGCCAAATCACATCTTTTCCCATGTTATTTCAGGATAGAATAAGGCATAGAGAAAGAGAGAGAGAGAGAAAGAGAGAGAGAGCAAGTGAAAGAGAGAGTGAAAGAGAGAATGATTCTAAAGAAACATTATTGCACAAAGATGAGGGTATAATTAGTTAATGCACTTAAGAATGTTAGAGTCTCAGCAAGAAACCTTGGCCGAAGGGAGCAAAGAATGAAAGATATAGGTAGACCAGATCAAAGTATACTCTTTCTAATCCTGAGTTTCCATAATCACTGCATAATTATAGGTTTGTCTTAGTTGACATAGACCCTAGTATTCAGAGAGTGAAGGAATTTTCTACCTTCATGATTGGCAATATCATCTGCTTTGGGACCTCACATCCCATGATATGTAGGGCTCATGTTTTGGCTCTATTTCATATTAAAGTGACACATTAAAAATGTACATTTGGGGGCTGGAGCGATAGCACAGAGGGTAGGGCATTTGCCTTGCACGCAGCCGACCCGGGTTCAATTCCCAGCATCCCATATGGTCCCCTGAATGCCACCAGGGGTGGTTCCTGAGTGCAGAGCCAGGAGTGACCCCTGTGCATCACTGGGTGCGACCCAAAAAGAAAAAAAAAAAACAAAACCCTTCCCCTAAAATAATGAACAATGAAACTAAATAAATCTTGAACTTTAAAAAAACAAAAGAAACAAAAATAAAAATGTACATTTAAGAACAAAACTTGATTTATTAATCAAAAATTTATGATGCTATTTTAGAAAAGAAACACTTTCGAAGCAAACCCTCTCCTGAGCTCTTTTATAAGGAAGAGGGAGGAGGAGACTTAGTTCTTCCAGGGCAGAATGAGGACGGGCTGCTTGATGCGTTCGCTCTAGTTTCCCAGGCTCGCCTGGAAGTCTGACTGATATATTTGATCCCAGGCGCGTGTGACTATCCAACTCAGGTGTCTAAGAGTTCCAGGAAGAAATGTGAAATGTGCTTGTTATCCATGATTTGCTATCTTGGTATCTTGTTATCTTGTGCTTGTCATCTTGTTATCTGTCTACCATCTTCTAGACTCTTGGTTCCACATTCATCCTCACATCCCAGTGAGTCTTCTGAACTTATCACACCTCTCTCCCCAGGGATCACTCACTTATCCCTCGGTTCCCAAACTGATTACTTCCTGGTTGGGGTTGTATTTTTTTTTTTTTTGGAAGATCTAGACGTGCTCAGAGATCATTTCTGGCTCTGTGCATGGGGGTTGCTTGCAGTCATGCTCAGGGGACCACGTGTTGCCTCAGCTTATTTGGGCTTTTACAAAAAGTGACCCAGGGCCCTCTTCAGGAAATTATCTTCTTTAAGCAAACAAGTAGAAAGCAGACCCTAGTTACATCAGAGGCTACTTCTTCTCAAACCTGTCTAGAAAAGGACATAACTAGTTTGTCACATAAAATAGTGTTAAAAGGATTAAAATGCAGATGCTTACAGCTGGAAGGAAAGAGGTAAACAGAGGCAACGGCGATCTTTTCTTAATAATTGGCGTGGTGCCAGGCCTGGGGATCTCCTATTTAGGGACCAAAGAGGAGGCTGGAGGGGGGCTGCGACCATAAGGCAGAGGCAATGATGGAGGAAGGTGGGTCCCACGGGGGCCTGTGTCAGGTCTCACCTGTCCTCTCCCCTGTCACCTGCTTTTAGACTCTAACAAGCATGTTCCCGCTGGGTGAACCAGACGGCCAATTTCCTTCTCTATCATAAAGGGGTAATGTGTTCAGATCAAGAACTTAAATTTTTTTCATTAAAATTGATTTGGGGAGCAAACCTTTGATTTTTAGATGCCTCAAAAATTGGGAGCCTTCTTTTCCTAATTTCAGGACTCCTAGAAGCTGGCGAGGAGGAGGCCTCCCGCGGACCCCGCTTTCGCTAGCAGATGTTGCTGGAGAGAGACCAGCAGCTGGACCATGGTGCACAGATGTGTTTTGTTTGGCTCAGACCGTCTGTTTAAAGTTTTTGAATTGGTGTCCAAGGTTGAGGAAAGCTCCCATGAAATATAGATTTCCAGCCTACTTTGGAAGCCGACGTACTCGGGCTCTTCCTGGGCTCTGCTCCATGTCGGAACCTTCCGGGGGGCAATGAGCTGCTTGCTGTCCTGCGAGGGTCTCGTTTCCGACGTGCTGACCTGCCTCGCCTGCAGCACGTTCTCGGCCGCCGGCTCTTCAGTTGCGTTGCTGCTTCTCCAAGCTGCAGGGGGTGTGGATCTCAGCCTAGAAGGAAGCCCGTCTCGCTTAGCCTCAGCGTGCTCATTTGTTGAATGAGGATACTTGCAGTTATAAGAAGCACCGATTAAACCATGAGCACTGTGCCGGACATGAGCAGGGACGTGAACGTGACTCTTCATTACTATGCTCTTGCTTTTCTCTCCTTCCGCCCACCTCTCAAGGGACAGGGTTTGAATAACTGACAAACCCTGAGTCGGCCTCCTCTAGGCTCTCCTTTCCATAAAGCCTCAGCCTTGCTTGAAAAAAAATACATAGCTTTTGTTTGTTTGTTTCTTTGTTTTGGGCTCACACCTGTAGTGCTCAGGGCTTACTGTTGGCTCTGCACTATGGGATCAGTCCTGGTGAGCTCAGGGGATCCTATGGGATGCTGAGGACCAACCCTGGGTTGGCTGTGTGCAAGGCGAGCGCCCTAGCCCCACTACTATTTCTCCAGTCCAACAGAGCTTTGTTTCTTTTAATTACACGTGGGGGCGGGGGTAGTGTCCATCAGGGCTGGTGGTGACAGTAGGGCCATAGGAGGTGTCAGAGATTGACCCGCAGTTGTTTGAGTGCTAAGCAAGTGTCCTAAACTCTGTACTAACAGCTTCTTGTTGTTGTTCTGCTTTTGGGTCACACCTAGCAATGCACAGGGGTCACTCCTGGCTTGGCACTCAGATAACTCTTCTGGCAATGCTTGGGGGACCCTATGGGATGCCAGGGAGCCTACTCTCAGTTGGCAGCATGCCAGGCAAGTGCCATACCCACTGTACTATCTCTCCACTCCCCCAAATCTTCGTTGTTTTCATTTTTTGGCTTTTGGTTCATACCCAGTGGTGCTCAGGGCTTACTCCTGACTTTGTGCTCAGGAATTACTCTTAGTGGGGCTCAGAAAACTATATGGTCTTCCAGGGATATAATATGGGTTGGCTGCATGCAAAGTAAGTACTCTACCCACTGAATTATTTATCTAGCCCAAGTAATAGCTTTTTAAAACATATTATTTTTTAAATAAAATCACAGTGAGATACACAGTTAGAAGGTTGTTATGATTTGATTTCAGTTTAACAGTTTTTATGGGGACATTGGTTGTGGGAAATGTACACTGATGAAGGGATGGGTGTTGGAACTAACAGCTTTTGTCAGGTTGCAATCCTTTGGTGTTTTAGTCTCTTGTTAAGCAACTGCCTGAGAATGCTCCTGAAATTCAAGAGAATATTAGTGAGACAGTTTGCGAGTTGTTCTGGCCAAAACCTAAAGATGGGAAGTGATGTCCCAGTGTTGTAGGCAGGAAGTAGCCGCACTCTGACTCAAGTGCCAGTTGGCCACCCAGGTGGGTTTGACTTAGACTGACCTTTGCTCCCACTTCCCAGTTTTTGTAAATGTTCACTTATCTGACATCACCTCGACCCTCCACATCCACTCCTGACTTCGTCATTCTCCCCTTCAATCTCTCAGTCGTCTCCGTACAAATCAAGTTGAGCTTATTTCACGCAAAACTTCCTATCTCTCAACACCCCATTGCAAGAGGATATTACTGATTAACATCTGTTCTCTTCTCAGCCTAGTATTTACTTTGCTTATCTTTTGTCTTTTGACACTATCCACACTCTGGTGGAGCAGGGAATTGATGAGCATTTCAGAACCTGGAGGGACATGCATGGGAAGGTTTGGGTAGAATCCCAACTCTAAGCTTCACTGAAGTTTACTCAAAAATATTTTGGTTGTAGTATTCTGTACTAAATTCCTTTTGTGTGTGTGGCAGAGAGAGAGGGTTGTCGTTAAGTATTTGTTGTGTAACAGATGAATTGGTAACAAGCTTGGCGTTCAGAGTTGTTTTGGAAAATCAGGGGGCAAGAGGCTGATGTTCAAAGGATTAATTTTCTTTCACACACCAGAAAAAGCAATCATATTATTCCAGATATTTAAGAAGTGTAATGAACAAACCCTGATGACATTGGTTCTCATTAAAGTAGATTTCCTAAATGAGTGAGAAAACGTAGTTTGCAACTTGTATTCTCTTGTAAATGATTTCTTAGAGTAAACTCTATTTTTAGTCATTTATGTTTAACACAAATTAAAAATTTTAAATATTAAAGCATCAATGAAAAGATAGCTATGGTAAGAAAGAGATTTGAATTTTAAAATATTTTGCCTTATTTCTTGTGAAGTGAACAGAGGATTCAGAGGCATGAAAATTAGAAATCTGATTTTCAGATTTTGTTGGTGAAATAGTGGTAGATTAATGCCTCTTTTATCCACTTATATTTAGTGCACCATAGATCTTTTTTGGATGATGCATTTTGTGTTCTTGGGGGAGATGCCAAGGAATGAAATAACATGTAAGTAGTAGTCATGGAAAAGCATAGAGAATAAGAGACACACAGAGTCATCCACTACTTAGATGCAATTTTATCATAAACATTATCATATTTTCCATTTTAAGGCAACAGCATTTTAAGAAGTAAAACATATTGTTGCCTCATCTCTACTTTTAGAGCAAGTCATTTATAAAGTGTGTGGGCTTATAATATGTGTGTATGCACAATATATGTAGCTAAACACATACATATGTACCTGCCTATGCACATATCTATCTATCTATCTATCTATCTATCTATCTATCTATCTATCTATCTATCTATCTATCTATCTATCTACATATGCATCTACCTAAATAGAGAAATAGGGGCAGGGAGAGAGAGAACATTGGTTTGTACTACTGTAAATATTTATAGGCTTTAGGGATACAGCTTCACTCCAAATGTCAGCCTCCCCTAAATCTTTGTCAGTCTCAATTCTGAGATCAGAGTTTAGGGACAGTTTTCACCTGGCAGTGTCTCTTCCCTTGCTTTGCTCCCTTATGTACACACGTGAGTGTGATCATCTGATAATTATAATCTCCCTTGGACTTGCTTTGCTTAACTTGACCTCCTCCATTTCCATCCACATTGTAGCAAAAGGTAAGATTTTACCACTTCTTATAGGTGAGTTATATTTCATAGTGTACAGCTATCATAGCTTTACCACCTACTCATCAGTTGTGTACTTGGCTTGTTTTCAGACCTTATCTAATACAAATCATGCTACAATAAATGTAGTAATGCATAGATCTTTTTGGATGATGCATTTTGTGTTCTTGGGGGAGATGCCAAGGAATGAAATAACTGGATCATATAATTATGTTTCTCATTTTTTTGCAATGTCTCCATGCTGTTTTTCACAGAGGCTGAATCAGACAACAGTCCAGCAACAGCGAATAAGAGTTCCTTTTTAATTGTAACCCCTCCAGTACTGGTTGATACTGAACATTTTGATATAGTTTAATATATATATATACACACATATATATTTGGGAAGGTAGGGTTGTTTTTATTATTAATTTTTTTATATTTGTTGAGTTTTTATAAGGATATTGTGTGACTAATTCCACCTATATTTAATAAGGAGTTTTTTAAATTTTGCCTTTGACTACTTTTACAGTGCAGAGACTTTGATGTGGCAACATTTGTTTTATTTTCTTTGCCAATGGAATTGAATATCTGAAAATATGCACGAAGTTGATGTCATACAGAGTTCTGTAGAGTTCTGTTTAGGAGTGTTCACTGAACACTGTGGGTATGGTTCCCCCCTTCTCCTAAATAATGACTTATAGTTTTTGATATAGGGCTTTCACCTTTGTCAACTTGATTTGTAGAAGCATTCAATATCACTTGTTATCAGGGAAATGCAAATCAAAATGACAGTGAGGTATCATTGCATCCCTGTGAGAAAGGCATGCATTCCAAAGCCTGGAAACACCCAGTTTTGCCAACAGTGTTAACAGGAATGGGGTGAAAAACACTATCTCTGGTAGATGAAATTGCCATCTAGCTCAGTCTCTATAGACAATCATATGGAGGGTTATGAGCTTTCATATGACCCGGCAATCCCACACTTTGGCAAAACAAAAAAAAATAGTAAAATAGATTTATGCATACTTTTATTCATAACAACACCTAGGATATGGAAACAAACTAAATGTCCAATTGCAAATTAAGGACAGAATATTATGCAAAGTTAATAAAAGATGAAATCTCCGGTTTTTCTGCAATTCAGTCAGAACAGAAGATACCTTGTTGAGCCTTGTTGAGTGAAATGTCAGGGAGAGAGGGACAAATACTAGATATCTCACTTGTCTATATATACAGAAAAAAAACAAGACAATGGACAATAAGTAACAAGGAATGAGGAAAAACCCTCATACCTGGATTGCAAAACTGATTTACTAAATTGGGTGGGGAAAAGAAGGGATGGGTGGATTAGAAGTAATATAAGGACAGTGGGTGCTTTGGGGTGGTAAGGTGCAATAACTGTATAACAAAATCCAAAGTGAAAACACTATTTTAAACTTTCTAAATTAATTGCAAAACAATAAAAATAATTCCAAGTCATAGTATTGCTTATATCAAAAGTTTTAAAGCAAGTTATCTTTTTAAATTGTCATACTTTATATATATTTATATTCTAAAATTTAAATATCTCCATCATGTTCTGAAAATGAAACATTATCAAACTCAATTCCAGATCTTGTCGTGTATTCATACATTAGAAACTCAGTTAGAATGACTCTAATGAATTAAAACTGTGATGTCCTATAAAAAGAATATTTCCACACAATTGTAAATGGGATTAAAGCATTTATCTTTTTCTTTTCTTTTTTCTCTGCTAGTTCATTGTTTACAAATGGAAACTTGGAAGACTTCTCATGATTTTGTAACCTTTATCAGCTTATTGTTTCTAGAAGTTTTTCTTATTGAAAATGTTTAAGATTTTCTATGTATGTTATTATGTCACCTGCAGAAAGGGATAGTTTAACCTTCCTTTTCTATTTAATTAGCTCTAATATTTTTTTTTGCCTAGCTCTATGGCTAAGATTTTTAGTACTATCTTGAATGATAGTGGTAAAAGTGAACATCTTTGCCTCTAGATGTTAGAGGAAAGACTTTCAGTTTTTTTCACTATTGGCTATGATTTGAGCCGTGGATTTGATGTGTTTGGTCTTAACTAAAGGTTGGATCCTCCTCTCCCTGTTTGGATGAAGGATCAAAATCATCTGCTTATTGTGATTATGGTGCATGATCATTTCCATGCATCCTTGAATTCAATTTGCAAAGATCTTGCTGAGCATACTTGTATCTGTGTTTTTCAGGGACAACGGTCTGTAATTCTCTCTCTTTTTTGTTATGTCTTTTGATATTCAAGTAGTAGTATTCAGGTAGTATTCTCATAGAAACTATTAGGAAGTATTGCGGCTTCTTTAGCTGTTTTTGAGAACTTCAGGAGAATAGATTCTAAGTTCTTTTTGAAGATTTGGTAGAAATCACTAGTAAATCCATCTGAACTTGTTCTTTTGTTTTTAGGGAGAGTTTGATTATTGGTTAAATTTCCTTATTAATGCTTGGTCTGTTCAAGGTTTTTGTTTTCCCCTAAGTCTTGGGAGTTTGCCTGATTCTAAATATCCTTATATTTCTCTTAACTTATCCAATCTGGTGGCATAGAGTTATTTATAGTAGTCTCTTAAGGTCTTCTGTATGGCTGAAGTTTTTTCATAACATAATTCCCCTCTCAATTTTGCTCCAATTTACTAAGGTTTTATAACATTTCCCTTCTTGAGTCACACTAAAAGTTTGCCAATCTTGTTTACTATTTTGAATAAAAATAGTCCTGTTTCATTGACATTTTGTCCTGTTTTTATTATTTATTTCCTTTTACCTCCCTTGGGTTTCATTGTTTTCTAGTTTCTAAAGATGTGGTTAGCTTGTTTATTTGACTAAAATGTTTTTGATTTAAGCATTTCTTGCCCCGAATGTCCCTCTTAGTATCGATTTTCTGTTTCCTTGATAGCTCATGTCTTTATTATCATCTGTTCTCAGGAATGTTTGGTTTTTCTCTGACTTCCTCATTGACCTAACAGTTAGTCAGTAATATGGTCAAATGTTTGAGTTTTCAGAAGACTTTTGTTTGTCGTTGATTTCTAGTTTTATTCCACTGTGATCTAAAAAGTACTTGATAAAATTTCAATCTTCACTCTTGTGTCCCATTATGTGGTCTATCTCTGGGAATATTCCATGAGTACTAGAGAAGTATGGTATTCAGTTTCTCTGGGGGTAGAGAGCCTTGCTAATGTCCCTTAAGCCCAATTCCTCCTTTAAGATGGCTGTTTCCTTGTTGATTTTCTCCCTGGCTGGTCAGTTCAAAGTGAGAGTGGAGTGTATGTCTCCTACTAGTATTGTCCTGCTGTTGACTTCTTCATTCAGTGTGTAGTAGACAGTTTACTGATGGTTTCCTCTCTATCTTCAAACTAATTGATTCGAGTTTCACCTTATGTTAGCTCTCTCAAGTGTATTTTGGGGGCTCCCAAAGAGTACTCAGGATGCCTGGAAGAAACTCCTGCTCATACTCTCCAACTCTGCATTATCAGATTGGTCAGATCAATCCTAGGGACCCCAAATATGATACTGTTCAGACCCTCTGTTGTCGGGGACCTCCAGGATCCACCAGTGGTGCTTGGGGAGCCCCCCGGGCAACACCTAGCAGTTCTAGGAGGGGATCATGCTGTTTCTGGGATTGAACAGGCTACCAGCACATCCAGACCACCTCCCTTTGCCCCCTGTGTTACTCTTGCAGCCCCTGTATTTTTAGGTTTAGCTACTGTGTTCTTTAAGAAAATTTTATTTGTATTTTAATTGAATCACCATGAGACACATAGTTACAAGGTTGTTCATCATTGAGTTTCAATAATATAATATGCCAACACCTATCCCTTCACCAGTGTATATTTTCTGTCACCGGTATCCTCAGTTTCCTCCCACCCCTGCCCCTGCAGCCTGTCTCTGAGGCAGACATTTTTCTTCTCCCCCACCTTCACCCACCTTGTTCTCTCTCCTTTTTTCCATTTAGGTACTGTTGTTTGCAATACTGTTATTGAAAGGGTATAAAGCCTTTCAATAACAGCCTTTACCTCTCTTCAGCACTCATGTTTTGTCCAGAGTGATCATTTCCCAGTATCATGGTCATAGTGGTTCCTTCTCTGTCCTAACTGCTCAACGCCATCTTCGCAACTCCCTTTGTGGCAGGCTGCCTACCATGATGGTCCTCTTGGCCTGTTTCTATGGTCACTGGGTATTATTTTCATGCTACGTATTTTTTTTTAATTTCCTGCAAATGAGTGTAATTATTCTATGTCTGTCCCTCTTTTGTGGACGCATCTCACACAGCATGATGCTCTCCCTGTCCGTTCATGTGTAAGCAAGTTTCATGCTACTGTATTCTTTAGTACAGTACTTTAGTACTTCAGTGATTTTTACCACGCTTGTTTGTGAGCATGTGGCAACAATTCTCATCCAAGAGGAAGCGGATAAAGGACCATCTTCTGATGAGAGGCTGCGAGTGTTTGCTGAGACCCTGTGGCATCAGGTTTGAACAGTCTTGGATGAAATCAGATGTTTCAAAATCGCTGGAGCCCGACAGTATGTGTGCTATGAATTTGGGTGCACTTGGGCAGAATCCAAAACGATGAGGTCACAGTGTCTGTATTTAGATGTTTCAAGTTCAGACAGGTCTGGGGGGAGGGTGACCTGGGGACGCCTGTGTAAGAGGGGTGGGCTCCTGGGTTGATCCCTCGCATTGCAGAAATAAACTGCTGTAGATGTCACTCTTCACAGGTGTTCATTGGTACGGGTTTGGGCAGACCCCCGGATCAGCCTGATGTCCCAAATCCTGAATGCCTGCTGAGACACCTGTGCACCAAGAACAAGATGCCCAAGTGGCAAACAGAGGTTTACGGTCTCCGGTGCCTTGTAATTCCCACATCGCCCTGCCATGATCACCTGTGTGCGGAGGTGGCTGGGGAGGTGTGTGCTCCTGCGCATGCTGCGTCAGAGTGCGCTGGTGCCTCAGTCACATTGCGTGTCCTCTGGGACCCACTGGGGGTACAGCATCAGGGGAGGGGCTGTGTTTTAGGGGGCTTGGAAAATGGTTTTTAAATGTAGAGATGCTGTTGACTTACCGGCAGTCAGATGTGGACTCGAGGAGCTTGAACTATTCTCTTAGGGGGACGCAGGTAGGTCTCAGCCCCACTTAGCTCAGCGGCTTGCCCCATGGGTGGAGCTCACCTCTGCCAGTTAGTGAGAAAAAGATACCCAATGTGGCAGACCCCAGGCCGCCTGTGATGAGGCCCTGAGGTCTGTTGCTGAGTCTATTTCTATAGCAACTGGGAGACGGCAGACTCCAGAAGTCACAGAGTTGGCAATTGTTTTTTTGTCTCCCATCTAGAATTAGAAGCTCAGGGTTGTAGTATTGGGTCGTGGCTTTCCAGCTTACCCACCCTTTCCTCCTGGTCATAGTTCTGTACCTTAAAAATCTCTTTCTGATTGTATTTTTTAAAAAATATTCAATATTTTCTTAAATTTTGGTTTGTACCCGGCGATGCTCAGGGGTTCCTCCTGACTCTGGGAGCCATACAGGATGCCGGGGATGGAACCGGGGTCAGCTGCCTGCGAGGCATGCCCCCTGCCCTCTGTATTATCTCTTGGGCCCCTAAACTATTAATTTTTATTATCATTTAGGTAACATGGTTGCAACAGTGTTGACGTTTCATTTGTATTAAGGTACAAAGTTACTGCATCTCACTCCCACAAAAGTGCCTAATGGTCTCCACCAGTTCCTTACATTACTTCTATTCTGGGGTTTTCCTCAGTTTCCCCTCCAGTCTCCAATCCCTGTGAGGAGAGATTGCTCTCCCTCTGCCCCTTTTTTCTTCAGGGCTTCTGATTCATGTCCCTAACAAATCTAAGTGTTGGTGGACGTTTTGCTGTGATCTCAGAAGGATCTCACCCTGCAAGTTACTTGGTGGATATTATGGATTGATTTCCAAGTTTATGTGGAGAATAATATAAAACATAACAGCTGAAATTTTGACAAAATGAAGGGAAAATTATTTACATTAAAATAGCGTATTGACTTTTGCGTAGTGCTAGTAAAAACCACAGAATATGGAGGTAATGAAAAATAAGGAAGTTGCTTATAAAAATATTAAAGGGACTGGAGTGATAGCACAGCTTGTAGGGTGTTTGCCTTGCACGGGCCTACCCATATAGTCCCTTGAGAACTGCCAGGGGTAATTCCTGAGTGCAGAACCAGGAGTGACCCCTGTGCATCACCGGGTGTGATCCAAAAAAGCAAAAATAATAATAATAATAACTAAAGATAACAATTTTATCAATGATATAGTTAGATTTTGTATTTTAATTTTCTGTTTCATACATGTATGTTATAGACATATATACTGAAAACCCAAATAATATATTATCTTTCTAATAAAATAAAATTTCTTAATTGCAGTCTTAGAGCTATTCAAACTCTGAGTATTTACTTCTGTATTAAAGTATTGATTTTCAACTCTAATGAAAATCTTAATAATATTGAAGCTATTTAGAGAAGTCTTGTATCCTAAGAATAATTGAGGTCTGTACATGTGTTATAATTTATGCTCACTGTATTGCAAACTGGACTGGAGTGATAGCACAGAGGGTAGGGCGTTTGCCTTGCATGCGGCTGACCTGGGGAACCGGGTCCATCCCTCTTGGAGAGCCTGGCAAGCTACCCAGAGTATCCCGCCCCCACGGCAGAGCCTGGCAAGCTACCCGTGGCATATTTGATATGCCAAAAACAGTAACAAGTCTCATAATGGAGATGCTACTGGTGCCCGCTTGAGCAAATCGATGAACAATGGGACGACAGTGCTAATTGCAAAACAATCTATAATTATACTCACATTGCTCTGACATGAATATATTATCTACTCAGAAGTTTAAGTTAATATGCTTGCTATCCTTATTACGAGCCATATCCTTATGGCACCCATCAGTCATATTTTCAGTTTTATTATTTGCCATTTCAGTAATGCAGTATAAAAGGACACATATATTTTATGACTTTTCAGATTGTTTCTCCCTCTTCCCCAACAAATTATTCTGGAAATCCATCTAGGCTATTGCATTTATATTACATTTGGAGTTTTTTGTTATTTTAGCAAGTGAAGAAAGCTAAATTTTCAAGCGTTTTAACTTACCTCCTTAATAAAAATTTTGCTTGCTTATTTTATTTTCTAGAGAGGATGCATAAAAAAGCTCACATAAATTTTAAGATATATATGTGTTTTATTATACACACATAGTGGGTTTGGATATATATGGGTTTTATTATATAGAATATTATATAGAATATTTTATTTTATTATATAGAATATTATATAAGATATATATGGGTTTTATTATGCACACACATACCACTGAGCCCGGTGGTACTCAGGGGCTATTCCTAACTTTCTGTTAGGGGGGGTCACCCTAAGAAAAACCAGGGGATCATAAATTACCACCGTTCTGGGGATTGAATCTGGGCCTCTTGCTTGTAAAACATATTTGGTTACGGTAATTGGTTTATTTATTTTGGGGTTACACCCTGCGATGCACTCAGGAATAACTCCTGGCGTTGCTTGGGGGGATCATGTGGGATGCTGGGAACTGAATCCCGGCCTGCACGTGCAAGGCAAATGCCCTACCCGCTGTGCTATCGCTCCAGCCCCGAGGCTGCATTCCTCCGGAAGTGGGCATGTCACAGCCCCAGATTTGACTGCCTGCCCCCTACCTTCAGTATATCAGATTCACCTTCTTGTTCAGACTTTGGTTTAATTCTTATTTTTTTGACAACCAGAGAGTTCTATATAGCTTAAACTTGATCATATATGGAAAATCTTTCTAATTAATTCATTGCTTTGGGGGCCATGCCCGGAAAAGATGGAGCCATACCCATTTCTTGAGGGCCCACACCTAGGGGTGCTGGGGGTACGTGCTGGGATCTGAACCAGGGCTGTGACTGTAGCTGGTGTTCGGCAAGTGCCCTAACCTTTATGCTCTCTCTCCTGCTCTGAAAACCTTTACAAATACTCACTTTATCCAATATGTTACGTGTTTTTAGTCAGACCAGGGTCTCTTGCTAGTAATCCCTTGCGGGAAGTCACTTGCTGCAAAGTCTCACTTCTGAGGTTCCCTTTCCTGATTGAAAACGCGCTTAGAGGAACCAGGGAGACAGCGCAGATGACGGAGTAACGCCTCGCCTGGAGAGACCCAAAGGTCCGTCCTGGACACACGCGTCCCTTTCTCCTGCCCTAGCACTGCACTGGAGCTCTGCCTGTCCCTGTCCACTGCACCGCCAGGAGCTGTCAGGTCCACTGTAGCTGGACGAGCAATTCCAGAAATGGTTCTAGGTACTCCCAGGCACCACTGGGGATGCTCCCCATTAAGGAAAAACAACTTTAGAATTTAGTTTACAGGGTTCTTAGATTGCTTGTTTGCTTATTTATTGCTTCAGGCATTTAAAATGAAATGCTGATCCCCCTGCCCCCCAAGAGTAAAAGACAAATCTGTAGAAATTCTTTGAAAAATCTGCCTTCTATCAAACCTTAAGATGTTGTCAACAGAACTGAGAACTGGGGTTCCCAGGGCGCTGGGGAGAAGGAACCAGAGGAAGTGGGGGTGATACGGTCGTGCCCTGGTGATGGGTGTGGGGCGTTTTGGGCATCAAACATGATATCATCACTGTTGTGACTCAATGTACCTCAATGCAAAATTGGGGGGAAATGAAATAAAAGAGAGGCTCTAGCTTCCAGCCAATTTCATCTTTTGTCATCTAAATTTCTCTGTTCCAACTTAAATTTCTTTGCCCAGTTAAATAATTTATGCACTTTAGATTTACTTATTTTTTTCCTTTGTGGATGCATTCCCCTGAAAGATTATGATCCCTGAATCAGCACAGGCTCTTCTCCATTGTCACATACATTTTCCTTTTTTCTCCTCTGTTAAATCATTATTAGGAAAGTGTCATGCTAACCCGCTGATTTGTTGTACTCTGCATTGGAGGATTGCAGAGACCCGAATGGTTTTTGTTTGTTTGCGCTTTAGAGACCGCCATTGGCTGACCTTAGGTCTTGCTCCTGGCTCTGCTTGAGCATTGCTCATGGAGGAACTTGGGAGATTGTATGTAGTGATGGGGATGGTTCAAGGGTTGGCTGCATGGAAGGGAAGCGTCGTACCTGCTGTACTTGCTCCAGTCCCCCAGAATGATTTTATTGGAATGCTTCATGTACTTCTGCTTCCATTTGGATCTGCAGCAGTATGAGGAAAGGATACAACATGCCTCAACATCCAAGGATCCCACAGAGTTGAAATATAATAGATTTTAAAGGAAAGGATTTGATAGTAAGATAAGACATAATATAAGCAAGCACTGGACACTTGCATAATAAATACATACACAAGGGGATCGCCATGTAAGGGTAATGCTTGAAGAATGTTTCCAGCATCCCTCATTGCACTCTGGAGAGACTAAAGGATTTGGAAGGACAAAAAAGGAAGCATGTGATTTAGTAGAAGTCTCATCAAAATACAATGTATGCACAGAATTTGGGGACTTAATAGAGGAAACAAAATGTTCCAACTTCAGCCACAGAAAATAAACATTACTCAAGCAAACGACTTTTGCAAACAAGATAACTCAAAAATTATCTTGAGGGGCATAGAAAGAAATATTTTTTATAACAGATGAATAGGCAGCTATGTTTTCTTTAGTCAAACAGAAGCCAACAGGCAGTCTTTCTGCTCACTAATAGTAACTCAGAAATAACTTCCCAACATTTTCACTCTTTCTGCAACATTCTAAAACAAGATGCAGTGGATTTCCCCCCTATTAAAGACTTTAGAATGTCAATGTATAAAACCTTTCCCTTTTGATATAAAATCTTGAGCTTGACTGGGAGACAGAAGACGAGATTCATCCAGGTCACCCAAACAGAACAGAGGCCAGGGGATTGTCCCTCTCCTCTGACCCCACTGTCCCTCTGTTTTCTTTTCTAAAAATGATCTCTTTTAAGCAGATCTTTGAAAGTGATTTTTCCTTCAACTCTATTCATAATAATTTCATTATTTAAATCATCCTAGTTTTGGTGAAGAGGCATATTTCAAATGGGCTGTTTTTGAGAGACCAACATGCTTCCCCACAAAGGGTTCTACTCGGTAACGTTTGCCCTTCGCTGCTTCCACCATTCACATCTCCATTCCATCCTGGAGCAGATGAGAGTTCCACATTCTGTTCTGGATTCTGTTTAGGTCTCATCATTCAAGGGCAAGGACTAATTGCTAGCAAGCTGTTATACATATGTTTATAATCACTGACATTTGCATTGCTACAACTGAAAGATGCATTCTTCCTACACACACATATATATAAATATATATGTATATAAAATGAGGACAGAAAAATCTGCTTCAAGTTAAGTCTTCTCCCTTTGAAATGTTTTCAGTTGCTAATCAAATACTGCTTTAATTTTGTTTGTAGGAAGCTGAACTGACACCAAGCCAAAGCGGTATGTTGTTTTGTTTGAATTGTGTTCCACGCTTGGCTCTCCCGGAGGCTGATATCACCAACATTCAGAGCTTCAGGAAGAAGTAACCTGTTTGATTTACAGAAATCCAGGAAGGTGCTTTTATCCATTTTTTCCCTCTGTGTGCTTGTAGATAGATCTAATTAGTGGACAGAATGTACCTTGGCATTGGAGTTAAAGGATAGTTAAGTCTCAAATATGGGGAATCAGGGAGATGTAAGGTAATTGTAAACAAAGTGTGTCACAAGCCTTAATCGTCTCATCATCTTTAAGCAAACTCCCACGTATGCTCTAGCTTTCCAGTTTTCTTTCAGTGTATACTTCTTAGTGCTAACACTTCTTTCTGTAACCAATTTTCCTGTTCACATCTCTGGATGCTTCCTGTGTTTCTTCTTTTACCTTTCTCTCTTCCATGCTCCTCTTTGTGTTTCCTTCCTCGGTCACACACTAGCACTGCCTTTCAAAACTGCTGTCCTCATAACTGCACATGTCACACTTCGCTCTGTGCACAAGAAAGCTCTTACTAACCCTTTCATTAGTGTAGTCAAGCCACTCCTTTAGTAGCGTATGTGGTCTTGATTCCTTACTTTGGTTCTTTCATTTTCTTTCATTTGTTTTCCTATTTCTGCTCTAAAGGTTTGGTTCTGATGGACTGATGGGATATTTCACAGGAACTGATTTATTGACACGTCCTCATGCCTTTCCCTAATTAACATTTCGCTGTGGTGACATCTTAGTTTCCCTACATCTGGAAACCTGTCACTCAAACAGAGAGAGGGGAAGATAAAGAAGAATGACTAAGCTAATTCCTGGATATTGTTCAAAATTGGAAAATAGGCCTGATGTGGAATCTTCATAGGGATATTTTGTCTCAAGAATAATTTCTCTAAAGTCATTTGTTTTTAATAAGGTCAAAAATAATTAAGACACTGAATTTGCTGCTGATGTCATAAACAAAGAATGGAAGAGTTTTGGGCTCTTACATTAGCAAATGGATAGATTGCTCACACAAATCTAGAAAGCTTCCTACTTCACATTCACATCGTTTCTTATATTTGTCTGAACTGTTTTGTGGTATTTTTTTTTATCTACTTTAAAAACCAGGCTTAGTTGAGGTATCAGAGTTTCTAGAAGTGCTGATATTATTGTTTTATATTTGCGATTCTCCTGGGAAGCATGCTCAGGAAAAATCATCAATATCCTGCACCATTGTCCCTGGGTCCTTTTGCCCCCATCATTGGCAGTTTCAGCTTTCTGTTGACTGTGCCTCTGGGTTTGTTTTCACTGGAGCCTGTCTAAGCCCTGCTTTTGTTTTTTTATATTATGTGTAGAAGCAAGATCATCTGGATTTTGTCTTTTTCTTTTCGATTCACTTCACTTAGTAAGATACTCTTTAATTTCAGCCAACTTGTAGCAAGTTGTAAGAACTTTTTCATACTTGAGTAGTATTTTATTGTAGTAATACATGGATGCTACAGTTTCTTTAAAATAGTTTTTATCTAGTCACTGTGAATTAGGAAGTTATTTATGTTTGGGTTTCAAGAATATAATGTCCAGCATCAATTCCTTTGCCAGTGTCTGCGCGCTTCACCAATGACTCCAACTCCCCTCCCACCCTTCACAGAGGGAAATTTAATTATAAATTGTAGGTGATGGATTTTACATTACTGTGACATGCTTAACTTTATGCTACCACTTTTACCTTCCACTTCCCTCTGCCATTGTCATAGTGTTCTTTTTCCTGTCCTATTCACACACCATTCCCCTTACCCCCAACCAAATGGCAAGATTCCTACTGAAGACCACATTTCATGTTCTTTATTTCTATTGCCTTTGGGCATCTATTATTTTTCTTTATAATGTTTCTTTATTTCCTGCACATAAGAGATTATTCTGTGTCTGTCTCTCTCCCTCTGACTAGCTTCACTCAGCATCCTGTTCTCTAGAACTACCCATTTAGCAGCAAATTGCATGATTTAATCTTTTCTTATGGCCTTGTAATATTTGTGTACATGTACCATAGTTTCTTTATACAGCCATCTCTTCTTGGGCACTTAGGTTGCTTCTAGATTTTGGGTGTTGTCAAAAGTGCTGAATAAGCATGAAAATGTCATTTCTACCAGAATAACACAATTTGTTTATCCACTCATCTTTTACTGGGCTTTTGGGTTGTTCCCAGGTCTTCCCTACTGTACATAGTGCTGAGATGAGCCAAGACGAGCATCTGTCCTTTGGAATTAATACATTTGCGTTCTTGGGGGTAGATGCCCAGGATTGGAATCACAGGGACATGTGGAAGCTCTTAGCAAAGATTCATAGTAACTTATGTTTATTTATAATTAGTTTGTACTTTGATTCCTGAGGGCAGACTGGAAAAAAAAAGACATATAACATGACTTATTCTCTACAGGTTCATTTATCTTTGGCATACATGGAAATAGTCAGGGCTTATTCCCGGTTCGTGCTCAGAGATTACTCCTGGCTTTGCTCTAGGGACCATATCCAGTGCTCCAGAATAAACTAAGGTCTTCAGAGTGCAAAGCATATACTACAACCCACTGAACTCTCTGGCCCTACCCAATTTTTTTCATGCATTTTGGTTTGTTTGGTAGGGAATGGGAATAGAAATGGTTTTGGTTCTGGTATATTCAGAAAAAAACCTTAAACAAATCATGTTATTACAGATTATTTTATTTCTAAAAGTATATTTTAAGTGATTATGATGCTAAAATATTAATAATTACATACAGTATGCTGAGTTCTGTATAGTGCAACTTTCTGAAAGGTTTCGTGATTTTGTCTCTTAACTATCTGCTAGAACTGCACCAGAACAAGAAGCTAGATTCAACAGCTGGAATCAGAGAGTCATACCTTGTGTTGTTACTGTCTTAGAAAACTGTGAGACCGTGTTACTAGCAGTAAGTTAAATACCTTTATTAGATAGACTAGGAGATTGAGAGGCAGATAAGGAAAAGAATTTACTCCAGGTCAAAGTGATGCTTATTTCTTGTAGCTTATTTCCCCCCCTTTTAATTGTAGCTTGGGATATCTCATTATAATATTTATGTCCACGTTATGGTGCACAAATTACTACTCTCCTACCAGCACCAGCGTGACCCATATCCTCCACCACCCTCCTGAAATCACTTTTCTTCTTTCTTTTTTCTGCTTGTTAACCTCAGTTCTCTGCTAGAGTGCTAGGAATTGTTATTACATACCATCCATTCCTGTATGTAATAACATACATACCATGTAATATACCATACCATGATGGTATATTCCTCTTTGATATACCATCATGAGTGAGGTCATCTCCTCTTTATTCTCTTTATTCTCCCTCTAAGTTGGCTGAATATGACTCCCTTTATCTACATCCAAATTATAGCAAAAGACAATTTAGTCCTTCAGAGCAATGTTTCGTGAAAGACAAGGGACAAGAATTTGGAGTCTTGGCTTCTAGCTCAATATTATTTCCACTATACTTTTTGCATGTGACTCTGAATAATTTTATAGAAGCATAGTTCAGTCAGGAAATGTTTCTATGTCTCCTTATTTTCATGGAACATGATCTTTTCTTAATATAAGGTTTTGTTAAAAGGGGATAGAGTGATAGAATAGGGGTTCAGGCACTTGCTGTACATATGGCTGACCCTGGTTCAGTCGCTCGAATCATGTATGATGCCCTGAGCACAGCCAGGAGTGATCCTGTAAGACAGAGCTAGGAGTAAGTTCTGAGCATCATCAGGTATGGCTCCCAAACAAAAAACAAGCAAGCAACCAACAACAAAATAATGTTAAAGGACTGGAACACATGCCTTGCATGAAGGAGGCCCTGAAGTCCATCTCTGATACTGTTTGGCCCTCCCAGAACCATCAGTGTAACCCTGAAAGCCCCCTCAACACCACTGGGTCCAGGCAGCACACTAAGTCTGGCTTTAGAAATGAATCATCTTGCCCACTTGGGCAAGGATCACTAGTGAGGTCCCTAGAAACCCTAAGCACTGCTCAGGAGGATAAAAATTAAAATAATGGTATCAATCTCTGGTAACAGTTAAGAAAAGATCATGTGAAAACATTCAATCATATACGAGATGATAGAAAAATGAACCCTTATATCAGAACAAAATTTGAATAATATTTTGATGGTCTTGGCTTCAATTAGTCTTCTCTATTTTTCTCTCTCTCTTTCTCTCTCTCTCTCTCTCGATTTTTGGCCTACACATGGCTCTGCTTAGGGGCTACTCCAAGTTGGGTGTTAAGAAAAGATCATGTGAAAACAATCATATACACAAAGAGATGATAGAAAGATGAGCCTCATACGCAGACAAAATGCCTCGAATAATATTTTGATGGCTCAATTAGTCTTCTCTCTCATTCTCTCTCTCTCTCTCTCTCTCTCTGTCTCTCTCTCTCTCTCTGGTTTTTGGTCTACACCTGACTCTGCTCAGAGGCTTCTCCAAGTGAGGCGCACAGGGATCAAATCGTAGATGCCAGGCATGCACTCCAACCCACTGAGTAGTCTTTCTGGCCCACTATCTGGTCTCTTATTTATTTATTGTTCTATTTGGGACTTCACCCAGTAATGGCGGAGTCCTGCTGGCCCAGTGTTTGGCAGTTGCTCCCAATGGTGCTGGGGGGCCACCATATGGTGTAGGGGACTGAGTCCAGGTTTCCTGCATGCATAGCACATGCCTCAGCTCTTTGAGCCATATCCCCAGCTTCTAGTATCTTTACTTTTTAATTACATTTTTTTTAATTGAGTAGGATATAAAGTTGCAAAGTTGTTCATGACTGAATTTCAGTCATACAATGCTCCAGCACCAGCCTTTCATCTCAGTGAACTTTTCTCACCACCAATGTCCCAGTTTCCTGCCTCTGGCCACACAGCCTGCCTCTATGGCGGACTCTCTCTCTCTCTCTCTCTCTCTCTCTCTCTCTCTCTCATTTCTCTCTCATCTCTCTCTCATTCTTAAATTTAATTTTATTAGAGCACCGTGATTTACAATTATTCATTGCTGGGTTTTTAGGCATACACTTTTCGGCACTTATCTTGCGGCCAGTGTAAACTTCCTCCGCTGATGCCCCGGGTTACCTCTCCTGCCTTTCCCAGGCTGCCGTTTGACAGGCACCTTCTGAACTCTTCGAGTTGGGGTCTCCTGACTGCAGCATTGCCGACTCTGCTGATTGGGTGTTTCGCTCTGTATACCTGCTGTTATGCCCTTGCCCCTGGCCCCTGTTGCTTTTCGACAACTTTTTCTCTTAGCTCACGCAGACACTCAATTTCTTTCCTTCACCACCCAGTTCTCTGGGTTCAAGGGTGATTTTAGCACACATACCCCCACCTTTAAGCCATTGCATTCCTTCATCAGGTTATTCTAACTACCACATATACGTCACATCGTCCTCTGTTTTTCTTCTTACTTACTTCATTTATCATATTTTTCAGTTCCATCCATGTTTTAGTGAACTGTATGATTTCATTGATATTTGTGAGTACTTTATGTATCCTGGTTATCAACCCTTTATCTGATGTGTTGACTGCAAATATTTTCTCCCATACTTTTAGCTGTCTTCTAGTTTGAGCCGGTGTTTCTTTTGCCATGCATAAGATCTTTAATTTGATGTAGTCCTATTAAATTAATTTAATGTAGTCTCATCAAATTATAGTGGGTTGGGTAAGTGCCCTACCCATTGGACTCTAGCTCCAACCCCAACTCTAGACTTTTCAATAAGTATTAATTATGATGTTATCATATTATAATTACTGTTAATTCATCTAACAGGTTATATGGCTTTAACATATCTATATTTTTATTAGGGTCTCTCTTTCTCTCTCTCTCTCTCTCTCTCTCTCTCTCTCTCTCTCTCTTTCTCTCATCTTCTCTTCTGCACATTAGCAACCTGCAAAGTTACAGGACTTGCGACAGCAGAGACTAGTAATCCATGGACACTGGGACCTTTCCTTCCATTCTCAGTGATCATTACTACTTTGCTCACACAAAAGACTCAATTCATTGTGGAATAGAATCAAAGTACTTTTTGAAGGCCACTGTTTGCTGAAGTTCAGGGAAATAAAACTTCCTGAAATTCAGGAAGCTTAGCTAACAATCACTGAAAAGACAGAAGCTAAATTGTTAGGGCAACATGACCAGAGTTAATAATAATGCAAATAAAAAATAGATATGATTAAAATATAAGCCACTTCCACAGTCAATGACTAGAGCTAAGTAAATAAGACTACCGAGAAGTCTCTGGATTAAAAAATTATGCCAGATTCAGTTAAGAGCTCTCCTTGCACTAGTGGGAGAGGGAAGGTGGAAGTAACAGGAGGAAGTTGTTCAAGTCGGCAGACTCTGACTCTGAAGGGAGATGGGTGGTGGGGGGAAGTGTCTTTGGGTGAAATCTGCTTCCCGACAACTTTGTTCTTCACTTCTCTAAGTTGGAGCAGTAAAAGGAAGGAAAAATGGGGTTGGAGAAAGAAAGTGTTCTTTACCTCCCACGGGTCTTTAATGATTGATTATTTGGGAAAATGCACTTTTCCATCAAAATTCCTGTTTGATGATCCCTATCCACAATCTCTTGTATTTTGGAATGTCTCACTCTTTTTTTTCTCTCTTTTTTTAATAGACGGTTATAGTGGTATGGAAATGTCCCCTCTGTCCATCATGGCTGCTCTTTATTAGCAATTTGAAGCGATCATTTGCAGGGGCTTTATTTTCTTAAATTTGTTTTTTTTATTTAATCACAGTGAGATACACAGTAACAAAGTTGTTCATGACTGGGTTTCAGTCATGCAATGTTCCAACATTCAGTCTTCACCAGTGTCCATTTCCTTCCATTAATGTTCACAGTTTCCCTCCCTCCAGCCTCTCCCACCCCAGCCTGCCCCTATGGCAGGGTCATTTCTTCTTTCTTTCTCTCTCTCTCATTTCCTCTCTCTCTTTCCTTGTGGGCATTATGGTTTGCAATATCACACTGTCATTGTCATCCCGTTGCTCATCGATTTGCTCAAGCGGGCACCAGTAACGTCTCCATTGTGAGACTTGTTACTGTTTTTGACATATCAAATGCGCCACGGGGAGCTTGCCAGGCTCTGCCGTGTGGGCGGGATACTCTTGGTAGCTTGCCGGGCTCTCCGAGAGGGGACTTGCAATATAACTACTAAAAAGTTTTCATGTATATCTCTTTACCTCCTTTCAACACTCAGTTCTTGTCCAGAGTGATCATGTACAACTATCATTGTCATAGGGTCCCTTCTCTATCCTAACTGCCTTCCACCCACACCACTAATGTTGCAAGCTTCTAACAGTGGACAGTCCTCCTGACCTTCGTTTCTACTGTCTTTGGGTAATAGTCTCCATGCTTTTTTCATATCCCACTAATGTGTGCAACCATTCTATGTCTGTCCTTTTCCCTCTGACTTTTTTAATTCAGCATGATATTCTCCATGTCCATCGATTTATAAGCAAATATCATGACTTCAGTTTTTTGGTGGCTGCATAGTGTTCCACTGTGTAGATGAACCATATTTTCTTTATTCAGTTGTCTGTTCTCGTTCACTCAGGGTTTATTCCAGATTCTGGCTATTGTGAATAGTGCTGCAGTGAACACAGAAGTGCAGGAGGTATTTCAAAATTACTTGATAAAAAATGCACATTGATATATTTTTTGTATTTTGGCCATGCACCGGTATAGTTATCTCTGTCCTCAGTGATAATGATTGTGAGGAGTAGAAGCATGTCTGAGGAGCCTGTAAAAAAATCTATTTGGATTTCAGCTTTGTCTTACAATTGTCTGAGTATCAATTTTCTTTCTTCTTATGCATCTTTAAAAAATGTATTATTATCTTTTAATGATGTGCAATAAAGATTGTACAATAAACTTTTTAAATAAGAAACTATCTCGACAAGGCAAAATACTAAACTTCAACACAGAGGAATGTGTGTGATACCTAAAAATCAAACCAATATGAAGCTACAAATAATCAAATTGGAGAAGTAGTTAGAGATAAGCTGAAAGAGCTTTCTTCCAAATAAAGTTGCTTCTGACATTCTTTTTTTTTTTTTTTTTTTTTGCTTTTTGGGTCACACCTGGCGATGCACAGGGGTTACTCCTGGCTCTGCACTCAGGAACCACCCCCGGCCGTGCTCAGGGGACCATATGGGATGCTGGGATTTGAACCCGGGTCGGCCGCGTGCAAGGCAAACGCCCCACCCGCTGTGCTATCTCTCCAGCCCCGCTTCTGACATTCTTGAATGTGATGTATTTTTTTTTTAAGACTGGAAGGTTTTTGTTTGGTCATTACCTATATTATATTTTATTAAGAAAAATAAATTTTAGCAAATGGGGAGAGTCATAGGTCTCATTATTTTCTAAGGTTTTAAAAATGTTTTAAATATTTAACACAAAATAAAATCGAATTAAAACTTAATCCTCTCTCTTCAGGGAATTCTTTTCTTTATTTTTCTTCTTTTTTAATTTATTGAATCACTGTGAGATAGACCATTACAAAGCTGTTCGTGACTGGATTTCAGTTATACAATGTTCCAGTAGCCATCCCTCTACCAGTGCACAATTCTCACCACCCATGTTCCCAGTTTCCCTCCTTCCCTCCTCCCCTCCCACCACCTCCCTTGCCCCTTTCCTTCTCTCTCTCTCTCTCTCTCTCTCTCTCTCTCTCCTTTTGAGCATTATGGTTTGCAACACAGAACTGAGAGGTGTTTGTTCCTTTACCTACTTTCAGCTCACAGAATCTATCCCGCGTGACCATTTCTAACCATCACTGTCCTGGTGGTCCCTTCTCTACCCCAACTGCCATCTCCCCTAGCACCTGAGGCAGGCTTCCGACCATGGACCAATAAATTATTGTATCTCATCATGAAGACAGCAAGTCCTTGTGTGAGAGATGACTAAGATGTCATCACAGGTTAAGCTTTCTGTGTTTGTGCTTAGTTAATCGAGGCTGGTTGCTGTGATGGAGTTTTTTACAGTCATCCCGCTCCTCACTCTTGAGTAAGAAAGCCTGGTTCCTTTAAAGAGCTGTTAAATACTTCTGCACTCTCGACTCAGACCCAAGCAGGGACCTGTTTACGTTCTTTATAGCACTGCCCTAAAACACATTTCAATTAAACCGAGGGTAAAATGCAGTTAAGGGAATAAAAATCACAGATACTGCTGAAAAAAAGAAGGTAACATCAATGAAAAGCAAAGTTCCCATTTCACTTTTCTGAGCACTAACCTGGCTCCTTACTATCAAGGTGACTGTGATGAATCCTCAAGGGCTCACAGAGGAAGTGCTCCTAACACTTATGCTGCCCTATGTGCTGAAGAAAGAGCAACTGATCTCTTATCAGTAGAAGTAATTAACAAATTGAGAAATTGTCTGGCGTACGGTGCTATGTAGTTTTGTGAAAATATTTTACTGCATTTTTCCCGAGTGTGACAGCATTTTAAATGTAGCTCTTTTTGCTTCTTGTGGCACAAAAGCCCTGGAAATGAATTTTTGATGGCTCAGAAGGAAGCCTATGAGGAAACTGGGAAAACTGTCAAAAATTTCTGTTATGAATAGTACTTACAATAATGCATCTTTAAAAAAAAATAAAATGTGTTTTGGGAGGGCTGCTTGTTCGGGCTCAGCTCACCAAAGGTCCATCTGGGCTTTTAGAGCCCAGTGGAAAAGCCATACCTCTTCTTTCCACCCTCCTTCAGTCCTGCTGTCATCATCCGTCCACGGCTGTAAAATGCTTCAAAGCACACATTTCTTTCTCCCTGCACTGCTGGGTTAAAATATATGATGGTATTTGGAAGAAAATAAACATCCTCTGTAGTAGGCCAAGATGGCAAACTCTGGCAAGCCGAATCCATCAAAAGCAAACTTGCGTCACGACGAGTGGAGAAAATAAAGCCTTTATTCTCGTCTGAGGAGAGTGGAGGCAGCCGGCAAGCTGTCTGAGCACCCCTAACCCCCGGAGGGGAGCACAGCTGAGAGCCTCTGCTCCAAAACAGGAAATTCTGAAGTTGCAAATGGGTCTCCCTGGGAAGCAATACAACTTGCCCCACGGTGGAGAATCTTGTTTGCAAAGTCTCCCTTCCTTCACACAGGACTCCTGCTTCCTGCCTCTCTTCCTCGGCCAGGCCCTGGGCTCTGGACACGAGTTCTGGAAAGGCCTCCAGGCCTAGCTCAGGAGCTAGAGAGGTGGCAGCTGGCGGGGACCTGTGGGACCAGCCTGTCCCTTTCATCTCCCAGCTGTGGCTAATGGGCTCCACATTGTCTGGCAGAGTTTTTCCTGGAACCATCTTAATGACAGTGAATGATATTTTGAAAGGGCCAACACCTGATGTCGCATTAACAGACCTGGCTGTTTTGCTTTTTGAAGTCCAAAAGAGCCAATTACCCTGAAAATCTCCAATTAAGTGTACCCGATTAAATGATGGAAGTGCATATTTCAGGAAACGCCCCTTGGATCCCAAATTCCAGTAGAAGTAGAGTGTTTATAGTTAAAAGCATTTTCTTTGCCATTTTTTGTACCTTGTCCCAGTTTAGAGGACGGGCTTCAGAAGTCTCTCGTCCTGGGCCGAGGAGAGGAGGGGCCTTCGTTAGAGTTCCACTTCCCGATGTTCTTACCTATTTGTGAAGTGAATGAAACATCAAAAAGGCACCTTGTTGCCTGTGGGATTTTGCCATGACTCTGGAATGCAGACAAGAATAATTAAATTATTTCTGCTCCAGAGAGCGATTCGGAGGGCCAGCTTGCCATACTCTTGGTAAAGAGGTAAGCACTGTCATTACTGGCAAAAGTTGAGCAGCATCATCAAAAGCCTGAAAACCCCAGGTTAGGTTCTGAATAAATAGGAAATATATTAATTTCAGTTGTGAACAGGCTAAAGGTAAGAAACAACCATTGAAGAATTTTAATGAGGCATTTTTTTTTCTAGCATTCAAACTATGTTCTGGAATATCTACCAAGCCAGTAGTTAGGACTTCAGAAAATCTGTTCTGCCTTATAATCAGACAGATTCTATCTGTTCTTGCACTTTTTCTCCTGTTCTGCAGGCTGTTTATCTCTCCCTCCTCTCTCCATGTAGTGTGGGTTGATAATATTAATGCTCCCGCAAAAGTATAATTTAGGAAAACATAAGGAAGAAGCTCATAGTCAGTGATCAATGATGTTTGGCTACATGCAAAACAAATTCATTCTAGTTGAACTTATTACTTCTTCAATGAACACCAGGAAGCCCTTAAAGAGTGTTTTAATGCTGATATATATGTGTAAGGTAGAAATAACTTCCCTTTTCTTCCTATACCTTTTCCACGCTCTTCATAGAAATATATATTTTTTCCCTCTAAGTGATTGTTATAGTCACCTTGTCTAGCTCGGGAAATAAATGTCAGTTCATGTTTTACTGAGTTGTACTTAAGCTCATAAATCAAACTAGAGACTAGAGACAATACAAACTAGGGTCTAAAGACAATAGCTACCTTTATAATAATTTTCCTACTCATATATTCTACTCAATCCTGCTGCCTCTCTTTCTATATTTCAGTAAACTCTGTCATTTAAAAATGTTTGGTGAATTTTACAAATATTTTTCTTGTCTTGTTAAGGTTTTCTCTTTTATCTAATGTAGTCTTTTTTCATTGTATTTTTGGTTGATTTTCTTTGCCAAATAAGGGTAATCTTATAAAATACATTTTAAGCTGTTGTGATAAATTATCTACTGTGAGCAGCAGTTTTCCATTGGCTTAGTTTGGGGTTGGGAAGAATGTTACAATTGCATAATTCTATCATATGCACTTAATTAAAAAATATTTTATTCAACCGTGACAGAATTTTACAAATACTGTCAATGGGAGTTGACACAATATTCCAACACCATGCCCCCCCCACACACCAGAAGGCTCATTTTCCTCCATTCTTGTCTCAGGATCACCCTCACCTCTCACCCTCTCCTTTCCAACACCCCTGTCCCCTTTGCATTCTCTTGTTCCTTCTTTTAGTCCAACTGTAGCACTGTAGCACTGTTGTCCCATTGTTCATCGATTTGCTCAAGCGGGCACCAGTAATGTCTCCATTGTGAGACTTTTTGGCACATCAAATACACCATGGGTAGCTTGCCAGGCTGTGTCATGCAGGCAGGATACTCTCGGTAGCTTGCTGGGCTCTCTGAGAGGGACAAAGGAATCGAACTCAGATCGGCGGCATGCAAGGCAAACACCCTACGTGCTGTGCTATGGCTCCAGCCCAACCAATGCAATATTCAGTAGTCTAACTCCATTGTTATTTAAAAAGCTATTCACTAAGATCGAAGTTGATTTTGGAGATGATCTTTTATTCTGTCTCATTTTTGCTTTCCTTCTTGTGGATATGCTAGTGGCTATTTGATTTCCCCATGTTGCATGTGAAAAAGGCAAGGGGACTCTGTTAATAGAGTCCTAAGAAGTGATACAACTCACAATTAGGAATTTAGGTCTTGGAATATTAGATCTCAATGCTTTGCGTCAAAGATATCCTAAGACTACCAGCAGCAAGTGCTTCATGTATTTGGGAGTTGTCAAGACAACTCTTTTAATTATCAAGAACCTACACGCTTACAGAAATACATAACTTGAAATATTTTTTTGCCAGCATAATGAATAGGATGAATAAATATTTGTCTGGTAAATAAAACATTCTTTCTATTTCTTCTACCTAGACCAGCAAGTCACTGCCCTGAAGTTTTCCTAACATTTTATTTACACATACTTTTACAATACACATACTTCACATCATAAGATGGCCTGCCTATATATGATGTGTTTTATCTCTTTGGAAATATATCACACACTGAGGAGCAAACTGAGCTCTGATAGTGTTCTGGAACTTGTTCAAAGCCATATAGCTCATAACGTGAAGGTAGGATTGTTAGATTCTGGACTTCATCTCTGGAGCCCAACTTTTACTGACGGTGGCACTTGGCTTGAATATAAATGGGTGCCTGACAATGAGTAATTTTGAACAAGGCCTTCTAGGGTATATACTTTTTATGACAGATCCTAATATAATTACCAATTACCTGCACACCTTACAGGCATTAACATTATTAAATGTTGAGTCAAGTTGAAGAAGCTATGTGGCCATGGGCTTTTGCCACACCTGCAGGCTGCTGAAAATGACTCAGACTATGACTCTGACAAATTGCATTTCATCCCTTGAGAAAGATATTCAAATAAAAATCTGGTCTTCATTTTTATGACCAAGCCATATCCTTGGATTTACTGTGATCTGTTTCCTAAGGCCTCTGATAAAACAACAATAATTGGCATGTATTAAGTCTCTTCTCTATTTTCACCTAAATTGTTTAGAGTAAATCTTTAGAAAACTTAAAAAGAAGAAAGATTCAAGAATAATCTGCTGCTGGTTTTCAGAAAAAGGAATTTCACTTGTCTGTCATGCTCTCTTCCACATTAGAGGCTAGGTTATTTTTTTAAAATACTCTTTATGCTCTTATGAAAATGTTATGTGATTTTAAAAGTATTATGCATAAAGACAAAAGAAAAGTTAAAATAAAATCCTTTATTTCATTAGCTGGTATTCAGTGATGTGTCAGATTTTGATATAACCTAATTTGTCTTCTTTCAACTTTCCTTTTGGGTTTCCTAATTCTGATTTTCCAAAAGTTGACAGACATCATGTTATTGTCACTGATCGCTCCCACTCAGCTCGGAGAGGTTCATTATTCAGGGGGGAAACTGTCAGCTCTTTCTCCTCTCCACCGGAACGAGAGGCAGTTTATAGCTCTTTTTCATGTACTTAGTTTGGGCTGGCATTTGATTCTGGAGTGTTCTGAATCCTGTTCTAGAAAGTTCTAACTGGCCTGCTCAGCGGTCTTTGCAATCTCTCTGTGGTTCAGGGAAGGGGATACTAAAGCTGTGCCCCAATAGGCAAAAGCATGGGGCCATGAGGTGACACTTAGACACTGGGCACACGTGTTCAAACCCATGGTTAAGCAAGAGCTTCCCAGACCGAAAGAGGATCCTGCATCGTCCCCAGGGAGACGGAAGACAGTTGAATGTGAGGTCAGCCAGTACACATACTTCACTAAGGTTTCTGCAAGCTTCACCTTCAAGTCTAGGATATCTTTTTCCCCCCATAGACTATTCCCGTCAGTGACATCTAGATGGCTCATTTAATGCAACCTAATTGTGAGACTGTCTAGCCCACCGTCTAAATTAGGTCTGGCCACTGTGGCAGTCAGATTCTGAGGCTCAGCTCCTTCTGATAATGAGGGCCCGGGAAAATCGGAGGCATCAGGTTGGCATTTGGATGTGGGTTAGGACTGCAAACATCTAGGTGGGATGTTCTGTTGCTTGTACAGCTTGAAAGTAAGAGAGTACAGCTTCTTAGTTTGAGATAGTCCCATTTATTTATCTCTGTTTTCACTTGCTTGGCCAGTGGCGTGTCAGCTTTGAAGATACCTTTGGCTTCAATGTCGTGGAGGGTTTTGCCGACCTTGTCTTCAATGTACCTTAGGGATTCTGGTCTGATGTTGAGGTCCTTAATCCATTTTGATCTGACTTTTGTACATGGTGATAGGTGGAGGTCTAAGCCCATTTTTTTGCATGTAGCTGTCCAGTTTTGCCAGCACATTTTGTTAAACATGCTTTCCTTGCTCCACTTCGCCTTTTTTGCTCCCTTATCAAAGATTAGATGGTCATATATTTGGGGGGATGTGTCAGAGTATTCAACCCTGTTTCATTGGTCTGCCGCTCTGCCTTTGTTCCAGTACCAAGCTGTTTTAATGACTACCGCTTTGTAGTAGAGTTGGAAGTTGGGGAGGTCGATTCCTCCCATTTTCTTTTTCCCAATTGCTTTAGCTATTCGTGGGGGCTTATTGTTCCATATGAATTTCAGGAGAGCTTGCTCCATTTCTTTGAAGAATGACAAGGGAATCCCTATAGGGATCGCATTGAATTTGTACAATGCTTTGGGGAGAATTGCCATGTTGACAATATTAATTCTTCCAATCCATGAGCAGGGGATATTTTTCCATTTCCTCATGTCTTCTTTTATTTCCTGAAGTGGCGTTTTGTAGTTTTTCATTATACAAGTCCTTTACCTCCTTAGTTAAGCTGATTCCGAGGTATTTGATTTTTTGAGGCACAATTGTGAACGGGATAGCATTTATCATGTCGCTTTCTTCTCTCTCACTATTTGCATATAAGAAAGCCATGGACTTTTGGGTATTGATTTTATAGCCTGCAACTTTACTATACAAGTCTATTGTTTCTAGGAGTTTCTTGGTAGAGGTTTTAGGGTTTTCTAAGTATAATATCATATTATCAGCGAATAGTGAGAGCTTGATTTCTTCCTTTCCTACCTGAATGCCCTTAATATCTTTTTCTTGCCTAACTGCTATTGCAAGTACTTCCAGTACTATATTGAACAGAAGAGGAGAGATGGGCATCCTTGTCTTGTCCCTGTTCTCAGAAGCTTCTGCACCTCAAGAGAAACAGTGACCAAAATACAAAGACAATCTACAGAATGGGAAAGGATATTTATGCAGTACCCATCCGATAAAGGGTTGATAACAAGGATATACAATTCACTGGTTGAACTCCACAAGAAGAAAACTGCCAACCCGATCAAAAAATGGGGTGATGAAATGAACAGAAACTTTCCTAAAGAAGAAATCCGAATGGCTCAGAGGCACATGAGAAAATGTTCCACATCACTAATCATCAGGGAAATGCAGATCAAAACAACCATGAGATATCATCTCACACCCCAGAGACTGGCCCACATCCCAAAAAACAAAAGCAGCCGGTGTTGGCGTGGATGTGGGGAGAAAGGGACTCTTCTTCACTGCTGGTGGGAATGTCGACTGGTTCAGCCCTTTTGGAAAACAATATGGACGATTCTCAAAAAATTAGAAATTGAGCTTCCATTTGACCCAGCAATACCACTCCTGGAAATATATCCCGGAGAGGCAAAATGGTATAGTAGAGATGGCATATGTATTTCTATGTTCATTGCAGCACTGTTTACAATAGCCAGAATCTGGAAAAAACCAGAGTACCCCAAAACAGATGACTGGTTAAAGAAACTCTGGTACATCTACACAATGGAATACTATGTAGCCATCAGAAAACATGAAGTCATGAAATTTGCATATAAATGGATCAACATGGAAAGCATCATGTTGAGTGAAATGAGTCAGAAAGAAAGAGACAGACATAGAAAGATTGCACTCATATGTGGAATATAATTTAACTGAGAAGTACAAGTTGGCAACGATGCAACTTCTGGAAGATATCTCTCTGGACTTAGTTACTAAAATACTAAAATACAGAAAACCAAAACCGAGAGGCCGCTAAGTGTGGTCACTTGACCTCATACCTCTTCATCCTCAGCAATGGAAAACAAATTATCTAATGCTTCCTTTTCAGCAGGTCTGACTTTAGGGGAGAGACTCTCCAAACAATCATTGTGAGTTTTGTTGAAATATTGTATGCAATCAAAGTGAAAGTAAAGTGAAATTTATTAGTTACACTGGTGGGGGGGCTAAGGGTGGGGGGGCTAGGGGCATGGGGGGTTAGGGGTGTGGGGGTGCGGGGTGGAGCTATACTGGGATTCTTGGTGGTGGAATATGTGCACTGGTGAAAGGATGGGTATTCGAGCATTGTATAACTGAGATTTAAACGTGAAAACTTTGTAACTTTCCACATGGTGACTCAATAAAAAATTTTAAAAAAAAAAAGAAAGAGAGTACAAACTTTTAAAAGTAAGAGAGTACAACATTTATTCCTCTTTTTAAAAGAAAGCTGGCAGAATCTTGGCATGGGTTTGTTGAGCTCGTTTACCCACCTGGATTTTGCCACATGCTCATGGCTTGACTTTTCCTATCATATCATCTCTTTTTTTCCCCAACTTTTTCTGTTAGTAACATTTATTTTCATGTGGCTCTGTCCACTATCACCCTTTTCATTGCTGAGTGATGATGAGATTAATCTATTGGGACAGGTCAGCTTAGGTTGTTTGCAATAATTATTAATGGTCCTTCTTTCTCCTATTAAAAATAGCACTAGTGTGAGCAGTTTATCTCCTTATTGCTTTTGGTGACTTTATTATTGTGTTTTCTTATTGCATTACATATTGCTCATGTGAAATTTCTTCATTTATGGTCATATTTATTTCTCCTCTTAATTTAACTTTGACTATTCTCTCTTTTTGTCTATACTTAATATCTGAGTTGGAGCCTCAGAGTGTAAATCAATTCACCTCTTTCTAGCAATGTTGTAGGGAATGCAGATTTATTTGTGAAAACAGTAGAGATAATGTATCATCATAACAATTACGCTGTCCCAATACACCAACCATTTCTCTGAACTTCCTTATATTCCTTCCTGTGTATTATAGTTTAAATCTGTCCAACCAAGATGCTTTCACTTACTCCGATCAAATATGAGAGCTAGGAAGAAAAATATGAATATTTCATCCTCTGGGAGGGAATGTTCATAGTCTATTTAAATGATTTATGCCTTGACACAACAGTTTCTATAAATATGATCTCAGTCTAAATAGCTAGATGTGTGATGCTATAAAGGTGTCACAAAAGATTCATTGAAAACTCCCAGTACTGACTAAACTTGTTTCATGTTTGACAGGGTAAGAGGTACTTGAAAGGCTCCGCACCCAAGGTGAACGTATGGAGTTAAGTTAATGGAGGTAAGCTTTGGAGCTGGAACTGGATTTGAATTTATTCTCTGCTTCACAGACTAATTAACTGTATGCACTTGAGTTAGCTAATGTCTCTGATCTTCAAAATTAGCATAATGGTACCAACTACCTCACAGGATTATTGAAAGAATTTAAGGACACACTATACATAAAGCAGTAGCTTGCTGTTAAGTTGTAACTGTCTTTATGGTCATCATCTCATATTACATTATTAGGTTGGCAACTTTGTGTCATTCTGGAAAAGTAAAATTGGGTTTATGGGAAAATACTGAGAATAAATATTGTAAAAGTAAATTTTTGTAGAATAGCATGTAATCCAAAGGCAAAAATGCAGGCTCCTCCTGTCTCACTCTAGGACCATGGATGTGTCATTTCTCTGTTTTAGTTTTCTCTAAGATAGGAATTTTTTTGGAGGTTATGAAAACTTCTTTTAATGTCCTTACTGGGGGGAAATATGACCTAAATGGACATACATATACATTTTCATTAGTTGTAATAAAAAATTAGGTGCAACTAGGACATATTTGTTGTTATTATTACAAATATCGAGGATAAGTGGAACTTTGATATGGGTACTTGTGCAATGGCATCCCATCAACAGAATCTACTTGAAATCATTGTTGCAGTTTTACATGTTCCAACTGCAGCTAATAGTGGTTACCAACTTGATCAGACATCACAAGATATCTGTTTATTTTAAATATACCGTGTGAAATAAATTAGTGGAATAAAATAGAGACTACAGAAATAAACCCACACATATGTGGACATCTAATATGAGACAAAGGACATAAAATCATTTAATAGGTAAAAGAAGGTGTCTTCAATAAACAGTGCTAGAAAAACTGGTGTTTCAAAGAAACCCCCCCCAAACCAAACTTAATCATATATAACAGTAATCATATATAACAGTAAGCTAAAAAATGGATCAAAGACACATATTATATAACAAACCATAAAATACATAGAAGAAAACAGGTGAGTCACTCCAGGATCTCAACATTAAGATTAATTTGGAAACTCAGTTCCAATGGCAAGTAAATAAAAAGGCAGAATAAACAAATTGGACTACATCCAATTATTCAGCAGGCTTACAAGCTTTTACACAGAAAAAGTACTTACTAAGAAAACAAAAGGTTATATGGCAATTGCTGGAATGTGTTTGACAAGATGTTAATAACATATATATGTATAGGATAGCATTGGTTTGTCCTTTCTGCCTTGCTGCAGGGAGCAGTCCCATCACAGTGCTCTCATTCCTTTGTGTTTATTTGTAACTTCTTTCTTTGTGGTCTGTTAACTTGTAAATATTGTTTTTCTCTTTTCCTTAAGGCTTCTGCATAATTAATTCAAAGCAATGTCCATTTTGTATGGACACAAGAAGACAGTTAAGGCTATGTTTTTGTAACTTGGGAGTTAATTGACTCTGCATGATATTTCCCTCCTGGATATCTGTTTTCTTGACTTAAGCTTCAGTTGCTCTTACTTCCTGGCACCCCAAAAGCAGGGTCCTGATGTGGGACTGGATAGACCCAGGGCAAGCAGTGAGCTGTATGCTACCTTTACATCGAAATGGGCCTGATCAAAGTGCCATAATGCTAAACTATAAGTTAAGAGATTGGTCATGGACAAATGCTGTCATGATCCAAAAAGCAATAACTAAATTAGGACCCAGCTAGGGTTAGGAAAGATCAATCTGACCTGAGCACTGAGTCTGTGGCAAGATGTTCCCAGGAGAGCTGCCCTACAAGCCTCAATGTATCTCTTACTGTGTCCATACAAAAATAATTAATATTGAGAAGTAGAATTAAGATGTTAATTAAGATGTTAACTAAGTTATTGGACTAAGGAGAAAAGGAACACCCCGGGATGTTTTTCTGCCCTTGAGCCTGATGGGCAGTCAGAAAGGGCTTTCTTATGTTGATTTTGCTACCAGTCCAGAGTGCTAGGCATGGAGAGAGGAGAGAGTTGGAGGGAGAGGAGAGAGAGGGCAGGGCAGCAGGGTGGAGAGCGCAGAGATGAGCGGGAGAGACAGGAGGAGATGGGAAGGAGGGGCAGTGTGATACCAGTATGGCCTTAAGCATCCTCAGGGATGCGCAGCGTGAAGGAAGGAACCAACAGGTGGAAAAAGAACAGAAAAGTCTAGATGTTATCTGTGGCTTGCCCATCTCTGGCGCAACAAAAATGCCAGTGGGGCAGCTTGGAGTCACAAGTTAATGACTATTTTAACTACACACTTTTCTGATTACTCAAAAAATTCTGGTGATATTATTGGAAACTTAATTTTCTTCCCAAAGTCGGAATCATGTGGTGGCATCCAAGGTCATACCTGTCTTTCGTTCTTAAAAGGATCTCCTGAGTCTGGTGCTCATATTTCTGTTTGTGTTTTCCATGTTTGTCTTGTGCTTTGGAGTTGAGGGGGATCCTGGTCACTATCCAAGACAGACTCGCTGTTATTGGAATACCACAGAAACTTTAATTGTGCACTTTAATCTCTGCACGTCACATAACTGCTCTACTGCCCCCTGCATGGAACAGTAACGTGAGGCTGAGGAGATGGTTATGCACCTAAGGATTAATGCTTGGCACCCTCCAAGGACAGGGTGGGTGGTGGGCAATGGGCCACCTGACTTTCAGGGTCACTAAAGCATAGCAAGGGGCCAGTAAGTTTCTTGAGGAGACGATATGTCAAGTTATTAGGAGATGCGAGGAATAGTGCGGTGTGGCCTTTGCTTACCAAATGAATTGAAGGCTTCTTAACTTTTGCTGTCAATAAAATCACACATGCTTATAGGAGAGATTTAGGAAACACAGAAAAATACAAGATACATATTTCCATAAATCAGCTATTCAAAATACTTTTAGAAATATTTTGCCTCTATTCATCTGGTATGGAAGTCCAAGCCAGGGAGGACATTGTTCTAATTTGGTGTCTCCCTGGAAATTAATCAAGGGAAATTTCCAAAATAAACTCATCATATCACCTTTCAACTTGGGGATAGAAACAGAACTATGGTGGGGCTGGAGCAATAGCATAGCGGGTAGGGCATTTGCCCTTCATGCGACCGACCCGGGTTTGATTCCCACATCCCATATGGTCCCCAGAGCACTGCCAGGGGTGATTCCTGAGTGCAGAGCCAGGATTAACCCCTGTGTAATGCCGGATGTGACCCAAAAAGCAAAAAAAAAAAAATAGAAACAGAGCAATGATTATTTTAATTTCTATTTCAATAAGACTTTCCTGTTTGGCTTTCTTATAGCATGGAAAATACGACTTTTGATTCTGTATAGGAAAACCTTGCTCTGCTGTCGCTCAGGTGTAGAAACATATCATAGTGTTTACAAACTCCACAAGACCTCAGCAGGTTGTATTTCATGCTTTGAAAGAGTTGAGAGTCAAATATTGACAGGAATTTATTACAGAGATGACAGAATCATGAGAGAGAGAAGATCGCTAATTAATACTTAACTTACTGCTAACAAAATTAAAAAAAATTTTAATTGAATCACTGTGAGCAAACTTACAAAGCTTTCGTGAGCAACACTTACAAAGCTTTCATGTTTGAGTTTCAGTCATACAATGATCGGACACCCTTCCCTCCACTAGTGCACATTTTCTACCACCAATGTCACCAATATCCCCACTCCCCACATCCCACCCTTACTCCTGCCTCCATGGCAGACAGTTTCTCCCATATTCTCTCTCTACTTTTGGGTATTATGGTTTGCAATACAGATACTGAGAGGCCATCACGTTTGGTCCTTTATCTACTTTCAGCACACATCTCCCATCCCGAGTGATCCCTCCAACCATCATTGACTTAGTGATCCCTTCTCTATCCCAGCTACCTTCTCCCCTAGCTCATAAGGCAGGCTTCCAACCATGGGGCAATATTCCTGGCCTTGTCTCTACTGTCCTTGGGTCTCATATTATGATATTTTATATTCCACAAATGAGTATAGTCATTCTATGTCTGTCCCACTCTTTCTTTCTTTCTTTCTTTCTTTCTTTCTTTCTTTCTTTCTTTCTTTCTTTCTTTCTTTCTTTCTTTCTTTCTTTCTTTCTTTCTTTCTTTCTTTCTTTCTTTCTTTCTTTCTTTCTTTCTTTCTTTCTTTCTTTCTTTACATTTTTATTAGTGAATCACCGTGAGGTACAGTTAGAAACTTATGAACTTTGATGTTTGCATTTGGTTTACATCCCTCCACCAGTGCCCATTCTCCTCCACCAATGTTCCCAACATCCCTTCCACCACCCCCACTCCAACCCCCACCACCCTACCCTGCCTCTGCGGCAGGGCATTCCCTTTTGTTCTCTCTCCTGTTGGATGTTGTAGTTTGCAATAGAGGTATTGAGTGTTCACCATGTTCGGTCTATAGTCTACTTTTGGTACGCAGCTTTCAACCCAAATGGGTCCTCCCAACATTTTCTTTTTCTTTTTCTTTTTTTTTTAATTTAAATTTTATTGAATCACCATGTGGAGGGTTACATAGTTCTCAGGATTATGTCAGTTATACAATACTCAAACACCCTTCCCTTCACCCGTGCCCATATTCCATCACCAACCACCCCATTATACCTCCCGCCCCCTCCCGCCCCCCCAGTCCCCGCCCTTGTAAGTGATAAGTTTCACTTCGTTTACGCTTTATCTTGGTTACATTCCATGTTTCAACACATAACTCACTATTGTTGCTAGGGTTTCCCCCCAAAAAAGAGAAGACAGTACCACTGTCAAGGAAGCATTTGATGGCTCTCCATTGCTGAGAATGTAGAGATATTAAGTCCCGCTGTTTGTTACATAACTTTTCTATTTTTTCCCCCCCTCGTCCTGCGCCACCGAGTTCACGCCTGTTTAGTAATCACCACGCTGCCTGACAAAGGGAAAACAAACCAAAAAAGATGGTTATTTCCCGTCATCAGCCGGCGTGGGGCTCTGGCTTAGTTGATAGTCTGGTAGAATGTCTGCAAGCAGTTTCCGGAACCAAAAGTAATACGCTGGTATCGGCCCCATTTCGAGATTCCACCAGCGTCCCACTGTTCCAAGTACATAATAATTTATTCCCTTGTATCCCATTCCCACGCCACCAGGTCCGTGTCAGCTTAATGGACATCATACTATGGTTAACGCCACGCCACGTTTCTTCCCGAGAAAGAAGGATATTTCTTCTTAGCGGCGTGGGGATATGGCTTAGTTCAGTCTATAGAGATGGCTACTACTTTGGTAGCCTTCAATATTTCAGCAAAAGACTTACTATTCTTGTTAGGATTTCCCACCAAAGTCCAACCCGTTTAAAAGGAACCATTTCATATTGGTGATGATTGAATGACAATAGGTTGCGCGGCCATGGTAGCGGCCTCTCGGCTTTGAATTTCTGTATAAAGTCCAGGGAAAGTACAGCCAGAAATTACACGTCGCTAAAAACTTTAGCCCTATATGGTCCCCCCAAAGTCCAACCCATTACAACGGAACCATTTCATATTGCTGATGATTAGATGACATTAGGCTGCCGAGGCCGCGCGGTTTTGGGTTTCTATATAAAGTCCAGGGAAAATTCTGCCTAAAATTCTATCGCTACAATCTTTTACCCTTCAACAAAAAACTCAGTACTATTGTTTGGAGTTTCCCCCCACGGTAAGCCCTGCCAAAAAGGAACATTTACACGTTGCTGACAATCAAGAGATAATTAGGTTGCGCGGCTGCTATCGCCTAATTGTTGCTAGGGTTTCCCCCCTAAAAAGAAAAGACAGTACCACACTGTCAAGGAAGCATTTGATGGCTCTCCATTGCTGAGAATGTAGAGATATTAAGTCCCGCTGCTTGTTACATAACTTTTCTATTTTTTCCCCCCTCGTCCCGCGCCACCGAGTTCACGCCTGTTTAGTAATCACCACACTAAGCTATCGCAGCCGCTCGGTTTTGGATTTCTATATGAAGTCCAGGGAAAATTCTTTTGGTAATTGCATCACTCGCTGGCAGCGCCTGGGCCAGTAGCTCCGAGCACACAGTTTGGAGGCATTTTGGGGGCGCCGCTCGTGTCCAAAGTGGTTCAGTTGCCTCCGGGGTCGATCTCGCGTGGGGCCGGAAAGGCCTCCCAACATTTTCTACTAGGTGTTCCCTTCTCTATCTCAGCTGCCTTTTCCCCCATCATGTGAGGCCAGTTTCCAAGCTGTGGGGCAGACCTCCTGGTTCTTATCTCTACTACTCTTGGGTGTCAGTCTCCCATTCTGCTACTTTATATTCCACAGATGAGTGCAACCTTTCTATGTCTGTCTTTTTCTCTCTGACTTATTTCACTCAACATGATACTTTCCATGTTGATCCACTTATATGCACATTTCATGACTTCATCTTTTCTAACAGCTGCATAGTATTCCATTGTATAGATAGATGTACCAAAGTTTCTTTAACCAGTCATCTGTTTTTGTGTCCCATTATTTCTGACTCACTTCACTTAGCATGATACTCTCCATGTCTATCCACTTATAAGCAAATAATCATGACTTCATCTCTCCTAACAGATGCATGCTATTCCATTGTGTAGATGTACCACAGTTTCTCTAATCAGTCATCTGTTCTCGGGCACTCGGGTTATTTCCAGATTCTGGCTATTGTGAAGAGTGCTACAATGAAATCACAGTTGCAGATGTCACTTCTACTGTGCTTTTTTGTACCCTCAGGATATATTTCCAGAAGTGGCATTGCGGGGTCATATGGAAGTTCAATTTCTAGTTTTTTAAGGACTGTCCATATTGTTTTTCAAAAAGGCTGGACCAGTTGGCATTCCCACAAACAATGAAAGTGAGTCCCTTTCTCCCCATATCCGCACCCACACTAACTATTCTTGTTCTTTTGGGTGTGGGCCAGCCTTTGTGGTGTGAGATGATATCTCATTGTTGTTTTGATTTGCATCTTTCTGATGATTTGCGATGTAGAGCATTTTTTCATGTGTGTTTAGGCCATTTGTATTTCTTTTTCTGAGGACTTTTTTCTTTCTTTCTTTCTTTTTTGTATTTCTGTTCACTTCTCTCCCCATTTTTTTGATGAGGTTGGAGGTTTTTCTTGTAAACTTCTACTAGTGTCTTGTGTTTCCTGGATAATAACCCCTTATCAGATGAGTATTGGATAAGTATTCTTTCCCATTCTGTGGGCTCTCTCTGTATCTTGGTCTCTGTTTCTTTTGAGGTGCAGAACTTCTTAGTTTAATGTAGTCCCATTTTTTTATGTTTGTTTCCACTTGCTTGGTTAGTGCTGTTTCATCCTTAAAGACGCTTTTAGCTTCAATGTCATGGAGGGTTCTGCCTACATTTTCCTCCATGTACCTTATGGGTTCAGGTCTGATATTGAGGTCTTTAATCCACTTTGATCTGACTTTTGTGCCTGGCGGCTAACAAAATTTTTGCAATTTCCAGTATCATTGCCATTGCTAAACCATGACATGAATACAAAATTTAATTTTTGCTATGAGGTTTAATGGTTATTTTAATAAAATATGCTCTCGCACTGGAAAATGTAATCTCAATTAAATTTTAACTTAGTTCTGTTTTAATTGCGGTGAGTTAGAGCTATGACCTAGGCTTCTAGGAGAAAGAAATTTTGATAGAGCTGCATTCCAAGGTGCCATTCTTCAATCTAGTGTGGAAGGGCAAGTCGTGCTAATGCCTTCTGGCAGCTCCTCTTGGGGATCTAGGGACAAGGCCTTTTCAGACCATTGGAAGTCACTGTGAGCATTTTTGGACTGGTGGACATTACTTACTTATCCAGACTCAGGTTTCCCCTGCCTCTTTCCCCACCCGTCTCCTTCTCCCCTCACCTGAGTCCCCCCGTGTGACCTGCACAAGGCCAACTCCGCACACACCCTCACTTCCTGTGCCCTTCTTTTGTGAGTTCTAACCAGGGAGTCAGTGTGGTGCTCATCCCCTGCTCATTCCCTTTCAGTTTGGGTGATACACTTTTAAATCTAACTCTGTTTCTCCATCTATAAAATGGGACCAATAGGACCCACATCATACTGTAATATGTACTGATTTTATAGTTGGAAACTCAGAAAGTCAGTAGGACTCTTTGAAAGTAAGGGAAATGCAGGAAGCTTTGTTTCTTCTTCTTCTTCTTCTTCTTCTTCTTCTTCTTCTTCTTCTTCTTCTTCTTCTTCTTCTTCTTCTTCTTCTTCTTCTTCTTCTTCTTCTTCTTCTTCTTCTTCTTCTTCTTCTTCTTCTTCTTCTTCTTCTTCTTCTTCTTCTTCTTCTTCTTCTTCTTCTTCTTCTTCTTCTTCTTCTTCTTCTTCTTCTTCTTCTTCTTCTTCTTCTTCTTCTTCTTCTTCTTCTTCTTCTTCTTCTTCTTCTTCTTCTTCTTCTTCTTCTTCTTCTTCCTCCTCCTCCTCCTCCTCTTCTTCCTCTTCCTCCTCCTCCTCCTCCTCTTCTTCCTCTTCCTCCTCCTCCTCTTCCTCCTCCTCCTCCTCCTCCTCCTCTTCTTCCTCCTCCTCCTCCTCCTCCTCCTCATTCTTCTTCCACCCTGACAAGATTCAGCACAGAGTAGAACGTCTGACAGTGGTCAATTTGCGTCAATCATTAGATACTTTTCTCTAATGGGCTGGTTTTCTATCAGCATAGGTCTCTGGAAGAAGCCTGCCTGCCTTTCCTTGGTGGAGTCTGTGGGATTGTGGGCGGGTAAGTGCCAGACTTTTTCCCATTTTGCACAGGATCAGCAGTGCTTTGAGAAACATAACAACAAAAGAACTAATTTGAAGGTTTTATGGATTCCTGTGGTGGAAATCGGTCACCCTGACCAATTTCCAGCTTGCATCGTGATGACAACTTATTTTTAAAACCACTCCAAGTTTGGCAGTGAATTCTCAGCAACTGCTTGAGACATTGCAATCGAGTCTCTTTAAACCTAGCAGCCAGAGGTCCAGGCAGTGCCTGACTTTGACGTAGGATCACTCGGGGTGGGCCGGTGGCCTGACCACCCGGAAGCTTTGCTGAGACCGTGACAGAAATCCAAAGTCACATTTAGAATTCATTCTTAGAGTCCCCCGGCAGGATGAGAGGCAGTGTGGCCGTGTTTCTGCCTTGGCCTGGATGTCACACTTAGAATGTCAAAATCCCCTTGCTTTGTTGGCCACCCAGCTACCCAGAACAGAGAACACACACTTGTCCTGTGGTATGTAAAAGAGACCTAATTAATATTAGCAGTGGATTCCTTAGAATTTTGGTTATTCCAGTGGATGTTCCCTCCCCCCACCACATGTGCCATCACATAACCACAAAAGGAACAAAGACAGGGCCGAAGTAGGACACTTCTGGAGTTACTCCAAAGGCCATGCCATTAGTGCCTCAAGGGCGTACCAAGCAAATATCATCATCCGCAGCGTGAATGATTCTCCACTGGAACTGCACAATATTGCTGCCCTTTTAAATTTTACTCATACATGTTTGTTTGTTTTTTCGCTCAGCAGGGAAGTTGATCTTCAAATAGTCAGATAATCAGAAATGCCATTAAAGAAGCTTCTCCCATTAAGCACGGTAGCACTGTAGCACTGTAGCACTGTTGTCCCATTGTTCATCGGTTTGCTGGAGCGGGCACCAGTAGTGTCTCCATTGTGAGACTTCTTGTTACTGTTTTTGACATATCGAATACACCACGAATAGCTTGCCAGGCTCTGCCATGTGGGTGGGATACTCTTGGTAGCTTGCCGGGCTCTCCGAGAGAGACAGAGGAATTGGATCTGGGTCGGCCGCTTGCAAAGCAAATGCCCTACCTGCTGTGCTACCGCTCCAGTACCCTCCTATTCAGATCTATAAAAAAGAAGCCAGCCCTTATTGTAGACGAATGGTCTGTATTCAACTTAGCAGTGGTGTGTTGTGTGGTTACTACATGGAAGAATTTTCCTAAGTGCAGTTATAACATTGTAATGCCTCTTGGTGCCCAGTACAAATTTGCAGCTTCTGGTTGCTCTGCCTACAAAACGGAGGACCACTTTGTTTACTGTCCACTGGCTGAATCACAGTGGGTGTGTTGAACCATGTCCGCTGCTGGGCACACCAGAGAAAAGTAAAGGCTGAAAACAGGCCACCCTCTAAGAACTTCTCTTCTTGTTGAGAGACACGGGGCACATTTCACACCTTTGGGGACTAAAGCAGTAACATGTCAGTCAGCAGTGATATAACATACGAAAGCCCAAATATATGAAAAGTTATCTCTTTTGATGAATGCTGTCATTTCAAAGATTGCCTTTGGAAACTTGCTGATTATTCTGACATCACTGGTGCATTGTATTTGCATTTCCTCTTTAGGAATAGTCTGAAGAATCTGTAACACATCCTTTTGAATAAATACATTCAATAGGATCATTTTTAAAATTAAGTAATAATTGACATAAAATATTGTGCATTTTAAAGCATGCACACAATACAGTGTTGATTCCATATTTGTGTACACGGTGAGATTTTTTCTTTTGAGAGTGAACAGAGGGTTAATTCATGTAAACTTATAGCTGATGAACAGCCTTTAAAGAACTGGCTTTAAAGAAGTGACCCAGGACTCTTGCCTTTTTTATTAACGTCTGGGAAGTTGAAACAGTCAACCTCCTAGCTTGTACGTGCAGCTCTGTTGTCCAGGCAGTGTGATCTTACCCGTAATGCATAGGGGAAGCTCCTGCTTGGAAGAAGGCTCTTTCCCACTGAAAAGGCAGTTTTAGAAAAAGAGAGTTTTTGCTGCTTAGACTTCTCCCATGCTGGTATCAACTTCTACCTTGATACCAGAGTGAGTATGAATCATTTTATAAAGATGAGGATGTCGAGAACAAAAACCAAAATCTAAGGATGTTTGGGTAGGACAAAAGGGGCTGTGTGCTGGTAACGTCATTGTTAAATCATCCCATTCCTAGAGTTTTGTCTTTGGGTGTTCTGTTATCCCAACAAAATGTATTTGACCTAGTAAGTGTCAGCTTCACTGGTTATCCATGACTCACAGAGAAACGATTTCTAACTGAGAACTAGAGAATCCCACAGGAGGAATTTTCAACACGACTTGAACCATAGCAGAATTATTGAAGAGACATTACTTCCATTTGCTAAGGCTAGATTGGTTAAGTTTCTGAAAAATGGAAATAAGAAAGAGAGTTGACATTTACCGAGGCTCTCCTTTGTGCCAGACACACTTCAAATGTTATTTCCTTTAATGATATCAATAAAATCAGAGTTGGCAGCATTGCCATAGACTCTAAATGGGAGAATGGAAGCATTGATGACTCCCAAGCCTGAGGGTGTGTGTGTGTGTGTTTGTGTGTGTGTGTGTGTGTGTTGCAGGAGGAGGGAAGTATGGGGAAGGCAGAAAAGGTCATGTTCAGGCCTTATTGACAAGAAAAAGTGTAAAATGGAAACAGTAGGAAATCGCATGATTGGTATTTTGACTCTTTTTTGAGAAGTACAGAAAGATAAATGTGGGCAGGAAAAAGAAGCAAACCATCCAGTACTGTGAATCTTAATCTGGTGACTCGAACCATTACTTCCGAAGCAATTGCATGCTTTTCAGAAGAATGATAGTATAGTATGGTGTTGGAAGAATAACCTGGCACTAAATTTCACTGTCAACGAAAAATAGAGAAGATTAGTTTTTAAGGGGATACTTTTGCCAACATGCTATTAGACTACACATTTTGAGCACCAGGAACGAACACTGTGTCTTCTTGATTCCTCAACTAGAGCATTTAGACGATTCCTTTGCCTAGAAAGTGTAGGCAGATAGGAACATGAGGCATTCATGGGATAAATGGAGAGGAAATTTCCTTCCCTAAATGCACTTTTTTTCAGCTTTTCCTTCCACTTTGTCACTGGTTCTCAAGATGGGCTAAAGGCTACAAAGACCTATGCATTGAGGACAGAAGTAAACATTCAAAGAAAACTTTGGAAATCTGAAATTGTATGTAAAACAACATAGCAGAAAATCAGCTTCAATAATCTGAGAAAATGATTCAATAATGCTAAATTGGCTGCATTGTACTTAGTATTTAGACACATTGATATGGGGCAAGGGCTGTAGTGATAGCACAGCGGGTAGGCCAACCTGGGTTCGATTCCTCCGTCCCCCTCAGTGAGGCTGGCAAGCTACCAAGAGTATCCCCCAGAGCCTGACAAGCTCCCCGTGGCATATTCAATATGCCAAAAACAGTAACAACAAGTCTCCCAATGGAGATGTTACTGGTGCCCGCTAGAGCAAATCAATGAATAACGGGATGACAGTGCTATAACAGTGCTACTATATAGGGCAGAATCACAATTCTTTTAACTAATGATCTAAGGGCCCAGAGAGACAGTACAAGATTTAAGGCACTTGCCTTACTGTCAACTCCAGATCAATCCCTGGCACCGAATAATGTTTGCCAAGCACCGTTAGGAATGATCCCTGAGCACAGAGCCAGGAGTAAGCTTTGAACATAGGTAGGTGATTCCTCAAAACCAAAAGTCAACCAACCAAACAAAATGAGTTAAAAGTTAGTTTCACAATTCAGTTTTAATGAAATAGCTGTCTTGATTCAAATTTTTTATTTAAGAGCCACTATTTAGGAATTTTCAGGCCTACCTGAGGTTTGCCATGTCCCCATAACATTTGTGACCATTTAACTCTAGAAGGCTACTGAGATAAGAGCATCAAACTTAGAGTAAAAATTAATACTATATTAATAGTGTACAATTTTCCTCCATAGGTGCCAAAAACTATTTGTTCAGTCATTCTGCCTTTCCTAATTTTAATAACTACTCCCCATTTCTTGTATATTTACTGTCTGTCAAGTCTAGATAGTGGACCCTGGGATTATATAAGACTTCATAAGTAGATTTCTTAAGTATGATAATGCACAAAGGTAGTATCTAATTATTAATATATATCATAACCAGATATTTGAATCAGTTTTTTTCTTTTTGTGAAATAGAGAATTTCTTATTAAGCTTTTAATAATTCACCTAAGATGAAGAAGTATTATCTACGTGTTGCTAGCATCTAAGCTACATTAAGTTCTATTTGGTCTCAGAAATTTGGGCTGATTTTTATTTGCAACCACTCAGTCTTCTCTGAAGCTGACCAGGGTGAGGAGGGTGAAGGATGGAATTATACTCCAAGGGCCTGTGCTTTTTAGGAGAGCCTTTATCACCCCGGCTGAGGCCCTCAGTTCTCAGCAACAGAGGCCTCTTTTTGTCTGAAGAGACTTGAGGTGTCTGCAGGGGACATAGCCAGGACAGTTTTATTGTGATGGCTGACTCAGTGGAGGATAATGCTGGAGCTGTTTGTTGCTTCCCAATGAGCATTTTAAATTTCCTTCAAGTACCTTTATTATTCTCCCAGTAGGAGCCCTGTCTGAGCTTGGCGGTTGAGACACAACAGCACCATAACTTACCAACAAACTCAGTTCTCACAGTTCTAGAGGTTAGGCAGCCCTAGATGAAAGTGTCTGCGCATCTGGTTCTTGGTGAGGGCCGACTAGCCTGCAGATGGTGGCTGTGGCCGTTTCACTGTGTGCTCACATGCTCGTGTGAGTTTTTCATGGGAGCAGAGACTGACAAAAACAGAGACAGAGGAACAGAAGAGAAAGACTGAGAACACTGTATTCTCTTCCTCTTTCTTCTTATAAGAATGCCGGCTAATGCTGCTGTGAAAACTCCCAGATACTCATCTAAAATGATTGCCTGCCAAATCCCCTAGCATGGGGGTTAGGACTTCAGCATGTGAATTGGGAAGAAAACACAAAATGTCAGTATGTATCCTCCTCCCCACTTCCTGTCCCTTCAGCCCAATCCCTCCTGTCTTCCTTGCTCTTCTTATCCAGGCAATAAAGCAATAACAATTTCCTGAAATGTCTTGTATTATTATGATCATGTCTTTTTGTTTATTTTGTTTATAAAAACAGATTACCTTCAAGGAGTTATAAAAGGCAGCCAAATAGCAAAGGACTTTAAAGTCAGCTTTTCTGACTCATACTGTACGGGAGTTCCTCGTGACACAGCTTGCCACATTTTGTCTGTATCATTTTTCACTGCAGCATTTTGAAATCCTGCCCACACAAATGGACCAGAGGGTTGATCAATCATATAATCACCAATACAATTGCTCTAAGTAAATAATTCAATTGTTTAAAATATAGATTAATGAATTTTAACTAGTTTTCGGTAATAGTGACTGAAAAAAATCCCAGTGACAAAAATACATCTTGCGGTTAAAAAAAACACAACAAAGAAACAAAATCAAAGATAATTATAATTCTTGAAATAGCAAATTGATGCTAGAAAATCTCAAGGTACTTAAAAATATTCCAAAGGACTAGTCATCCCCAAAGCAATTGAACTGAACTAGGTACATTGTTAATTTATGTGAAGTTAAAAATACTTTGTATTTTTAATGATAATTTTAGCTTTTGACTTTAGATCAGAAGTTCTGCAAATACCTGAAGAAGTTTTGGTGCAGCTCCGTAGCTCTCCTACACATCCTTGTCAAACTTCAAGGGCTGCCTTTGTTATTTGATTTGCTGTTCGTGTTCTTTTCCATGTGAAGACAGAATTTAGCAGTGCTGTTCTTTTACTACCTTGTTTGAATAGTTCTTCCTCTTTCTGGAGGGCAAAGATGATAAGATTCTTATTGAATTTACGGTCCAACAGTGTCTCTTTTCCTTTCGTAAAGTGTCACTCAAAATGCAAAGCACCTGAAAAAGAAACGACCCTCAGTGGGAAGAAAGGGTATGCGAGTGGCTTCGGGTGATGGCACAAGTCCAGATTCCAAAGGTCTGACCTTGGTGAGTGCTGTGGTCCCTTGTGAGGGCATGCTTGGCTGCTAACGCCTGCCCCGGGATGGAATGGGGCCCGCTGGAAGGGTACTAGAAGCAGCTTCTACCCTGGACAGGTCAAGAACTGCTTCAAGGAGTTCATGAAACTGAAGATGTCACTGTACAGGAAGGATTTTGATTATTTTTTAAATTTTATTTTGTGTTCTAGCAGAGTAGTGCAGCAAAAGTGTGCTGGGACCATACCTTTTATTTAGTCACCATGAACTTGGAAAGTTTTTCATGCGGGGTTTTCAGACATACGGTGTTTCAATACCAACCTCTTTACCAGTGTCCACCGCCCTCTGCCCTCCACTCCCCCCACTGCCTCCCACCCACCACTCAGCCCCGGTGGGAGGCACTTTTTAAAAATATTTAATTTTTTTTTTCTGTCTGCCCTGGACCTTACTCAGGCCTTTACCTCACAGAAAAGAATTTCATGAGTAGATGAGAGTGAATCATAATAGGTTTTACTTGGAAGTTCTGAGAAAGGGGAGAGGGGAAGAGAGAAAGAGAGAGACAGAGACAGAGACAGACAGAGAGACAGAAAGAGAGAGAGAGAGAGAGAGAGAGAGAGAGAGAGAGAGAGAGAGAGAGAGAGTACTCAAGAGGGAAAGGTAGATTCTCCAGCATGAGCAGGGAGAGAAAGAGAGTAGCACACTCAAAGGAGACTGCTGGCTTCTCAAAGGCACGTTGCAGTACACATCCCAGTGCTAGATATGAAAGTACATCTCAAGATTGGAGATGCGGGTGACACATGGCTCAGCAGGAACACACGTGCTTGAGCAACATATGCACCAAGGTGTTTTAGAGTTAGTTTTTGCACTGTGGTTTACATTATTGTTTCATCATGATGGGGCTTCATGCACGATGCTTTACCACCTTTCAGCATGCCCCAGGAGGGATTAGGGGGGATTATTGCAGTGGCTGTTGGGGAGATAAGCACCCCTGTCTCCAGGGCACGCCCTTCGAAAGAGATCTCTGCTTCTCAACGGAATGGTAGGAATGACTGCAGACTTGGCTCAAAGCTTCACCTCCCTTCTTGGTACCAAACATGGGCCATATTCTGAGAGGCTGTTGCTGGGTGTTTTTCCAGCACACAGAGAAACAAAACTTTTGTGCTGAGCGGACTCTACCTACAAAACGAGACGTGAGGTGGGCATTGGAACAGAGATGGTGTCTAGATAGCCTCACCTTACTGGAAAGCAACATAGAGTTTTAGTAGAGCCTGGTCTTGATTAGGGGCTTATTTTAGTGGCTCAGGGCCTGTTCCAGACAGTGAAGGCCTTAACAATACATCAGAGCCAGCTCAGATGAAGGACCACAGCTAGAGGGAGATGAAACGATCCAAAGAAATACAGGATGCCTCTGACTATATAATAAGGTTGTATCCTGATAAATTCATTGAAGCCTGGCAATATTATAAGTCAAAAATGCATTTCATGCAGCTAACCTATGAATATCACAGCTCAGTTTAATCTACCTTAAAGGAGCACAGAAGAATTACCATAACCTAGAATTGGGCCATTATATCGAGTTTCATCTCAAGAGAATTAGCTATTCTCTTCTCACCAGAGGCAGGAGACACAGATGTGCATTTTGTAGACACTGAGAAGCAAAACTATAAAAGATGGCAACAAAAGGGTAGTGCCTCAGCAGTGTACTGGAAGGTACCAGGTGTTCCCATCTGTGGCTCACTCCTGCCGCTCAGCATTATGAGAAAATGCAATCTCTCTTGTCAGTCCAGAAAGAAAGATTAAGGCCCCAAATTTCTATGGAATGTGTGTGACTATTGTATCATTGAGGTGTTCAAACAAAACAAAGATTTTATGTCAAACATTGTAACTCAGGGCCTATCTGTAAGTGATTAACAAAACAATCACAGAAGTTAGTGCAATAGAGATACTTACTGGATTCCAGGAAAGAGAGGAATCTTGTTTCTAACTCATTTCCATGAAGCACTCAGGAGAAGCCTCTCTGAGAAGGTAGATTTCTGGGCAAAAACTGAGAATGACCCCTAGGGGTCCAGTACCTAAAGACAAGTATTGTACGTAGAGGGGAATTTTAAGGGCATTTTTTTTTTCTGTTTTGCATTCCTCACTACCAAATGTGGAACACTGTGAAAAAAATCTTTTTTTTTTTTAATTTGTATTAGTGAATCACCGTGAGGTACAGTTACAAACTTAAGAAATTTCGTGTTTGCATTTTAGTCATACAGTGATCGTTTACCCATCCCTCCACCAGTGCCCATTCTCCTCCACCAATGTTCCCAGTATCCATCCCACCACCCCCACCCAATCCCCCACCACCCCACCCTACCTCTGTGGCAAGGGATTCCCTTTTGTTCTCTCTCCTTTTGGGTGTTGTAGTTTGCAATAGAGATATTGAGTGGCCATCATGTTCTGTCTATAGTCTACTTTTGGCACGCATCTTTCAAATGGGTCCTCCCAACATCCTCTATTTGGTGTTCCCATCTCTATCTCAGCTGCCAGTTCCCCCAGCATGTGAGTCCAGTTTCCAAGCTGTGGGGCAGACCTCCTGGTCCTTATCTCTACTACTCTTGGGTGTAAGTCTCCCACTCTCTTACTTTATAGTCCACAGATAAGTGCGATTTTTCTATGTCTGTCTCTCTCTTTCTGACTCATTTCACTTACCATGATGCTTTCCATGTTGATCCACTTATATGCACATTTCATGACTTCATCTTTTCTAATAGCTGCATAGTATAGATGTACCAAAGTTTCCTTAACCAGTCATCTGTTTTTGGGTACTCCCAGATTTTGGCTATTGTAAACAGTGCTGCAATGAACATACAAATGCAGATGTCATTTTTACTATACCTTTTTGCCTCCCCGGGATATATTCCCAGGAGTGGTATTGCTGGGTCAAATGAGAGCTCAATTTCTAATTTTTTGAGAATTGTCCATATTGTTTTCCAAAAGGGCTGAACCAGTCGGCATTTCTACCAGCAGCGAAGGAGAGTCCCTTTCTCCTCACATCTGTGCCAACATCGGTTGCTTTTGTTCTTTTGGATGTGTGCCAGTTTCTATGATGTGAAATGATATCTCATGATTGTTTTAATCTGAATCTCCCTGATGATTAGTGATGTAGAGCATTTTCTCATGTGTCTTTTAGCCATTTGGATTTCTTCTTTGAGAAAATTTCTGTTCATTTCCAACCCCCATTTTTTTATGGGGTTGGATGTTCTCTTCTTGTAGAGTTCAACCAGTGCCTTGTATATCCTGGATATCAACCCCTTATCAGATGGGTATTGGGTAAATATCCTTTCCCATTCTGTAGACTGCCTTTGTATTTTGGTCATGGTTTCTTTTGAGGTGCAGAAGTTTCTTTCTTAGTTTAAGATAGCCCCATTTGTTTATCTCAGTTTTCACTTGCTTGGCCAGTGGCGTGTCATCTTTGAAAATGTATTTAGTTTCAATGTCGTGGAGGGTTTTGCCAACCTTGTCTTCCATGTACCTTATGAATTCTGGTCTGATGTTGAGATTTTTAATCTACTTTGACCGGACTTTTGTGCATGGTGTTAGGTAGAGGTCTGAGCCCATTTTTTTTGCATGTAGCTGTCCAGTTTTGCCAGTAGCATTTGTTAAAGAGGCTTTCCTTGCTCCACTTCACATTTCTTGCTCCCTTATTAAAGATTAGATTATCATGTAGTTGAGGGTGTATGTCAGGATATTCAACCCTGTTCCATTGGTCTGCAGCTCTGCCTTTGTTCCAGTACCATGCTGGTTCAATTATTACCACTTTGTAGTAGAGATTGAGGTTGGGGAGGGTGAAAAATTCTTTTCTTGCTGTTGTGAGACAGTAATTGGAGCCTTCTACTCTGGATTATGACATTTGGTATCGGTAAGTGGAAAGGCTGATTTTGAACTATGATATCCTGGACTTGATGCAGTGCGAGGTTTTCTGTATAATTTTGCTGTGCATTTTCTTTCTTTCTTATTCTTTTCAGGTAGAGGTAAAATATATCTTTAAAGTCAAAATCTGGGGTATGGAGCAATAATACAGTGGATAAGGCACATATCTCACATGTGGCGGACCTGGGTTCGAATGCTAGGGTCCCTTATGGTCCCTGAGCTGCACCAGAAGTGATCCTTAAGCACAGAACCAGGAGTAAGCTGTGAACACCGCCAGGTGTGGTGTTCCCCCTCAAAAAAACTGAAGTAATACTAAAACTAAACTAAAACTAAAATCTGATTAATAATACAAACATGGTCCATGCCAGAGTACTTGCCTTGCATGTGTGAGACGTGGGGTTCGATCCCCAGCACAACACTCTCACCTTCTATATGCGTGATTTCTCCTTGTCTCCTCATGTAAATGCATATGTCACTTTTTTAATTGCATGTTTTTAACTAGATATAACCCTTCCTCCCAATAAAGCCTTTTAGTTGAATCTGTTTTGTAATAGAGAAGCCAGTTTCTTCTATTTGGCTGTTTTTTGATGTCCTAAATCATTTCCAAAATAAGGTGGCATTTTATTCTTCCTGATAAACACAGAAACATATTTTGTTCAGTTTGAGAGCATGACAGTACTCTTACTCAGAGAGACTTTATTCTTTGCTTAAATACTATGATTCTCCCCCCCCTTAAATTCTTATAATTCACATAGGGAGTTACATTGACAATAATACAGATTAAAAATGTTAAAGAAAATTACCTCATATGTCACAGCACAGCGGGTAGGGCATTTGCCTTGCATGCAGCCTGGGTTTGATTCCTCCGCCCCTCTCGGAGAGCCCGGTAAGCTACCGAGAGTATCCTGCCCGCATGGCAGAGCCTGGCAAGCTCCCAGTGGTGTATTCGATATGCCAAAAACAGAAACAAATAGTCTCACAGTGGAGACGTTTCTGGTGCCCACTTGAGCAAATCGACGAGCAACGGACAACAGTGCTATGTTACAGAGAATTTTATATTTAATTTAAAACCACAAGCATGCATTAAACTTGTAGGAGAAACTTATAATTGATCATAAGTGGAGATTTCTAACTTGGAAAGTCTGGTGAAACCTCTTCTCAAAACAGTTTCACTTTGGCTGTCACGCCAAATAGCCAAGAGCTGGCTATAGCACATGCACGCAGTCTGGGAAGCCTTAAGGGGCTGATCTCTCTGGAACCTGAGGGATCTGAGCTAGACATTTGCACATGAACAAGGGGCGGGTGTGTGGGGAGAAGTGCTGTAGAGGGCCAGTTAGCTTTTAGTTGTTTCAGCTCAGGGTGGCAGGTACTTCAAATGATCGGGATAGAGGAATCCGCTGCTGAAGGCCCCCCTGTCCTGCTGTCTTGGACATCAGACGTTCCTTTGCGGGGTGTTGGAGCTTCTCCGTACGTCTGTGCGGGGACTGGGCCTGTGGAAGCTGTGAGGTCACTGACAGGATGGCAGGCAGCCGGGTGGGCAGGAGGGACACTCCTCCTGCTGCCGGGAAGGTGGGCGCCCTGGGGTCCTGCTGGTTCTGCCTCCCTGCACTCACCCTTCTCCCTTCCTCCTTTCAGTTCTCGAAGGCACCTTCTTCTCTCTGACTGTCTGTGGGTCGCTCGGGCTAACACCCTCAGTCCTCTTTTTCAGCTCACTCGGGACATCTGCCAAATCTGTATCTCTTTCCTTCCGCTGTCTCCCAGATCCAGCTCTTCAATTGCCTACAGATTGCTTCTTCTGGGAGCTTTTCCAACACCAAAGTTAATTGGTTCAAAACTTAGCATTTGTTTTCCCCCCTCCAGCTTTGAATGTATCTTCCTTCTCTGTTCCCAGTCCTGGTGGATGCGGGCCAGCCCCTCACTGGAGTAGAGTTAGTTTTGATTATAATTCCTTAGCCATCACTGGATCACTGTGTAATCACAAAATAAATAAGTGAGCAGACGGCACGGTCTCTTTCCCGCCATGTGCATTTGGTGGCTGTGAGCCGCTTCCCCACCCCGGCCTGCAGCTGCCTGGAACAGACGCACGAAGGGGGGAACTGGGCCGCCAGGCTGGTTGGTGATCACTTGTTGCCGTTTATTCCAGTCTCCCCACGCACCTGTTCCAGTCTCTGTGGGGGCCCCATCCCAGTCTCACTCTGCCCCTCATTCCCGTCTCCTCCTGTCTCCCATGCCCGTCTCCCGTGCTCTGCCTCGCAGCCTTAGTCTCACCCCCAACTTCCAAGCATTGGGGGTAGCAAGTACATCTAGGTGAGGTAGCACGATCAGCACACGGAAGCCCTTCCATCCGAGGGAAGCTCTTCGAAGAGAAGACAAAGGTCTCCTGCAAACAGGAGATCTGCTCAAGGGCGAAATACCATCCAGGGGTGTGTTTCTCCTTTCCTTAGTCCAACAACTGTAAACATTCATCTTAACTCTACTTTTTAATATTAGCCATTTTCTGTGGACACAGTAAGAGATACAGTAAGCTTATAGGGTGGCTCTCCTGGGGACATCTCGCCATAGATCCCAGACTACAGTGCTCAGGCCAGATTAGTCTTTCCTTTTTTAGTAGTTGAAAGCACATTTGTGTGATTCCCGCCGTGAGAGAAGCCTGAGGCTGGTATGTGAAGTCTCCTGGCGCTGTGGCTGGGCGGGAAGTGATGGGCAAGGTGTTCTGGGGGCTTCTGAGGGGGGGGGACCTGCATGTAGAGCCTATCTTCCTTCCACAGTGCCTCAATGCCTCACCATTCACAGTTTAAATAGCACAGTTAAATGTATTTTTGCATTAAGAATTTTGGGACTTTTTGTCTACTAGGTCAGGTTTGGCAAGACAGTAGTAGCCAGAAGAGAGAATGGGGAAACTCAGGGTCCGAGCAAGGCCAAAGTGGAGACATCTGGGGGTCCCTGCATGGTGGAAGTGGGCCTCCAGGCCTGCCAAGCAGACCCAAATGTTCTTTTTCTTTCCCTCCCGTCACCTGACTCCGGTTATCGCTCCTGCCACTGGTCTGATGACCACATCACCCTCCAAACATCTTCATGTGGATGTCCCTCGGTATTTTTATTATAAAATAGATTGTTTTAACCACACTTTGTAGCTACAAACTGTTTCACATTTCTGTAGATGAGCTGCTTTTTAAGCCTTGTTATATTTCCAAGCACGGGGTGCTGAGAGATAACGGGTTCAAGTCAACCTCGCTGAGCGTCCAGCCCTCTAAATGCAAGTTGGGGGAAGGCAAGGAAGTACAGGCTTATCCTTTGCCAAAGTACAAAGTCGGGGGCTGTCACTAAAATTGTGTCACGTGCCAAAGACTTGTTCCCCTCCTCCCGAAGAATAAGAAAAAGTGACAATTATAGTCTGTTATCAATAGCTTTTATTAGAGAAAACATTATCCCTTTTTTCCCCAGAGTTCTCCTCCATTTCCTAAGCTATGTACATTTTACTCTATCACTGCACAGGGACAAAGGAGTAAGTTATAGATCTATTGTTCAGTTTGAAATTCAAATAATCCACGTCAAAAGAGACGTAAGCCTGAATAAAGGAGCTGCAGGTAGGAAAGAAAAATCGCAGCTTAAAAAAGCAAGGAATGAACATAGAACTTTCTGTATGTAATTAAAAATTATAACACTTAGAACACAATTACAAAAACAAATTACACCTGAATCTTTTGTGTCCAATTATGTGATTTAATTCAGCAGATTAAAGAAAACTCATTGCTCATTTTTATCCATGTGTCAAGCACTAATTCCCAATGGTATTTTTAAGAATCCATTTTTATTGTTGCAGAGAAATAATTAAGGCTATTGTAATTAATTTTCCTGTGACTCAAAAACTCTGATTAATGTGAGCACCTGCTGATATATGAGATACGGAATAATATAGTATCTTAATAAATCCTACCAATTTAAAATAATTTGATAATATGTGGCAAATAAAAAAGTGCCTGGTAAGAGAATTTCTGGAACTATTGTGGGGAAAACTAAGTATAACCAAGAATTTGTTAAACATTTGTTCATAATTTTATCTGAAGAATGTCCCTTGCTTAAAAAGACTAAATCCTGGTGATGCTGGTAGACATTTACATGAAAATGCCTATGAAATATTTAAAATAGCAGTACCTGGGTCCCTAAGGATCATGAGAATCCTACAGTAAGGACTCAGAGAACAATAGGAGAATCGGGGAGGTATGGGAGAGGCTGAGAAGTAGTGGGGGTGATGATGCAGCTCTGTTGTAGCCTCTGCTTCCAAGGTCACTGAAACATTCTGTGCCCCTTTTGTGTAGGCTCCTCACAATCTACTGGCTCACGGCACCCTCCCGTGTGCCCGGACATTCAGTAAGTCATGTGGTCAGAGCCATGCATCTTGAGTGACAGACACTTTGAAGGACTGACTTGTTGGTCAGAGTCGAAAAGTGCTCCCAGCACTCCTGTGACAAGCAATTCTAGGGAAACCTGTCCAGTGTTTTTGTAGTTGGCATGTCCTGACTTCTACATGGGCCACCTCAGTCTTCTTGGCCTTTTGACATGCTGTGGTTCTCGACAGTGCAGTGGTCCCTTGTTTATTCATGAGACTTTCTCATGTTTGAAGGCTTTTCAAGCCAAGCCATTTTAATGTATTTAGTGAGGTGACTTATTCTAAACAGGAAATGCCCATCTATAGTTGTAGCATTACTGGGATCTTCCTCCAGACTCTCTTGCTCTCATCTCTGCAGGATGCAGTGCCGTTCCTTGTGTCTGTGTTTGGGTCATCTCTTCTCTGGAAGACAGTGTTGCAGCGGAAGCCGTAGGTCACATTCAGGGCTCAGTGGAAGGCCACTCTTGGAACCTAAAGGACCTTTCTATTATCTGGAGCACATTATTGACAAGGCAGAAGAGCAAAACTCTCATCAGAGGTTTCCAGTTGTTCTTTAAGTGGTAATTCATTTCTTCTCTGGGTGTGAAAGGATAACTCCCCCACCCGACCGCCAGAGATGTGGAGACAGCTCAAAGAGTAAGAACCAAGGTCTGGTCCAATTCCCTAGATCCCACCAGGTCCTACTCCTGAGTACTGAGCCAGGTGTCACCCCAAAAAGAAAAGCTAAAATAAATGAGCCTCCATTGCTATTTCAATTATTCCTCTCCCTGGAGAATTTTTTTCTATTTTATTCTTTCAGCCAGTAGCAGATAATAATTGACTTTCTATTTCTTTTTTTCAGTTTTATTTTGCCAGGAATTGAATCAAGGACCTCACACATGCAAAGCAAGTACTCGATTGCTGAGCTGTATTTCTGACCCCCTAATCAGGATTTCTTTTAGCAAAGTGCTTTTGTACATAATTTTTGTACATTATTTTAGTAAATTGCCTTTGTACACAATAATCCTATATAGAGATAGTATTATATGAGGATGGACTAGAGCAATAGCACAGCAAGTAAGGCATTTGCCTTGCATGCAGGTGACCTGGGTTCGATTCCTCCGCCCCTCTTGGAGAGCCTGGCAAGCTACTGAGAGTATCTCGCCTGCACAGCAGAGCCTGGCAAGCTCCCCATGGCATATTCTATATGCCAAAAACAGTTACAACAAGTCTCACAATGTAGACACTACTGGTGCCCGCTTGAACAAATCGATGAACCATGGGATGACAGTGCTACAGGTCCCTAAATTAGAATCTTGGAGATTTGAGTGACCTGAGATTTGAGAGATGTTAGTGAAATCAGAAAGTCTTAAGAATGTCCAAGATTTTAGAACCTGTCTTTGGTGACCCTTCTCCAAAGTAAGCTTCACATCTGCAGCATTTCTTTAGTGAGAGAAATAATCTGTCACAAACTAAATTTGAATTTGGTGTATTGTGAGTTTTTTTTAAACAACTGTTAATATTTTTATTTGATTTTTTTCCTTAAAGATTGCATACTAAATCCTAGGCATTGTTGACCACCAAATTTTCCATCACCTCCTTAGAGGAAAAGAACATAGTAGTTATATTTCCTTTTATTACTTGGTTGTGGATTGCTCTAGAATACATGGAATTGGAGACTTAGTGGGTGTCAATGGGTGAGATAGAACCCACTGAGTAAGCAGAAACAGAAGGTTTGAACTCTGTATCCAGCCCTTCCTCATCTGTGGAGAGACCCTCGATCAAGTCTCAGATAGTGCTGCTGCTTCTGCTCCAGTTCTTCATCCTTAATTGTGACGCCCCTTTGGTGAGCATGCTTACATTTACTCAGCGTTCTATTGTTTTGACAAAGTGCTGTGGGTCAGAGCACAAAGGGATAACCAAATGGCGGATAAAGCTGCCTTAGAAGCATGAGACCTTAAATTTGGTGCTAGGCACCTCCTACATGTGCCAAGGGCAGTCCTGAGAGCACTGCAATGGGCTCACCACGGCTAAAGAAAAAAGTGTCTGGACAGGAATCAAGGCAGCAGACCCCCTAGCCCATCAACTGCAGAGGGAAGGGAGGGAAGAAACTGTGCTGGTTGTGATCAGTTTTCCATGTAAAGTAGGAATATCAGTCTGATAATTCTTCCAGGGATATAGTGTGTGCGGCCTGTTGTTTGGGATAAATATTTATGCGAGTGTCTCAAGCAAGATCTCTACATGCAGAACGAGCTGCTTTAGAAGGAAATGAGGTTTGCACATGAGGGCAGCTGTCAGCTGAATGCTAAGTGTGTTGGTGTTACAGAGATGTGAGGATCGAGCTGATGGTGGAACACATTGATTTGAAAAAAAAATTTTGTTTCTTTTTATTTAATTTAAGGGTCTTGACTTAAAGCGCCATGGCTCCCGCCCCACCCCCCCCACCACCCACAGTCACCCCCAGGGTCTGCTGCATGCAACTATAGTCTTAACTGCTGTACTATCTCTCAGGCCCTTTGATTAGATCTCTTCTTTCTATTTAAATCACCACATTATACACCGTTACAAAGTTGTTCCTGAGGGTTGGGTTTCAGTCACACAATGTTCCAACACCCATCAAAGTGCCATGATTTACAACGTTTCTGATAGGTGAGGTTTGTTTTTTTTTTTTTTTTTGCTTTTTGGGTCACACCTGGCAATGCACAGGGGTCATTCCTGGCTCATGCACTCAGGAATTACCCCTGGTGGTGCTCAGGGGACCATATGGGATGCTGGGATTTGAACCCGGGTCGGCCGCGTGCAAGGCAAACACCCTACCCGCTGTGCTATCACTCCAGCCCCCTGATAGGTGAGTTTTAAGCATACAGTCACTGTCACTCTCACTGTCATCCCATTGTTCATCAATTTGCTCCAGTGGGCCTCAATAACGTCGTCATTTGTCCCTATTGTGTGATAGGGTAACCCAATGGCATCTGCTCGCTCCAGGAACACAAAAAGCATGTTGTTGTTATGTTTTGTATATCAAATATGTCAAGAGTAGCTTGCCAGGCTCTGCCGTGCTGGGGGCGGGGGGGATTGTAATTGTGTCACTTTCTTCCAAGAGCTTTGTTTCATAGTCTCTGGATCTTGGCCATTGATGAGATCACATGGCACGGGGGTAGTTTGTGGTTGTTATGCCAAGCTACTGGAAAATGGGGGATGTGGGTGGAGGAGGCCCAGACCTGATCTGAGCAGGCTTGGAGATCACAGCCCGGGTCCTGCATACCTGGGTTCCTCTGTCGATTCTTTCACGAGTGAGGCTCATCTGAGCATGTGGAGAGTGGCCTTGAGCATGGCTGTGGCTGGGTTTCGGAGGTTTTTGGCTGCCGGGGCTCTGCTTGGGGCATGGAGGGAAACTGAACCCATCCCCCTTTAAGGGGCCCCGGTATCTGGCCCATCTTATTTTTGACACCATGCCAAACGAGACAGCATCCCTGACTCTTGACTGTGGATGGAGGTCGGAACTCCAGATTCCTTCTCTCACTTGAGTGGAATGTGATACTTCTAGCACAGCTCTTACATTTTGTGCAGTAACATTGCAGCAGGTGGGGCGCTTGCCTTGTGTATAAAAATAAAAAGAAAGGGCGCGGGCGAGGAAAGGGATGCCTCACTGCACCGAGCCAGGCCCAGGGCCTAGGGCAGCAGCTGTCTCTCCCGCCACCCGAGTTCGGTAGCCTCCAGCCGCTTCCCCCACCCCGGGGAGGTTGATGGCAAAGATGTGGCAGGCGAAGGAAGGAACGGAGCCAAGATGGTTGGTCTCACTTGCAGTTTATTCCAATCTTCCCTCTATACACTCTCCTCTGGAACTCTCTCCCTGCCCCCTCATACAGCTACCTTAAATCTCCCCGTCCCCCAGCAGCCTGGGGCTTATCCAAAGGTGTGGTTACAATCCATAGGGGGTATAGTTCTATCCCTTAGGGGAATGCCTTCACTAGGACAGAATCTCTCTTTCAGCAGGAGGACCCACCCAAGGGCAGAGTCCCATGAATGTGTTTCTCTTCTCCTCAGCCAGCAAACATATAAGAATTCATAATATTAATCATTTTGTATGGACACAATAAGAGATGCATTAAAGCTTATAGAATTGTTCTCTCCTGGGGCCATCTCAATCTCAGACTACAGTGCTCAGGCCAGATCAGTCTTTCCTATCCCTGGCAGGGTCCCAGTCTCATAATTACTATTGGATCATGACAGCATTTGTCTATGATCAAGCTCTTAACTTATAGTTAAGAATTAGGCACTTTGGCCAGGCCCATCTCGATGCCAGGGTAGCACATAACTCACCGCTTGCCCTGGATCCTTCCCGTCCCACATCGGGGACCCTACTTTGGGGTGCTAGGAACTGAGGGCAACTGAGGCTTAAGTGGAGAAAGCAGATGCCCAGGAGGGAATAATATTCGAGGCCAATTAAGTCTTAAGTTATAAAAACATAATATTGTCTTCTTGTGTCTATACAAAAAAGACATAGCTTTAAAGTAAATTATTCAAAAGGCATAAAGAGGAGAGAAAGGCAATGTTATAATATTCAGTGCCCTAGAAAGTTCTGACCTTACCAATTAACAGAGTTTGATTAGAGGAAGAGCAGAAAAACTGGTAGAAGTGGTTACAGATAAACAAAGGAATGGGAGTGACTTGGGAGCACTTTGATGGGTGTGACTGATAAACCTAAGCTCCTTGGGCAAGGGGAGCAAGGACGAACCAAAATCAGGCCTAACATATTTAGAGCTATATTCCAACACCTTGCACACATCCAACCTGGGTTTGGTAGCAGGTGCTACACGTGGTCTTTCCCACTCACCAGGAGTGATTCCCTAGATGCAGAACTAGGAGTAAGCCCTGAGCACAGCCAGCTGTGATCAAAAGCCAAAGAAAAGAAAAGAAAGGAGAGTGGAGGGGAGAGGAGAGGAGAGGAGAGGAGGGGAGGGGAGGGGAGGGGAGGGGAGAGGAGAGGAGAGGAGAGGAGAGGAGGGGAGGGGAGGGGAGGGGAGGGGAGGGAAGGGAAGGAGAAGAGATGAGGGAAGGGGAGGGGTGGGGAGGGGAGATGAGAGGAGAGAGGAGAGGGGAAGGGAGAGGAGGAGAGGGGAGCGGCAGGAGGAGAGGAGAAGAGATGAGAGGGGAGGGGTGAGAAGGGGAAGAGAGGAGAAGAGAGGAGAGGAGAAGAGATGAGAGGAGAAGAGAGGGGGCTTTGATTCATAGAATAGTTTGGTGCTTGACTGAGGGGAAGGAGCAGGAGAGTGAAAAAAGCAGATATATACAAGGGTCAAAGGTCATTGATGGCTGGACTCTGCACTTCAGGTGATAATCTTATGTTGTACACAAAACACATACTTTAATTTAAAAGCATGAAAATTTGTCTATTAATAGAGTTCACCTCTAGATAGTCTTAAAAAAGCATTTTACATTTAATTTTTTAAGGTGTTTTGGTTTTGGGGTCTTACCCAGTGATACTCAGTGGTTACTTCTGGCTTTGCACTCAAGAATTATTCCTGGTAGTGCTTGGGGTACCATTTGGAACAGCGAGGATTAAACCCAGATCGGCTGTATGCAAGTACCTGCTGTACTATCTTTCTGGCCCAACCTTAATTTTTTCTTTTTTCTAGTTTTTGAGAAAAACATTTTAATCATTGGATGAGAAATGTACCTGTATCCTTTGTCCTTCATTAGCTAACAGAGTTAACATGACGATGAACATAATCGCTTGAGTTCCTCTTTTTTTATGCTTAACGTTTTTATCTCATATGCTTTTCACACTCAAATATTTAGCAATTGTTGGACATTCATCAGAGATTAATGGAAAATGATATCCCTCTTCTAAAAATCTAGTGCTGGGGACTGGAGAACATTGGTCAAGTCAGTGAGATATGATAAGTAACAATAGCCAAAGCAATTTTCTTTTTTCTTTTTTAAATTTATTCTTTTATTGAATCACCATGTGGAAAGTTACAAAGTTTTCAGGTTTAAGTCTCAGTTATACAATGCTTGAACACCCATCCCTTTGGACTATATCATAATGGGAAAATGACACAAACTTTCATTAGAAGGTATAACTCAAATAAAGACATTATTTCTTTAAAAATCTATAAAACGGTAGCTGGGGCTGGAGCAGTAGCACAGTGGGTAAGGGCATTTGCCTTGCACACAACTGACCTGGGTTCAATTCCCAGCATCCTGTATGGTCCCCCGAGCACCACCAGGAGTACTGCTCTGAGTGCAGAGCCAGTAGTAACCCCTGTGCATCGCCGGGTGTGTGACCCAAAAAGTAAAAAAAAAAATTATGAAAGTAAATTTTAAAATAGAAAAAGCTTGTTTGTTTGTACAGAGAGAGAGCAGAGGTTATACATTTCCTGTTTTATACAACACGGATGCTTTGCGGTGGCCTTCACTCTCTGCTAAAATGTGAAAGAATTATTTACATATAAATTCCTTTGGGGCTGGAGCATTAGCACAGCAGGTAGGGTGTTTGCCTTGCCCTGGCTGACTCGGGTTTGATTCCTCCATCCCTCTCGAAGAGCCTGGCAAGCTACCGAGAGTATCCTACCTGCATGGCAGAGCCTGGCAAAATGCTCTGAATGATAGAACATGCTAGATACTTAACATAAAATTTTCTTTTTTGGTCCTGATTGTGACAATTATTATCAGCACTCTTAAAGAAGATTTTGTGAAAGAGAAAATTTGTACAACATCAAGAAGTGGTGGTAACATTGTTAGGTATAAATCACCCTGACTTCACCACAAGACTCTGGGAGCAGAGGGGACAGGTGGCATATGTGAAGGAACAACTTGTCGCACTGTCCCCTCCCTGCCCTCCCCCATCCAAATATGTCCTTCATCAGTAATCCTGTCTCTGGAAAGATGAGGACTGGTCAGTCAAGAATATCCAATAGCGATGGATCCTTGTTCATGCTTAATTGAATTCATCAGTAGCAGAAAGCTTGAAAGTAGACTTTTCCCGGCCGAAAACTTCCTTGTGACATAAATATTCTCTGTCCACTTACCTTCTGAGATGGCATTAGTTTGGCTCAAAGCTAACCATTTGCTAGGCCAAGGTGACTCAAAATTGATAAAAAAATAACAATAGGAAATATTACCTCCAAGCACCTAACTGAAACAAACTTAAAGAGAATGGATCTGCTACAAATACAAGTTGAAAAGCACAGTAAGTAAACTGCCTATTTTCAAGACTTAAAGTCTTTTAAGATTTAATGAGTTACACACAATGTTTTATTATTATGGTAAGTTAGATGCAATAATCAACCAGCACACATGAGCCCATCACATAATCTACAAGCATGATAATTGAGTGAATTTTGTGTGCTAGAGCAACAACAGAAGAACGGTGGACTGAACCCTGTTTGGGAATTGGGCCCTGATTCAGGAACTGGCATCGGTGATGGGACCAAACTCAGGAGCAGATAACTTTTAACAGCAAGAGGAGAGGATGATGAGCTCAAGTCTGCAGTGTTCAGATGATGAGTCAAATCCACAGGGCCCCGATGCACAGAGTCACAAATTGGAATCGGGAAGATCAAGCAATCATTTTACCCAAAGGGTCTGGTGAGATTTTCCGGAGGCTGCCTCAATATAATGAATTTCTCACTTGTTTTTTGTACACAGAAATTTTTTTTTGGATGAATGAATGGATGGATGATGAATGATGCCCTAGGGAGTTGTCTTTTGAGGTCTGTGGGATAGGATAATAACAGAATAGGAAGAAACTGTAGACCTGATTTTTCCACAAAGAGGTATAAATGGGATACAGAAAATAATAACTACAACAGAAATTTTCTGAAAATTAGATACCAGGAAAGAATTTACGGAGAGACAATAAAGGAGATTTTCAAAGCATGATCTGGAGAAGACCACCCCCCCCCCGTGGGAGAGAAGGTATTAGTAAAAATATGGCAGAATAATAACACGGCACAAGAGTATAGCCTAATATAGCCAAAATATGCAGTGTATCTACTTTGGATAGGTACGAGGCATAGCCACAAAAGCCAGATTTGAAACCACAATAGAAAAGGGTTGAATTTCAGGCTGAAGACTTTGAATAAAATATGTTCCAGTCATTCATCATCTTATCAGAATAGATGTGAAACTTGGAGGGTAGATAACAAATACATCTTATAAAGTATTGGATATGCGCTGTAGCATAATAATACACAATTGGCAATTCTTTATGAAAGATGAAAATACCAAAGCATCACCAAAGGAATAAAAGAGCAAGCAATTTGTGTGTGTGTGTGTGTGTGTGTGTGTGTATGTGTGTGTGGGAGTGGTTGAGCGGTGTTAAATTATGACATGAGCATTCTACGTGACTTATTCCTTAAGGACTATAAAATATAAAACAGGCACCATTGAAAGTAAATGCAAATAAAGTCTAAGTATTATGCTACTATCTTAGGTATTATGCTACGATCTGGAGGAATATGAGAAGGGAGATATAATACTGAAACTCACAAGGGCAGGAGTGATAGTACAGCCAGCAAGGCACTTGCTCGCACATGGCCAACCTGTTTATATTTCCAGCACCACCCTGAGCCCTGCCAAAAGTGAACACTGAGTGCAGAGCCCGAAGTGAGCCTTGAGCACTGCTTGGTGTGGCCCCCAAACTTAAAAACAAACAGCGACAATAATAAAACAACTCAAAGCTCAGTGGTCATATACAGATGGTCATATACCATTAGGTCATTAGGAGTCTTTTTTCCATTGTATACCCTTTCATCAAGGTGATGCAAAATTTAAGAAAAACAATATGAATGTTCTCTAGGAGCAGCATTTATAATAACATCATGCACTGTTATAAATGTTTGCCAACTAACCCTTAGACAACTTTTCGCTAACTGGAATACTTCACAGTGGTTTATGTGACACATTTTTCTCCCCCATTAAAATAAAAACACAATCTTGATTAATGGTGAAATTTTATGTTTTCATTTGTCTTATTTCCTGTAATTAGAAAGACCTTTATCCTAGAATTATTCTAGCTGTAAATTTGTTCTAATTGGTTTTATTCTAGTTTCTTCTGCAAGGGCAAGGGGCATGGAGGACTGAGGAAAAAAGAAAATGCAGAATTGTATCCAAGTGATGATAAAGGAAAGGTGAATATTTTGCTAATAATAGCCTTTGTTTTGAGAGTATGTTATTTTCAGTAGGGAAACAGCTAAGTTGGAAATGGGTGTTTTAGCAACTGAGAGTTGGGAGGTAAAGGCACGGAATGTTGAATAACTCCAGCCTTGTGTATTGCTTTTCCAAGATATTCCTGTCTTAGCAAGAAATACAACTGAACTGCCTGGCCTGGCAGTTTTCCGAACAGTGTGAGTTTACTTACACATTTTGCTTGCACCCGACTTTCACACTTTTTGGTTTCTGCTTTTCACTTATTCAACGTCTAACTTACCTCGTGTTCTTGGAATCTGTGCTCCCTAGTTCCCAGATTTGTGTTTAATCCTACCCAGTGCTCTGATCAGAGCACCCAGTTCCTTGCAGACACAAATACAGATTTGTTAAGGATTTTTGGACCAATCAACCAATCTGGCCTTGACCCTTACTTTGACATATTTCATTGCCCGGAGGCTTCAATCTCTCTCACCATTTTTATTTTGGCTTCAAAAATTTGAAGAATTTCTCAAATGTTTTCTAGGACTTTAGAACTTTCTAGCTCTGACATCTTGTCACTATAAAAAAGTTTTCCCTTAACTATTCCTGTCCCATCATAGTGTTTTATTATTTAAGTTTAATGCCATTGAGAGGACTTCCTGTGTTTTGCTTTTTTATTTTGTTTTTAATGATGATTAATAATGTTAGGGCTGGGTGGGCATTTGAAAAGTTGAACAGAGTATAATAGGCATATTTTTCATTTCCTCCCATGCAAGATGGGTGGACGGCATTAGGACTCCGAGTGAGTGCACATCTACTTGAAGACTCCTTTGGAACCATGGGTTGTGGGAAGAGGAGGGAAGCAGACACAGCTCTTGAGCACGGAGTTAATCCAGATCCCCACTTTCCCCCGTGTTAGGAAAGGGGCATAGGAAAATGGCATTAAAGCTGAAAACCAGTAGGTTCTGCCCATTCTCTCAGAGAAATCTGAGGCATCCTGCGGCCACATTAGAGCAATGAAAATTATAGGAGACTGTATTTCTATCGAGGGACCCTGATTTTAATGCCCATGGACTTACTTTGACCTTGCTGGCCTTGAAGGGTCTCTTAGATCCCAGGTACATAGAGAAGAGACAAGGCAGCTAATATAAATGTTTAGGTGAGCACTCGGAGGGCTTGGCCTAGGCGGGGAATCTCCTCAGGACTGAGTCTTGTCCTGCGAGAGCCGAGCTCTATCAGGTAGGAAACAGCAGCAGCGACACCCCGCTGGTGTTGGAGAACTGCGTGGCACTCACTGCAGGAAATCAGCCGCCTCATCAATTTTGGAATTGGTGACCAGAGTTCATTCTACTTTCTACTCTTACTGCCGAACAAAAGCAGGCAGGGAAAGTACACAGTAGGTGTGACAGCCTTTCCAATAAAACTTTATGAATAAACAGATAGCCTACCGAGAGTTACAGTTCACCAACAGTATTAAATAGTCCCTGATGAGATAGACCGTGTAGGACAAACAAAGACATGAAGTCGTCTGTTTAGCCTTCCTCTAAGATTGGGCACATTCATTTAGAAGTCCCTGATGCTTTGTGATCCTCTTAATGTGACCCCATAGACACGGGCTCAAGGATAATAGAAAGGGCCCCTGCATGCCCGTGAGAGCAAATGCAGTCATGCAACAGCCAAGAAGACTCTCAGATCTGCAGAGACAAGCCAAACCTTACCAGCCCCAGGTGTGGGTATGAGACTCAGACAGTGAAACTGCTGTCCCTTTCACCGGCCTGGTTAAGGGTCCCAGGAAACAGAAGTTGTTTTCTGCTCACGAACTTTATAGAAAATAAGAGAAAGATATAACTAAATTCCCCCACCCTTTTTTTTGGCTTTTTGGGTCACACCTGGTGATGCACAGGGATTACTCCTGGTTCATGCACTCAGGAATTAACTCCTGTCGGTGCTCAGGAGACTATATGGGATGCTTGGAATCAAACCTGGGTCGGCCACGTGCAAGGCAAATGCTCTACCCACAATTTTTTCCTATTTTGGACATACGTTCTACTCCAGATCACTGAAACCCACACACTTTTAGATTTTCCTGGATGGAAAATGATTTAAAAAAAAACACAAAATGAATTATTGATCAATTTGATTCTAAAATCTCTTCGAACTGAATTGGATTTGTCTTAAGGAAATCCCCCCCCAAAGTGGTTTTTGTGTTTTGTTTTATTTTGTTTTCCATTCCCTGCCTCAACTGCTATCCCCATAAATAATTTTGGCATTCTTCTGTTGAGAAAGACACAAGACAAAGAGAGTTTGGGGCACGAAGAACAAAAAAGAGGTGAGAAGGGAAAGAAAGTTAGCATTTGGAATTCCCCAGCATGAGAATAACTCACTTGGCACAGACCTGCGTTCTCACAATGAAAAGAACAACCGTCATTTTCATTTCCCCATGAGGCAAAACAGATGCTGTGGCTACAAGAGGTTCTCGCTCTTCAGCTGCGCAGCCATTCCTACAGCCAAACGTCTCACAGGCAAACTTGTTCCTGGTCCAGATGTGCCCCGTGGTCAGGGGCCAGCACCCTGGAGGCAGGTGGTGGTTGTGTTTGCTTCAGAATAGCAGCCAGGACATAGGGAGGCCTGGGGGGAAGAGAGGGAGGGAGGGAGGATGAGGAGACGAAGAACTGAGGCAGAGAGATTGAGTCACTCCCCTCCCCACTCAACGCTGACTTCAGCAATAATCGAGAATCTGGGAAAGGGAGGCATTGAGAGTGGCGAACGTTCCCAGAGTCCCCCTTCTGCACCCAGCTGTAGAAAGGTGACTTGGATCAGAGAAGGAATGTGTTGTTCCTCTCAACCACTTCTCTGGAGGAACTGGCAGAAGGTATGTGACTGGGAATTTTCATGCCTGTTTGTTGTACACTGAAGTTTGCAATGAAAAGGAGAAGAATTCACACTTCAGGAACTTGCATGTTGGGAAGAAATGATATATGACTTACGCCATTGAGCTCCCCGAACCCTTTTTTGAGTCTGTCACAATTGATTTTTGCTCTCACCCTACAATGTTTCCCGGCCACCATGCAATACTGCAATCCTTCTAGAATCAATGAGAAAAATGGAGGCTCTTAGCATCCACCAATTTGTCCATTCATTAGACCTGTAAATTGCAGAGACAGAGTTTAACTCGAGTCTGCTAACTGAACTTGAGACTCTTCTTGTTCTACTAGGCTGCCTCATAAGTTAAACCCAGAGCTCATGGCTCCACAGACACCCAGGAGAATTTATAAAGCTAAATCACTGGGAAAACCTAAGAGATATAGTGTAGGCGACTGTTGTGTTTAGGTCAATGTGTGCATCTGCATCTCCCGACAGGGTCACTGCTTGCACACCCAACATTCCACCTGAGCTCAGCTGTGTCTAACTCGAGTATCAGAGTTATTGCAAAGTAGGTAAAGATGCAGATTGTCATTTATTTCCTGATAATGTTTATCCAGATAAAGGTCTGATATGACAGACCTTTGCAGGACACTTTAGTTTGCCAAGAGGATGCTTTTCACTTGATAACCCCAGGAAAGAGATGCTGGGTACAGGAACAGGGAAGACTGTACAGTCCCCTGTCACCTTGAGTCAGGAATATCTTGGGATGAAGGGACCTCTCCCTGAGGGCTTTTCTCACTGCAGTTCAGGATGGCCTAAGAGATATGGGAAGTACCTGTGGCCCAGGGTTATGACACCTCAAAAAGAGGTCTAGACACTTCCAAGAGGATCTTAAGTAGATAAGAACCAAAGTATAAAGAATAAAAAGCATTATCCTTGTTTCCTTGTCTATGTAAAGCATATTTCATCTTTCTGTGAAAGAGTAAAAGTTATACTCCCTTTTCTTTTCTTTATTTGAGCTTTTGCACCATATCTGGCTGTGCTCAGGGCTTACTCCAGGCTCTGCACTCAGGGATCACTCCTGACAGGGTTCAAGGGACCATATGGGTGCAGGAGATTAAACCTGGGTCTGCTGTGTGTGCAAGATAAGAGCCCTACTTGCTAGTCTATCTCTTTGGCCCTGCCTTCTTTCCTGTTCTATGAACCCAGAATAAGATAGGAAACCTTTTCCAGACAGTAGCACTGGGATCCCCTTGCATAACCACTAGAATAAGGCTCTCAGCCTTCCCACCATTTCCTAGTGGGGCTGTGGTTGTGGTCCCCAAATAGAAAACAACCCTTTTCTCGTTTCACTCAAGTGAGAGAAGGAATCTGGAGTTCCAAGCTCTGTCGACGATCAAGAATCAGGGATGCTGTCTAGTTTGCCAAGTCCTCGAAAATCAGATGAGCCGGACATGTAATGCGATTTAGAGACGACCGCTGGACTAGAGCTGTTACCGACTAGATTCTATGGGACATCAAAAGACCGCATGGCCACCCACCTACGAGATAGTCAGACTTCTTCGTCAAAACCCTGAACGAATGGTTTGAGGCTCTTTGTGTTCCTGGAGCAAGCATATACCATTGGGCTACACTAGCACACGACTGAGACAAATGGAGACATACTGGTGCCCGCTCGAGCCAATTGAAGATCAACAAGTGATACAAAGGATGACAAGTAATACAGTGATTTCTTGTTAGGCTGTCCTATGTGTCAAATGGTGTTTAGATTGATGCCAGGTGACACTGTCTCTTTCCCCATCTCTCCACATGGCATTGTCTCTAGGTGTCTCTGAGGTGACAGTATCCCCCCTGGTTGAGAATCAGTGGGTCAGGCTGGGTCAACCTCCTTGGGCTGGTCCTTGACCTTTCAGTGGCCAAAGTTCCACTTACATACAGTGGGGAGATACAGGAGCAGAGTGAGGAGAAGCCGGATGCACTGCAAGCTTGGTGCATTACCAGTGTGCTTAGTGGTGACTTGCTTGAACCCACAACAGCAAGTTTAGGGCCTGTGGCTATCTGTCTGCTGAGACATCTTGTTCCATGCCATGGGAAAGGCGGCACCAGAAGCCACGGCAGTGAAGCAAATGAGTTCCTCAAGGTTTGGAACCTTGTTTGATTTTTCTTCTAAGGACACGGGACAGGAATGTGCTGAGAGGCATAGCTCGGTTCTACCCTCACACTTCAGAGAGTAGCACCTGCCAGGGGATGCTCCGTGTCTAGACTGTCCAGAGATGCTCCGCTAGAAAGACGATGAAAGAAGCCCTTCCCCAGAAACCTAGCCATCATGTCTGGTGGCAGAGAGAGTGTTCGTTCTGGAAGAAACTTATGTATCAGGAGATAAAATGTTCATGCACTCTGCCAGAGAGCCTGTATTTCCTATATCTCTGTGACTCAATACCTCTCTTCCTCTCTGAAGAAAGGCCGTCACACCGCAATGCTTCTGGGACATGCAGCAGGGAGGAATCGAGCCTTTTACACCCCGTGCGCGACATCCTCCCACACAACGAGATGAAATGTTACAGCTGTCACCGTAAGGGACTCGCTGCCCGGCAGTCTTCTTGCAGCAGTTTATTAGAGGTTGGAGGAACTGTCGGCTCTTCGGCCCTGCACATAAAATTTCAGCTGAATGCATAATGAGAGTAGGAAGAGTTGAAGGCTGCAAGCTAGGGGAATGCCTCTGTGTAGGACAGACCTGCTCGCTCTAGGTGACTAGAGGGTCCTGAGGCACAGAGGCAAGGTGACAAGTCACACACCCTATCTCCTGGGGAGGGTGGCACGGCAGGTACCACTTTACAAAGAGCCTTTTGCCCAATGTCATTACCATCCCTGTCCTCACAGAGAGGCAGGGGTCCTTCCGTGGAGCCCTCACTGTCTCGCCTACTGTTGGATTCTCAAATGCAACAGCAGAGTTTTCGGGGCTTAGTTGGGTCAGGGAAGGATCGTTCTCCTGGTACCTTTCTTTGGTCTCAGGCACGTGAAGCATTTCTCCAGTGCTGCTCTGCACCCATGCTGAGGACCCGCAGTGATCACCCTCCTCCCGGCTGGCTGGACTCTCTTCCGCCCTTGGCCAGCAAACGGGCTGCTGCTCCCCGAGCTTCAGTGAAATGTCTCGGCGCATCCACAGCCGTCCCCAATGTGCCATGTACTCTCTCGTGTCGGGCATTTTCAAATAGCTGCTTCTTACCTGGGAACTTTCTGTCTAGACACATTCTTCCACGTCTAGATCAAGACCCAATTTTTTCCAGGAAGCCTGTGTTGGCGATGCAGTCTGACAGCGATCTCTCCTCTGAGTGCTGTGTGCTCTGTACTGTTCAGAAGAACCCACATTTGGCCTTAGAAATGATGTTTATTGGGGCTGGGGAGAGAGCTCCATGGGCTGGGTGCATGGTTTGCATACAGGAGGCCTGGGTTTGACTCTTGATGTCTCGTAGTCCCCCTAGCACAGTCCCATGACCCCTGAGTACCACCAGGTACAGCTCAAATCCCTCACACAACATTTATCTGTTTTACATTTTTCTGTTCATATTGCAAACATTGTGTCTCATATTGCAAACACTGTGCCTTATACTTCCTTGTATAACACACCTAGACCATTGTGTCTTATATTGTGAATGTGTCTTATACGTCCTTGAATAACACACTAGACCAGGATATTATAAGGGTTTAATATTGTTTGCTTTGTAAAATGACCTTCAGAGATACTGGTAGAACCTTGCTTAGAGTGTATTCTGTGTATTCTGTGTGTGTGTGTATGTGTGTGTGTGTGTGTGTTGGGAGAGGGTTGCTATTTTTGTATGTCTCTGTGTGTATCTATGTGCGACTGCACATATCTGTTTTTAAGTGTCACATGTGTGTATCTTTATGCGTGTATCTGATCTTCATATGTGGCATTGTGGGGTCTCTTTGAGTGTATATCTATGTGGCTATATGTTATCTGTGTCTATGCAACTTTGTGTGTATGTGTGTATCTGCTCTCTGTGTGTGTGTTTGTAAGGGGAAGCCATTTCCTATTTCAGGTGTCAGAAAGACAATTGTGGGGTTAGATAAGAATCTAATCAATCTTGCATCTCCTGGATGAAGCTGAATCGGTGAATACCAAGCAAATGATGATTTAGAGAAGGAATGCAAAAAAGGCATTAGTGGGATGTAGGCTCCCTCTCACCTTACCTTGGCCGGCAATAGTAAGTAGGATAGATCTCTGTATCTGTGTGTGTGTGTATGTGTGTATGTGTGTGTGTGTGTGTGTGTGTGTGTGTGTGTGTGTGCGCACATGCACTGCATTTCATCCTACTTGAGACAGCAGAAGGAGCTGGGATGGGACACCATCACTGGTGATCTCTTTCCCAGATCAGCTGCCTCCCCTAACTTCACATGCTCCTCTCCCCTATGGAGAGGTTTGCCGTGATCCAGCTCTGTCAGGCCGGGGAATGTTGTGATTCCGGGAGAGGCTGCAGATGGTCAGCTGTGTCCCCAGACACAAGTTGTCAGTTTCCAGTTCACTTATAACCTACCCCATATTTTCATCTCCATCTGTCTGACGTTGTTGAATCTTTCTCAGTTGGTCGTGGACTCTGAGCAGGGATCGAGCTGCTGGAAGCAATCACTCTGCTTATAGGGAGAGCGAGTGCAGGAAAATGAATCGTGGCTGGGCTTATGATGTTCCTGCATCCTTGCCTGTGCCCTTCGCCCACGCCATTCTGAAGGGCATCTCCTGGTAGGGATTGGGGGCTGGAGCGGCCAGGATGAACCGGAGCAAAGCAGATGACAGTGGGTTTCACAGAGAAGAAGAAAGGGACAAACTTTCTGAGTATCCCAGTTTGCGAATTGACCTCCAGTCTTGCCAGCTGCATATTTGTCAGGGATGCTGAGTATCACTTAGAATTTAGGTGAAGGTGGTTGAAGAAGATCAGGGTATGAACTTAGTTTTGCAATTGTCTAGGATTTGAATAAAAGGGTTATCGGATTGTGCTCTCATGCCTTGACAGTTTTGGACTTTGTTGATTAGAGGATGTGTTCATGTCAGAGTCAGCTAATTGGGACAGATAAAAACAACAACAGCAACAACAACTCCCTTTCAAGCTCAACTTTTTTTTTTCCTTTTTGGGTCACACCCGGTGATGCACAGGGGTTACTCCTGGCTCATGCACACAGGAATCACTCCTGGCAGTGCTCAGGAGACCATATGGGATGCTAGGAATCGAACCTGGGTCGACTGCGTGCAAGGCAAATGCCCTAGCCCGCTGTGCTATTGCTCCAGCTCCTCAAGCTCAACTTTTAAGATGCAGACCACCAATTTGGGGTGTACATGTTGTCCCTATTCCCTCCCCTGTTGAGACATCATCTTCCATGTCTCTGAGACTATTGGGAAACACTCTCAGCGCCTGCTGTAGATGAATGACAATAACCCATCCTTTACCTGCTTTCCTTCTGTTGCCCATTTCTTACTGCAGAACCCACATAAAGGCTCTTGCCCACATGTCCCACTGGCTCCCTCTGCTTCCTGCTTCTCCATGCCTGTCCCCAACCACCCACACATGGCATGGCATGTCCTCTCCTCTGGTATCTGTGAATATACCATGCTATCTTTCCAATGGCATCGTGTCTTGATCTGTTGGCCTCACCATACATACAGAATAACAAAACTTACCTTAAAAAAACAGTTTAGGGGACCCAAGAGATAGTACAGCAGAAGGGCGCTTGCCTTGCATGTGCTGATCTGAGTTTGATCCATGGAATCTCATGTGGTCCTCTGAGCCTACCAGAAATGATTCTTGAGTACATAGCCAGAAGTAACCTCCGAGCATTTCCAGGTGTGGCCCCAAAACAAACAAAAGCAATTTACAATTACTAACCCAGAAGAAAAATTAAAAAATAACAGCAGCTAAATCAAGAAACCTCCCTTTTTGCTTAGTTCCTCTGCAAGTCCCTAATGTGTGCTAGTTTATTCGATCTTCACACGCTTCAAAGTCCTTCTGCTAGCGGGTGCATTTTTCAAATGAAGAAATGGCTGGGATCTGGAGGTGAGATGTGTTTCCTTAGGTGATACTTCCGGGGGCGGGGGAAGAAGATGGAACACATTTTCTGAAAAAAGGGGGAATGGTGACAGTGGTTGCACCCTGGCTCCAGAGCAAAGACTTTTATATTTATCAGGAAAATTGAAAATCACTGTACCATCTTCATGCTGCAGATAAGCCATCTGGCTTTTGCACATGAAAGATGTGTGTACTTTTAAAAAAAATGGTAATGAAAACCAACGAATTGGCCGGATTCCCGTCAAAAGTCTTCTGTTTATCAACTAAAGACAGGCCCAAGCTTTCCCAAATCCCTGCCTATTTCAGACTCCTGTTCTCACACCCCCCGCACTCAGGAGATAGCTGGAAGAACTGAAGCACATCAAGTGCTTCCTGTGCAACAGTTTCTCATTGTCTTGCTGCGCTTCTATTGCCTCAAAGCTCCAGGGAGTGATTTGTGGAAAACCCCCAATCCATTCTGCAGTTCAAAGTCATCTGTAATGCCTGCCTAGTTGAGGGAAGCTATGAACTAAATTGCACAAAAAAGCGATTTCCATAAACTCTAGCTTTGTTTAAGTCATGTCAAAACAAGAGTTGAAAATTCAAGTTCAGTCGCTCCCCTGCCTCCTTTCCTTTTCCATTTTGCTAGAGGAGAAATAGTGCCTTTGCTCTGCTGCCAGATCCCTCGTAACTTAAAATCAATGGGCTTCAGACTGATTAATGTGTTTGGTGTCCATATCCAAGGCTTTCTGGATCCATCTGAGCGAAATAATGTACTTCAAACAGCACCCCAGAAGGGGAGGTGTCCTGGTTTTCAAAGGCAGCGTGAGCTAATGTTTACTGATGATTATGCAGCAGGCTCTATAGAAGCGATCTTGGCTGAAGGTCGCTTGACCCAACCTGCTACAGCCAGCTAAGTTTGCCTGTCTCGTTGATTAAACACTTCTTCCTTCTGGAAATCCTACTTCAGCTTTTGTTTACTTGGAAGTTTAGAGACAAATCTTTCATTCCAAAATTCCTGTTTGAGGCCTACAGAGTCTGGACAAAGAGACATTTTGCAATAACTTCTATGTTGTTCTTCTTCCGAGGACCACCCTGTCAGGGATGTGCCTCCTCCGAGTCTCCTGTGGAATTCACAGGTACAGATGCCGGGCAGAGAGAAAGGTTGCTGCCGGTGATAGGTTGATGAGGAGGACTCTGTCTTTGGGAGTAAGGCCCCAAGCCCCCATCTCTAGAGCTGACCACGATAGGCTGGAGCTCTGTGTATTTTCCGTGTGGATCATTTAAAAACACTAAAGTATATGTGCTTGAGCATCTACTCTACACGCAGTAAGCGCAAACTTATCTGCTCAAATGTAAGCACATTCGTGTGGTTGGACCTCATTTCATAGCAACTGCTCTCATTACCTGTTGGAAAAGAGAAAGTTTAATCATCCGTTTCTTCCTGGGAGTTTTAGTGCTGCTTTAGTGCTGAAATCCCAGGTTCAGAGGAATCTTGTCTTGTGCACCCGACTGGGAGAGCAGGTCGGAGCCCCTGGGCTTGGTGTTCTTTAGCTAATCTGGTCCAGGTGGCTGGAGAGCTGGTGCAGAGGCAGGCACAGTGCCTCCTTGCATGTAGCCGCCTTTGTTCCATCCCCAGGACGAGACACAGTCCCCTGAGCGTGTCCTCTAGATTTGGCCCAGCTCCCCCCTGTTGTGAGTCAGTCATTGATTCATCGTGTCCAACATTGAATCTACCTAGTCCCCAGACCGCCCTTTGAAGCACTGAGAAGTTGGATGATGTCCTCCAACTCTATTTATAGAGTTCCTTGACTCACTCTTTACTCACCATTTTGGAAATGGGTGGGTCTCACATGCAGTGCTCAGAGGGCCTGGGAGACTCAGCCAGCCAAGACAGACAGTCAATGTCAGGACCTGGCCATGCAGGCTGCTTAGGGCCTGGTCCTGGAGCTACTAAGCTCCCCTCCACCCCCACCTCTACAGTGCTGGGTAGAGGGCACGGGGGGCCAGGGATGAAGCTCGGGACCTTTCTTATGTATGTGAGCCCACCCTGGGCTCTCTCCTCTGCATCTGCGCTCATCTATTACACTCTGCACCTGTCTCTGTACCAGTCGCTCTGCCAGGCCTGGGGTTGGGGTGGAGACAAGACAACCAGCCAGAATATCAAGTCACTGCTGTCCTGTCCGCTTGTTGGACGAAACTGCTTATCATATGAAGGAAGAGGGTCTGGAACTGAATCTCTCCCTGAGTTTGCAGACACGGTGATAGCTTCGAGGTGCCCACGGCCTCTGAGTAGCGGCGGCACTGCTAAGGACTCTGTGTGGAGAGGGTGGGCACAGTAAGCACTCTGGGAATTCCTTTGATGTGTCAGATGGGTCTTGTAGAATGGCATTGCTTGCCAGCTAGGCCCCAGCTGTTACAGTTAACCTTCAAAGGTGAAATCCAGGAGGGCCAGTCGAAGGCGGCTAAGACCCACTCTGGTCTGGGTGGACACAGACATTGATCTTCCCTTCGTTCCACTCCCTGGGTATTGCTGCCTGGTGAAAGCGTTGCCAGGGGGCATCCACACAGGCTCCGGGAGAGTCTTGGTACCCAACACTCGGAAAGCCAGAGAAGTCCCTCGATACTTCTTCCCCTAACCCTGTTCTTTCAGAGACCTCCTGTGACCTTCTGATACTGCGGGCTGCAATCCTCTAGCTGGGGTGTGAAATGGCTCACAGGACAAGTAGGGAGCAGCTTAGGGCCCGTAGGTTTTATTATATTTTTATTTTACTTTTTGTTCTTGTTTTGTTCGAGGGGACACCAGTAACGTCTCTCATTGAGAGACTTGTTACTGTTTTTGGCATATAGCACAGCGGTTGGGCATTGGCCTTTCATGTGGCTGACCCATGTTCAATTCCTCCACCCCTCTTGGAGAGCACGGCAAGCTACCGAGAGTATTGAGCCCGAGTGGCAGAGCCTGGCAAGCTACCGGTGCATATTGGATATGCCAAAAACAGGAACAATAAGTCTCTCAGTGAGAGACGTTACTGGTGCCCACTCGAACAAATCGATGAGCAACGGGATAACAGTGTTTTTGTTCTATGAGATACACAGTTACAAAGTTGTTCATGATTGGGTTTCAGTCATACAACGTTCCAACATCTTTTCCTTCACCAGTGTACATTTCCCACGACCAATGTCTCCAGTTTCCCTCCCCCTCCCCAACCAGCCACCAGCCTCTATGGCAAACACTTTCCTCTCTCTCTCTCTCTCTCTCTCTCTCTCTCTCTCTCTCTCTCTCTCTCTCTCTCTCTCTCTCTCTCTCTCTCCCCTTTGGGGAATTGTGGTTTTCAATACAGATACTGAAAGGTCATCGTGTATATCCCTTTAACAACTTTCAGCACTCAGTTCTTGTCGAGAGTGATCATTTCTAGCTATTATTATATACTGGTCCCTTCTCTATCTTAATCGCCAGGACTATAGGCTTTAGATGCACGGGGTTTTCTCAGACTTGGAGGTAAAGTGAAACATTCTTCTGGGTGTTTACTTTTATGAACCATGTGGAATAAATAGTGTTTCATGCCTTAGTATTAAAGAGTTAAAGTTTAAGGAGTATAGAACCAGACTGAAGTAATAAAAGCATAGAGTACTAAAAGCCTCTGTAATTTTTTTTCTTTTGTCATATGGGTCACCAAGAATGTGGAATCTATTTTGTACAGACAAGCTACTTTTAATCAAAAATCGTAAAGCACTGTGAGTGATCAAACATATGATTACAATTTTCTAAATGGATTTTGGTTGCCAGTTTTTGAGAGCAATTTTTGAATGTCTATATCATAGTACAAGCTTGAATTAAACTTTTTTAATACTTTGTAATCATTGTAGTTTGATCTCTAGCATTATGCAAATTACCATCTAATAAAACTCTCCTTGAACAAGAATACTGAGTTGATTTTAAATGCCTAATTATTGCTCTGATTATTCTGCAAGTGCATAGGGTATGTTCTGCTTTAAAGGTAAAGCCTGGCAAAGTTACCCCTGGTTTGCTGTTCAAATTGCTTAGATCAGAGTCATTAAAAAACATATGAGCAAAAGATACAAATCACAGTTTAAAAGGGTACTGCTTTTCTTCTCCTATCTTAAGTATTTAGAGATAAGTGTTTACTCTCAAGTTTTAATACAGGTCACTCACATCCTGGTTCTAGGTGTGAAATCTCGATGATACTCCATATCCTTGTTTAAGGCACAGATTTCCTTTACTATTTGGTCTCCTCTCTCTCTCCCTCTCTCTCTTTCTCTCTCTCTGTGTCTTTGTCTCTCTCTGTCTCGTCTCTCTGTCTTTGTCTCTCTCTTTCTCTCCCATTCTCTCTCTCTCCAAAGTCTCTTTAGAATTAACGTTGTCCCTCAAAAAAGCTATTTTGCTTTACTGAAAAAACAGACAAAACTCCAAATGTTTAAAGTAGCTGTTGCAGTCAATTTCAACCACCAGTTCAACTGGCCAGCCCGTTAGACTGGCATTCTGAAGCTTCACTCTAGGAAACTATCGTTATTCCCCAAGACGATAATGTGATTTCCAAGTGCAAAATAATGAACATGTTTCTGTGATTTTGAGTTGGCTCCATGGAGGAAAGCAGATTAGTTTGCTGCCTTCTCTCAGCGTGTCTTTGGGAAGAAATTGTCTGAATGGATTAATCCTTTTAAGTCTTCTAGATGTTTCCATCAGGTGACATTGACACATAGGATTTGGGTTCTTTTCTTTCTTTTGTGTAAAGATTTTTATATTCTTTGAAGTATCCTATGGTTTGTGATTGCTGTCATTGCTAGAAGAGAGAAATTCAATCAATAAGATACATCTTAACATTTTTCCATTCTAAACTAGTGTTTTGTTGTAATTTTGTGCTTCATATTGAGTTTTAAGTGACAGTGCTATTATGTAAAAAAAAGTAAGCATTCGACAATTATAAAGAACTAATTTAGATTAAAACTCCAAGACAGAATTATTATTTGAAACTCACATTATGGATATTTTTCCTTTAGTGGATTTTGCAATTTGTGAACAAGCAACATTTCAATACTCATTTTCTCAGTAAGAGATGATAAAGCATATGAAATGTGTTAGAACCCAGGAGACTATATTTCTCATATTTTAAATGTGGGTGTTTTATTTATAGGTAATCAAAGAAGATGTTTATTTCCACAGAGGGGTGTGGTAGATTGGATTTAAAATCTATTTTTAAGAATCAACTAGGAAAAAATCACTAGGAAGTACATTGGGGAGAAGATGCATATTTGTAAAGAACAAATGTTAAGAATTATTTCTAATGATTAAAATCACCACTTGTCCAACAGAGATTTGAAGTCATTCAAAGTAGTTCTGCTCTTGGGTTTTTATTATTTTTTGTTTGCTTTTGGGCTACACCTGGGGATGGTCAGGGGCTACTTCTGACTCTGCACTCAGGAATTATTCCTGGTGGTGCTCCGGGGGCCATATGGGATGCCTGGGATAGAACCCCGGTAGCCCCATGCAAGGCAAACACCCTACCCACTGTGCTGTCTCTCCAGCCCCAAGTTTCCATTACTTTGTGTGTGCATGTATGTATGTGTATGAGTATGTGCATGTGCATGTGTGGGACTAGCTCAGGTCAGAGCTGCCGTGTGGTGCAGGAGATCACTGTGAGCACAGACTCTCAGCAAAGGCAGCCTGGTTCCGAGCAACTGCATAAAAGGGGGCACTGCTCTGGAACCCATAAAAATCTGACACTGAATCCAGAGCTGACACGTAGGGATGATATGAGTTTGGGCAACGCCTTAATGTCTCCTGTACTGGGCACAAACAACACATTTTAGATCTTCTGCAGATAAAGCGGGTTCTGTGATGCAGCCACTTGTGTCCTGTACACGGGACCTGTCTCCAGTGCATGAGAGCTCTGAGCCCAGGGTCCTGTGGAACCAGAGCCCAGGGTCCTTCCAGAATCACCGGCCATCTCCAAGTACAGCCCAGATGCCTTCAGAGCCTCCTGGCTGGTGGGGGGCTGAGACTGCTCTTTTAGTGAGCGTTTGGGACTGACATCTGGATCATATGATTAAAGTCCCCTGACCGGAACCAAACAAAAGCTCAGTGCTGGGGTGACAGCAGGACAAGAATAAGGGTGGAGAGGTGAGAGGCCACTGTAAGGGACAGTGTTGGTTCGATAGGTTTTAGCAGTGGTCATTAATCACTCCATGTGGCCGGCAGTTATCACATGGAAATGGACAGGTGGGCCATAAAAGGGGGCAGGAACTTGGGAACTGGTCAGTGGGAAGGGCCATCCAACTACAACGCCTGAACAGACACTTTGGTAGGCAGACCTCTGACATCTGACCTCAGAGGGGAGTTGGCCCTAGATCAGCTGCAGTCAGGGAAGTCACCTGGAGTCCCTCATGAGTCTCCCTGAAAGGACTGAGACTTGTCCCTCAAACCGGAAGTCTGGGGTCACCCTGAGCAGTAGGAGGTGGCTGGGCAACTGCAGAAGCTGGAAGCGGAAACAGGAAGCAGGAAGCGGAAGCAGCACCCAGAAAGGCAGGTAGAGGGGTGGTGTCACCCTCAGGAAGCCAGCCACCCTCAGGGTAGCATAGTTATTCACCCAGCAGAAGTGACTCTGTGACACTTGGCTTCCTGGTTCTAAGAGTATGATGACTTACAGATCCGAGTGACTAGTGTGCAGCATCTGAGTGAGGCACCAGCCCCCGTGGGACTCAGGCTGGGTCATCACAGGACCCCCACATCATTTGGAGAGTGAACGGCCAGAAATCAGTCACAGAAGCAAAGCCCCAAAGTAGACACAGACAAGAAGATGCAGACATGGATGAAAGCTCTACCAGTACTTTCCTGGTGGAATATATGTTCTCTCCTGAAACTCCTTTTTAAAAGCCGCTCTGTAAGGGCGAAATTGATGCCAGGACAGGCAGCAGAAAAGAGAAAAATCAAGTAGGCCTCGGGTTCAGTTCCTGGAACTAAAACAGTCTCAGTGTCCCAGCAATTAAACAACGTGTAACTGGCCAACCTGAACCACCGGGGAAAGTTCCTGGGCGCAGCAAGTGGGCTCAATCAATCAATCGATTGATCAATCAATCAATCACTCAATCACATGCCCCAGAAGCTGCCTTTTGTTAACCCTAAAAGAATGAGTAGTCTCTGTAACCATAAACTGCTGGTGGAAACTATTGCTTACCACTGCTACCCTAGATGTCGTTGCCAAAACACCTCTGTTTGATAACTGAGGTTTCTTTCTGAAACAATAAGGCATGTACTGCTTATGTAATCAAAGCCGATATTAACTGCTTGCTGCCTGAAGTCGGGGTCTCTATCAAGAGACCACTCTGGGGGTGAGATAGTTGGCCCCAGTATACTGGAATAAAATTCCTATAGCTTTTGCATTATCGGTTCGTGTCTTTGTTCATCTCACTACTTGGGAACTCATAGTCCCGAGCATAACAGCTCTACAAATTAGTTGGTGTTGGATTCATGGCGGACCACTGCAGTCATTAAGGAAATGGAAGCAACTGGGAGCAACTGCCTTCCTGTGTGCTTGCAGCTATTTTTGAATAAGGACTACAGTATGCTTGAATTTCGTAAAATAAATATGACTCAGTTGTCTAGAGTGACATGCCTTGTTCTCCCCTTTCATTTCTCTTTTTTTCTTTTCCTCTGTTCAATAATAGATTGCTTATTTAGTTGTTATTTGGGGATTAATAAGGAGTTAGAAGTTAAAAAGAAACTTTATCTTCCTGAATAAATGATGTTATAAATGGGAAAAGACCATTGAAAGAGAAGGGCACAAAAAGAAAACATGGCCTTAAAGACTGAATCTGTGCTTATGTGATTTGTTGAATCCATGAGGGACACAAATATCTTATAAATATTGTATCTGTAATCAGCTTGTAGGTTTGTCTCAATTTTTGGCTATATTTTTCATATTCATAATTTTTCACTCCCCATTTAAGATCCATTTAGATTTTCTTGAGCAAGAACTATATATCCTATATTAAGCCAAAACAAGAACACCTTTCAGAGTGAACTGGAGTAAGCTATGCTACTATATAAATAGCAGGGAGAGCTAGCTATCAGGCAATTTTTGTATGGCAGGATTTTAATTATATATTGAAGAATCTATAGCATATTTACTACAATGAACATTTTAGTAACCAATCAAAAGCTTTGCTTTCACAAATTATTTAGGGTGATTCGTTTGATTTCCTTGTCTTTAAGATGAGCTTCTTATTTTGTCCTTTAAATCATTTTTTCCAATTGTTAAAAAAATCAATGCCTTTTTAGAAATGTACATCATAGCTTAGGAAACCTTTTTCTCTTCAAGTTTCTCAGTGGTTCAGTCCACTTCCCTCATACAAAGTTTTCTATTAATTAACTTTGTACTTGGTAGGAAGGACACTTGAAAAGAATGGGCACCAGTTTCAAGAAAATATAAATTCCAAATTATACAGAATGAATTCCCAGAACAGCTTGTAATCGTAACCATTCCCAAAGCGGTGCTGAGGTTGTTTTGAGAACTTGCTCTGGCATTTATGATAAATTCAGGCTAGGGTGATATTTTCTGAATGCACATTCAAATACTTGTACTTAAATCAAGAGCCTAATAAAGAAAATGTCAATTAATTCTAAAAGAAATTATCATTTCAATAGTCTGTTGCTTTTATATAAAAAAGAAAGCTGTATTGTTCCTCTCAAAGAAAAAGGCTGAGAAGATAATCAGACAATGGTAGAATGCCAATACATTACTGGGAAAGAAAAGGGACATCGTGACTTCTAAAATTCATAAACTAAAGATCAGCACAGAGAACTAAACTCATTGCTAGAGGGAAGTAAGATGACTAGCAACGTTGATAGGGAGCAGTTAAAGTTTTTCAGGATATTCCTTGTGTTTATTCAGAATACCAGAAACACATTTCACGCTCCTTTCATCTTTAATATGGCCAGTAAAAATTCATTGTGCTAATATATGCCTAATTCAGTATGCATCACTGTATCACTGTCATTCCATTGTTCGGTGATTTACTCAGGCAGGCACCAGTAACGTCTCTATTACACTCAACCCTGAGATTTTAGCAGTCTCTCCTTACTTGCCTTTCCCAACGATTGGAGGCTCTTTCAGGGTCAGGGGAATGAGACCTATTGTTACCGTTTTTGGCATATTGAATATGCCACGGGTAGTTTGCCAGGCTCTGCCATGCGGGCGAGATACTCTCCGTAGCTTGCTGGGCTCTCTGAGAAGTATGCATATATCTTTTACTGTATTTGGAATATGAATATGCTATGCAGGTAATAGACTGTTGGTAGCTACCAAGATAAATATAGACAATCTAAAACTTTGTTCCCTTTCTCTATATTATCTTTTTATTTTTAAATTTTAATGTAGGAGCATTGCTATTTATTCAGCCATTGATTAAGCTGATTGAATTGGGAATGAACTCCACTATTCAATTCAGTATGTACACATCAATAAGCCAAATTCAAGGTTGTAATTTGATATAAATTATGTTTTAGTTGCTGTTGCTTTTGTTAAGAGTCAACTCCTTGACGTTCAGGGGTCAGAGCCAATAAAGAGACATAAAAGCTAGACAGGAAGAGATGAAAATACCAGCATTACGACTTAGCAAACTAGGGGGGGGTGAAAGTGTCTAGTTTCATTCGTTTGCATGTGGCCATGCAATACCATTTATTAAAACTCCTTTCACATAATTTTTTCTGGCATTTTTGTCATATACTAGTTGTTCACAAATGTGTGATGTATTTCTGGGCTCTCAATTCTCTTCCATTAATCTTCATTGTGGGAGCTCTTCCCCATAGCAAAAACCCAACCAGGTTAGTCCATTCCCCTGGGCAAAATAGCCTAGGTATAATTGGGCAGAAAATGCACCCAGGAAAGAACAGAGTGAAACAGTTTAGGGTTTCATTCTGTTTTTTTTTTAATAAATAATTTAATAAAACCTAGGGTTTCACTTGTTTCTTCTAGACCTAGAGAAAAATCGGAAAAGAAACTCTTGACTCCTGTGTTTCTTAAGGTGCCTGGTGACTGGCTGTGTGAAATATCCGCCCTGTTCTTCCTGTGCCTATTATATGTTGATGGCTTACTAATCATGTATTCCTGCCATTTACTGTAGTATGATGGACCTTGGCGAGGATTAAGCCAAGTGAAGTAAGTCAGAGGAAGACAACTGTACAGTACTGGGTGAAAACCACTGTTGTTTTGTTTTTTAATTGGAGATTAAAATGGAGTACATATAAACGCGAAAGTATCCAGCTTTATCCTGAAACAGATACAATGTTACAAATCAAAGTTGCCTGGAGGAAAAATGCCACAAAGCCCAGTGTGACAAGTGGTTGTGTGTGGTTTTCAGGGGATGCTCATTTCTCCTCTATGAGCAGAGCATGCTCTGCCCTTGAGTGCCTCTCCTTGCAGGGGCCTGTGGCTCCCGGCTAGAGATGCTCAGGATTGAATGTTCCTGGCCCTGGTCCAGCACCAGAGAAGGGGAAGGAGAGTGGGGTGCTTCCTCCTAGTGGAGAGTTCGAGTGGGTGCAAGAGGCACAGGAGACTTCTATTAGGGAACGTCATCTTTAATTTTCACCCTGATGAAAACGATTCGCTTCATCCATATCAAATTATAAGTTGCAATTTAATTTATAAATTCATATATTAAAATGCCACAAAATATGCTATAATTTTTGTTCATACCAGTGTTTTGGGTTTCATGACATGTATCTGGAATACCATGGTCTTGACCTCAACGTTTCCTTGCTCTAATTAGGATAAAAATGCAGTGGTTGGTTTGTGGAAGCAAGAAGCAGATCTCCACCCTCCCCTCTCGTCCCAAACCTTCTCACTTTGAAGTATCTGCCACCACAACACCTGAGCAAAGGTCGTGTCAGCTGAGAAGCTGGTAATAGAATGTGGGCACAGCTTGACATTCAGCGCTGCCTTTAGCGGCTCCGTGGCTTTTATAGAGGTCACTGAACTTCTTCCTCCCAGAGGGTCCAGAGCAAAATTCAGTACGCTGTAACTTCTCTTACACTTTCGGGGTCTTTAAATGAGATTTATGCCTTTAAAATGCACTGAAAGTGCTAACATTACCCATTATTTAGCTGCATTTGCACAGAGTATGAATACAAAAATCATTACATAATTTACTTGTAAATGGAAAATGAATGGTCATGAACTGAATGCCATTTGGAAAGAGTCTTGCTTTCTAGCAAAATTTTGTCATCAGAAATGTACCATTATCTTGTTCTTTACTTTTGTATATTCTGGGTTGAGTTCTGATGGCTCTGGACTAATACTTATTTATGTGTGTACCTTGAGTGCACAGGAGGCTTGTGGAGATTTCTTCACCAAATCTTGTCTTTACTCTGCCCAGCCGCAACTGTCTCTGCCGCCCCTCAGAGCCTGACTTTATTTGCAGGGGATCAAGTGCTCCCTTCCTCACATATCAGAAAGCGACATTCTTGCATGTCTTAAACCTGGCATCACAAACTCTTATTCTCTCGGCTCAGTAATAATTTAGAGATGTGTCTTTGGAGAATTTCTTTAAGAAATGTATCCAGCAAGCACAAGAAGATACTTTCTCGGTTCCCAGGCCCTGTCCTAGGAACTTTAGAGTTAATGATGCTCTTGTTTTCTGGTGCTAGAGATCAAACCCAGGGACTCACACAGGAAAGGTAAGTGTCTACTCCTGAGCTTTCTTCCAGGCTCTGGAATTACTGACACATTTTATCTTTAATTCAACTTTATGAGTGCAGTCTATATTTTATCTATATTTCATAGGAAATAGAAAACAATGAGCCCAACGTTACCAGCTAAAGACTGGCAGAAGCAGGAATCCCAGCCAGGGATTCTGGCTCTTGTCACTGTGCTCGTAACAGCTCCGCTTTCAACAGTTCTTGGCTACCTTCATTAAATCATGTGCAAGTTTGATCCTCTACAGCCAAGAATGGGAATTCTAGGTTTCATTGACAAGGATAAAAAATGTAACAATATGAGTTTTCCAAACTTTAGCAAACAGCAGCATCCAGAGCTCTGCCTGGAAGGCATCCAGAAAAGGAGACATTTTGGAAGGAGTTGTTGTTTTGTTTGTAGAGGAAATGAAGAAATTCCCAGCCGGGAGGATGAAGGAAAGCCAGCAATGGGATCAGGGCCCAGCCGGAGATTTGCAAAACAGCATCACTGAATTGCAGAGCACAAGAAAGCAAGGGTTTTTTGGTTGGTTGGTTGGTTTTTGTTATTTTGTCGCTCGTGTGCTCTTGTGTGTGTGTGTGTGTGTGTGTTTGTGAGTGTGATCTGTGCATAGTTCACTATCAGCTCAGAGGAAAACAGCAAAACTCGTTTGAGATGGCAAGGAGCAAGATGGAGGGAGAGTTATCAGAGGCCGAAGGGAGTATTGGAGACAGAGGGAACCGATACTGTCTTTTCTTGTCTCTGATCCCAATCTGCTACCATATTTCTCCTAGATATTGGCTTTCTAAATTTGGGGGGTGTTTATGCTTCAAGATAAAATTTGGAGGCAGCTGTGACAGTGAAATTTAAATGTAGCCCTCAGAGTTGTGCATTGATCCTGCTAAAGATGAGAACTGGAAAGTGTTGAAAGCCTGAAGCAAACACTTGATAAATGCAGAGTTTGACACTGAGCTCAGGAACAAAATAAACACCTACATCTAGAAAGCCCCGTAAGGGGTCACAAAGTAGTGTGAGGCTGATTTGTGAGTACTTGGAACATAATATTCAAACACAATGCAAGGTTATTAGGATCTGTGATAGCCCCACAACATAGCTTTTGGACTTTGAGCTTGGTAAGAATTTAATGCATATATTCCTTTGTCATAAAAATGCAGAAGATATCCAACTTGCCTTGGTTAGGGTTTGAATTTGTTAAGGATGTCGACCAACACTTGGCAAAAATAGTAGGTGATTAAATATTTGCTGAATGAATGTAAGAGTTAAAAACAATTAGTTTTCCACTGGAAAAAAATGCTACAGACTGAAAAGACCCTATTTATACTGTGTTTGTGAAAGCACGGGAAGTAAAAACATTTATCAGGCTCTACATTTGGACATCCCAGAATTGACCATCATTATTACAAATTCGTCAGAGATGTTTCATTTTCTGAATTAGGTGAAATAAACAAAAGATTGGACCTTTCAATATTATATTTACATCATAGAAATGAACCAGGAGCCCAGTGTTTCCTTCTCTGGGAAGGTATAATAGGCTGAGAAAAAAACAAAAAACAGGAAGAAAACACGTTTCTTCAGCTCCTGTTAGAGGTTCTAGCAGGGGGGTGCAGCTACTCTAGACCCTCACCCCGTCTCTGTTGGGGAGGGCTTCCCTCTTCTCGAAGGGGTGAGGAAGGAAGGGGACACCTGCTGGTCAGCCAGATCAGCAGAGTCAACCCTGGCGGTCAATAGGGTGATGGATGTTGCAGCCAATCACCCTCACCTCCCTAGAGCTTCCATTTTCTTTGTGACACTGTCACTGTCACTGTCATCCCGTTGCTCATCGATTTGTTTGAGAGGGCACCAGTAACATCTCTCATTGAGAGACTTATTGTTACTGTTTTTGGCATATCCAATACTCATGGGTAGCTTGCCAGGCTCTGCCGCGCGGGCTCGATACTCTCAGTAGCTTGCCGGGCTCTCCAAGAAGGGTGGAGGAATTGAACTCGGGTCGGCCTTGTGAAAGGTGAAAGCCCAACCTCTGTGCTATCACTCCAGCACAAGAAGGGATAAATTCTAGACAGGCACAAACATTGGGGGAAAATATCTGACCCAGAAGTGTTTCGTCTGAGGACAGAAAGAAACAGGGAATACCTTGAGAAATCCCTGCTTCTGGGATTTTTGAGATTTCTCCAGAGAAAATGGAGGCAAGAAGTTGAGCTGCCTTCTCAGAAGGAAGCCATCTGTGAACTGCATAGCTGAAGAACTTAACCCAGGTATCACTGGCTCAATTCTCCAATGCAGTTAGAATTTAGATGGGGAAGAACTGATTCGTGGGACAGAGTATAAATTCATCTGGAAGACATACCCATAAAACGTGGGGGAGCAGGCCATGTCAGGGAAAGATCTCCTCTTAAGACAGCTAGAAAGCAGGATATAGTTTATAAAAGCTGGTCCAATGTAGGGGCTGGAGTTTGCCTTACATGCTGTTGGCAGGGGTTCAATCCCTCGTACCCCATATGAAACCCCAGAGCCTATCAAGAATGGACCCAGAACACAGAGCCAGGAGGGGGTGAACCCTGAGCATCACTGTGTGTGCCTGCTTCCCTAAAACCCTTCTGATCCGTTTATTATTGGTGTATATTTGATTAGTCCAAGAACCTGCGTGATTAGGGCAGATTCCCAGAAGCCTCTGGAATGGAACTTAGGGTCCAGTAGATTTAGAACTGCCACCTGAAAAACAGCCCTGGGGTCTTCTGAACACGACTCGTGAGGCCTCTGCCCTGAGGGATGACAACATACAATAATGCACACTATCACAGAGTGATCATTGATGGGTTGAACTTGAGGTGATGATGCTCAGTGAATTCAGTCAAGAAGTGAAAGACGGGCGTGGAGTGAGCACAGCAGGTAAAGAACTTGCCTTGCAAGTAACTGACTCTTGTTCTATCCCCGGCACTCCATATGGTCTCCTGATCACCCCAGGAATAATCCCTGAGCCCAGAGCCATGAGTAAACCCTGAGAACCACCGGGTATGGCTCCCACAAGAAATAAAAAAAAAAGATGTGAAAAATAGATGGTTTCACTTGTACGTGGAATACAAATAACCAGAGCAAATAAGTTGACACTAAACACACTAAGAAACAACCCTTAGACCTGATTAAAAGCAAAGTGATTACTAGAGAGGAAGGAAAAGAGGTGGAAGGAATGGGTGGAGAGACCCATTTTGAGAGCTGATGGTTCATAGACTTGAATGATGGACACAGTGAAACATCCACTCAGATAGCAGCATGAGGTCATATTCCCCAACTATAGAATTATAAACCAGTGCAAAATCAATAAAATATCACCTTAATGAAAATAAATTCACCCAGGATAGGTCTTTTCAGAATGAACTTACTTTTGGATGTACTTGTGCAGAGATCCAGGAGAACTACATTAAAAATGAGAACTTGATACCTTTGTGGGTATCAAGTATTTTGATAAGAAATATAAGCATGGTAATGACAGTTACATAGGCTAAAGCAGTAGTTGATTAAAAATTATTCATATGAAATTCTGTATAATGTTTGATGAGATTATATCTAGGAGGGGTTCTTGTTTTTCTCATTTACCAAAATGCTTATTTTTAATAAACAAATATAGCTGCAGATATGGCATACAGATTTTGTCATTGACCTTTAAGATAGCTCTACAATTTTATGATTCTCTGTAGAGGACTACTTGACTTAACCTAACAAATGTCATGTAGTAACTTTTAAAGGTCACTATATCAAAAGAAATATTAAATCTTTAATATTTTAGCAATGATGTCTTTATTAGAATGATAGCAGTTCAGAAGTAAAGTTCTTTTAGGGCTTTATTAGAGCTTCAGCTTTCAAGGCTTATATATATTGTTTTGTTGTTGTTGGGTCATACCTAGCAGTGCATAGGACTTACTCCTGGCTCTGTGCTCAGGATTGTTCCTTGCAGTATTATGGGACATACATGGTGCCAGAAATGGAATCAGGTTCTGTAGTGTGCAAGGCAAACCTTTGTACTACTTCTCCACCCAGAGAATAATGCTTTTCCAGTTGTTTATGCTTTGATCTCATCTTATTTTACAGAATATCCTTGATCAATGAGATGAGTTAAGCCACTTTAAAAAATGTAACTATGGTTGTCTGATATTCCATTCAGGTTGGTTGAGGCCCATCATTTGTTTAGAGTACAATAAATTCTCTTTTTCAGACATTGAACTGGAATTGATCCAGGCTAATCCTGTTTAGTTAGTAGTTGGTTGAAAAGTTTATAGGAGCCCAGTTTAGATCAGTGAACTCAAATGGGAACTTTGCTGGAAATTCTGGAAAGGAGTTCACTCATTGGTAGAAAAGAGATTCTTTCGGCCTTTTCTATTTCTCCTTTGGACATAGCTGTGCGAGAAATACGTCTGTAAAGCAAAGAGCTCAAGGACCGAAATGGACAGGATAAGTATCTTGGCGTGAAAGGGGCCTGTGTGTTGAATTCTTGGCATCATTTGTGTTCCAGGCAACCTCCACCGCCTCTGAGTTGGATTTGAGTCAGTGACACTTTCAGCCACTGTTAGTTACATGCAGCTGCCATTACTTGCTGCTAATCTCACCTTAAGGCATGCAGAGGCACTCCTGATTTTTGGTAAACCCCGAAAAAGTTTTTCTGGGGCCAGTTAAAAAAGTCTTTAAGCTTTGAGACTGTTTATCTCTCCCTGTCTTTTCTCCCACGTAACAGTTTGTGGGTGTTCCATTGAGAAAGAAAGAAAAAAGGTTCAGTCCTGCAGTCCTTGCCTGGTTGATTGTGCTTTCTTGCGTATGATACGGAAATTAAATTAATTTGAAAGTCCATTTTTTAGTGTTTGATTTAGAGATAATATTTAAACATTAAAAACAATGATGTGTGGAGAAAAAGCAAAATAAATAAGACCTGGCATTCTTTTTCCATGCATGTTTCACTGTTATTCCCTATGCTAGATGATTTATTAAGGCTCCTCGGCTGTGAGCTTATCATATTGCAATCTACCCCAGGAAAAAGCAATTTTAAGGTTGTTGTGGCTGAAGGCACATTATGACGGTGGAAAATAAAATATGATACTGACTTTCATTTAAGATTGTCAACTTGATGAATAGAAAGCAGTTGACTTAAAACAGACATGGCCTGATAAAAATGATGTTTCTGACAGGTAGAAGGCATATTTCAGAATAGTAGTTAAATAAAATGTGCTAGACATTTGAAGTCCTACAGATACATTCTGTCACTTTTAAATATGCAGAATTTAATTTAGCTACCACCTTGAGTCTTTCAAACCAGATTATCTTGAAGTAATATTCAATTAGGGCTGGAATAATAGTAGAGAGGGTAGGGCCCTTTTCTTTCCTTTTTTTTAAATTTTATTGAATCACCATGAGATAGTTACAAGCTTTCATGTTTGGGTTACAATCCCATAATGATCAAACATCTACCCCTCCACCAGTGCACATTCCCCACCACCAATATCCCGGGTATAACCCCCCTTTCCCACCCTCCCCCTGCCTCTAAGGCAAACAATATTCCCCATACTCTCTCTCTACTTTTGGGCATTATGGCTTGCAACACAGACTCTGAGAGGTCATCATGTTTGGTCCATTATCTACTTTCGGCATGCATCTCCCATCCCAAATGGTTCCTCCAGCCATCATTTTCTTAGTGATCCCTTCTCTATTCCATCTGCCTTCTCCCCTCTGCTCCTGAAGCAGTCTTCCAGCTATGGGGCAATCCCCCTGGCCCTTGTATCTACTGTCCTTGGGTGTCAGCCTCATGTGATATTATTTTATACTCCACAAATGAGTGCAGTCCTTCTATGTCTGTCCCTCTCTTTCTGACTCATTTCACTTAGCATGATACTCTCCATGTTTATCCATTTATAAGCAAACTTCATGACTTCATCTCTCCTAACAGCTGCATAGTATTCCATTGTGTAGATGCACCAAAGTTTCTTTAACCAGTCATCTGTTTTAGGGGACTCGCGTTGTTTCTGTATTTTGGCTATTGTGAACAGTGCTGCAATGAATATATAGGTACAGATGTCATTTCTGTGCTTTTTTGAATCCTCGGGATATACTTCCATAAGTGGTCATATGGAAGCTCAATTTCTAGTTTTTGAAGGACTATCCATATTGTTTTTCAGAAAGACTGAACGAGTCAGCATTCCCACCAACTGTGAAAGAGCGTCCCTTTTCCCCCACATCCACGCCAGCACTGGTTGCTTTTGTTCTTTTGAATGTGTGCCAGTCTCTGTGGTGTGAGATGATATCTCATTGTTGTTTTGATTTGCATCTCCTTGATGACTAGCGATGTGGAGCATTTTTTCATGTGCCTTTTGGTCATTTGTATTTCTTTTTTGAGGAAACTTCTGTTCATTTCTTCTCCCCATTTTTTGATGGGGTTCGAGGTTTTTTTCTTATACAATTCTATTAGTGTCTTGAATATCCTTGATATTAATCCCTTATCAGATGGGTATTGGGTAAATATTCTTTCCTATTCTTGGGTTCTTTCTGTATTTTGGTCACTTTCTTTTGAAGTGCAGAAGCTTCTTAGTGTAATGTAGTTTCATTTGTTTATGTTTGTTTCCACTTGCATGGTCAGTGGTGTTTTGTCCTTAAAGATGCTTTTAGCTTCAATGTCATGGAGAGTTCTGCCTACATTTTCTTCTATGAACCTTATAGATTCATGTCTGATATTGAGGTCTTTAATCCACTTTGATCTGACTTTTGTGCCTGGCATTAGACAGAGGTCAGAGTTCATTTTTTGGCAGGTAGCTATCCAGTTTTCCCAGCACCACTTGTTGAAGAGGCTTTCCTTGTTCCACTTCACATTTCTTGCTCCTTTGTCAAAGATTAAGTGGCCATATATTTGGGGGTCTGTGACAGGATATTCAGCTCTGTTCTATTGGTCTGCAGGTCTGTTTATATCCCAATACCATGCTGTTTTAATTCCTACTGCTTTGTAGTAGAGTTTGAAGTTGGGGAAGGTGACACCACTCATCTTCTTTTTTCCAAGGATTGCTTTAGCTATTCGTGGGGGTTTATTGTTCCATATAAATTTCAGGAGTGTTTTGTCTATTTCTTTGGAAAATGTCATGGGTATTCTGATAGAGACTGCATTAAATTTGTATAGTGCTTTGGGTAGTATTGCCTTTTTGACAATGTTAATTCTCCCTATCCATGAGCAGGGGATGTGTCTCCATTTCCTAGTGTCCTCTTTTATTTCTTGAAGTAGTGTTTTGTAATTTTCCTTGTAGAGGTCCTTCACCTCTTTGGTTAAGCTGATTCCAAGGTACTTGATTTTCTGAAGTACTATTGTGAACGGGATTGTATTTTTAATGTCCCTTCTCTTTCATTATTTGTATATAAGAAAGCCATGGACTTCTGGGTGTTGATTTTGTAGCCTACCACTTTACTATATCTACCTATTGTTTCTAGGAGCTTTTTTGTAGAGTCTTTAGGGCTTTCCAAGTATAGTATCATATCGTCTGCAAATAGTGATAACTTGACCTCTTCCTTTCCTATCCGTATGGGGTAGGGCCCTTTACTCTTCCTTTTCTATCCCTTTCACGCCAAGATCCTTATCATGTCCACTTAAGTCCTTGAGCTTTTTGCTTTACAGATGCATTGCTCACACAGCCATGTCCAAAAGGAGGAATATAAAAGTGCTGACCTAGGTTTAATTTCCTACAACTTATACAGAGCCCTGAGCCTCGCTGGGAGTGACCCCTAAGTGCAGAGCCAGGAGTGCACCCTGCGGGCTGCTGGGTGTGGCCCCCAAACCAAAATACTACTACTAGTAATTTTCAATTTGGTGAAATCTATAATCACATACATATTACCTTTTATTTTGGTAGCAATTTTAATTCTTTGGAAATCATTTTTATAAATTTATTCTTTAAAAGCAACACATATTTTAAAGCATATATATTAAAATCAAGATTATCTACTAATTTGCTTTAATATCTTAACTTTGTATGTTAATTTTATTGTAGTTATTTTTCTTTCATAGAGTGTCTGAGAGTCTCTTGCCCGTATGCCTGGCTGTCTTCCCCGGGGCCCCTCAGAGGGGATGGGCTCCAGCTTCCCTCTCCACCCCGAGCAGAGCTCCTGGCAGCTGAAGACCACCAGAACCTAGCTACAGCCATGCTGGAGGCCCCTCTCCACATGTTCAGACAGGCCTCTTGCATGAAGGTGCTGGCAGAGGAACCCAGGTGTGTGTAATCCCATCAACGGCTAACATCCAGAGAGAGACTTAAAAACAAGCTCTCAGAAGCAATATCTTTAGCCTACTTCTCCCTCTGGGAGAAACTGGCAATCTTTTGAGAGTTTCCTGCCCACATGGGACAGCCTTGCAAGCTTCCCATATTGTATTCATATGCAAAATCCAGTAACAAGCTGGATCTCATTCCCCCTGACCCTGAAGAGCCCCCAGTGCAACATCGTTAGGAGGGCCAAGTCGAGATAGACTTCTAAGATCTCAGGGAAAGGATGAAATGAGATGTTACTGAGCCCGCCAGAGAAATCGGTGATTTCGTGATTTGTGAGAGTGTATATGGAAACTGAGATGCTATGTATTTATCATATGCTCTCTGATATCACATAATGATTTCACCTTCTCTGTCTCATAGTAGAGTATAAAGAAATTAAGTAATCCCATACGGAAACATTTTGTTAGAATCCATTTATTTTTTAGAATTTAGAAACTGCTAAAAATATATTGATTCTGAGTTATTTTCAAAATCATAGAGGAATTAACTTTAGCTGACTAAAGTATTCCAGAAAGGTCAGAAAAATGACTCCTGAGAATCTATGGACCACGCAGTGCTGAGAGCTGAACCCGAGTTCCCACAGGCAACTCGTGTGCTTATTAACGCTTCGCTTTGAGCTATCTTTCCAGCCCTCCAAGGACAGTGCTTAGGTGGTTAGACTCATTCCTAGAGCTGTTGTGTCCAAGAAAGCAAAAATCAAAGGATTAATCTTGCATGTACATGGGATTATTTTCACTATCATCCCATTTTTGTGCATTCAATCACTAGCGACTTGTAGAGCGTATACATCACAAAACGTCCATGCGTTCATTTGAAGGTGAGCAAGCTCCACACTGCACCAGCGACAAGGTAGTCTCCTAAAGCTGGGAGGTGCATTCATTGCTGAGGGTCAAAGGTGTTGTTTACTTTATTCAGAGTTCTCTGCCTCCTGGCCAGGAACAAGGTCCACACATCGTAAAAGTGCAATAAATCCCACTTAATTAATGAATGGGTGACTGGCCCATCTGAAACCGGAAGTCTGAGTTTCAGTATATGCATTAGGAAAGATATTTCTAACACTCAGGCTCCCTGTCTATTGCCCACACTAGTTCCACCAGACTTGGCGATTCTGCAACATAAATGATTCTTGTTGCTTTGTTTTGTTTGGGGGCCACACCTGGAGATGCTTAGGAGTTACTGCTGACTCTGCGCCTAGGGATCACTCCTGGTCAGCCCCAGGAACCAAATGGGATGCCGGGGATTGAACCCGGGTGAGTCACATGCAAGGCAAGTGCCATTCCCACTGCACTATCACTCAGATCCCATAACCCTTGTGTTATCCTCAGTCTCAGAGCACAATAACAGCTCGATAATAGTTGCTTAACAAATTTGACTAGAAGAATTACTTTGAATACTATTTTTGGGGTCAATGCTATTACTTTCAGTTGTTCTGAGATTCTGAGCCTGTGCTGCATTGTGGGGCCTTCAGAATGGGAATGACTACTCCTGCTGTCCCTTCGTGCTCTCAAAGGTGCCATGGTGCATACACCTGCTTTGCAGCTCACCTTGATCTCCAAAGGGCACTGAACTAACATGTTCATCTGGTATATGTGTGTTTCTCATGTTCTTGTCTCTTTTACCATTCTAGAATTTGTGAAAACACATTAGAAGCAGTATCAAATTCAAGGTCTGAACTCCACCGACTTAACCAGTCTTAAACATTTCTAATATAAATCTTCAGTTTCTAGAGGCACTTAGCCATTTCCTTCCTCCTTCCCTCGTTTCTTTCTTATCCCTCCTATAAAAATAAAAAACAGTTATAAGCTTCCTTCTCTGTGTTAAGGTAGGTATATTAAAGAAAGTTATTTCAAATGGGAGGTTCATCTAGGAACATTTCTATATCATCTTGCTGGCAATATTAGAATGCCAAAATATATATGATTTCAAGGAATCCCTTAGTGAGTGCTTTGAGAAAATAGTCATTCTGCAGTTATAACCCATTTGGTTATAACTGCCTCCTTGTCCTGCCCAAGTTTTCACCAGCATATCCAAAACTTTGTGAGTAGGATGGGCTTCATGTGCGATATGTTTCATCATATACACCTCACCTGAGGCCTGAGTGTGCTGTTGTCACGGTTTTGATCACTCCTATTTGAACTTGGATTTTTTAGTCGAAATCCTATGGGACACTAGGAGGTGTGTGCATGAGCAGCAGAGGACCCTGAAATGTGTATGTAATTCCTTACCACCCTTTTGCATGTACATTTGTGCCACTCTAAAAGAAGTCAGGGAGACCCATCGATGAGAATGTTTCTTGTTCTTCACTTCTGTAGTCTCTTTGACCCTTTTTTCTTAGGTGGTTACATAACCACACCGGTGATTTTCAAGTATCAACTCTCTTCATCTGCAGTTGCAGACTTATTATTGAGGACTTATTATTACTACTATTATTTTCATTTAACAAATGGGAAAAGTGAGACACAAATACAGCACAGGATATTCATCTAGCAAAAGAATGTTGTGCTTTGGTTGCAGTAATCTGGCTTATTTCAGAGCTACAGACTTAACCATCACAAGGATATACTAAATGCCAAGATTAGAAAAAAGATGAAACTGAGACAGGTGTTTCAATCCAGGAAAAGAATCAAGTTTTCAGACAGAAATAGAATTAAGAATTATGTTTCATGAAAACGAGCACAGAAATATTCTCAATTTTGTGGAAATCAATAGTGAGAATGTTGCTTAGGGTTAATTTGGTTACTCAGACTTGGTATGTCCTATTTATCTAAATGTTTATCTATTTCTCCTAGGTTATCAAATTTATTGGCATACAGTACTCATAATCTGTCATCATCATCATCTTCATCATCATCATCATCACAATGTAGCCTTTGTTTTTCTATGGCATTTGTTATAACTTTTCATTTCTGATTGTGTTTATTAGAGCTTTTAAAATATTCTTTGGGATTCTGTTTTGTTATTTTTTTTTTGCGGGGGTTTCACATCCAGAGGTGCTGAGGGCTTTCTCCTGGCTCAGGGGTCACTCTACGCAGTGCTTGGAGACCATATGTGATGCCAAAGATTGAACCAATCAGCTGTGGGTAAGGCAAGTGCCTCACCTGCTATACTATCTCTCCAGCCCCTAACCAAATGTTAAGCTGTGAGTTTTTGTCTGTTCGCTTATTTATAAAGGCCTGTATTGATCTCCCCTTCTAGTACTGCTTATGCGGAACCCCATCTGTTTGGTTTTGTTTGTTTATTTTTCAGTTGTCACTCTCAGAAGACCTCAGTCCATGGGCTGGTGGTGTTTAAACTGATTTCTCTGAGTCTATCAGCATCATACCAAATCATCTAGCCAGTTATGCACAGGGAGCAGCGGGCTATACCACAGGGTGATGGGGTGGGGGTAAAATGAGGTGCCAGGAATTGACCCCAGAACCTTGTAAATACTGGGCACATGCCCTTCTAGTCGAGCTATCTACCTGGCATCTTGTGTTCCTATTTTAATTGGCCTCCAGATTTTCTTAATATTTTTCTTTAATTACCTTATGGACCCAGTAGTTGCTGTGATATTGTTAGTCTCCACATAGTTGAAATTTTCCAATTTTATTTCTACTATTGGGTTCCAATTTTATAGATTTGTGATTTAAAAATTTTTGGTATGATTTCAATCTTCACAGAGTTAGCAATACTTAATTTCCCAGCATATGATCTATTCTTGAAATATATTCATATATATTTGCAAAAATATATATATGAATTCTGCTATTTGGGGATAAAATATCTTATGAGTATTTTAAATCATTGACTGTAGTTTATAATTGAAGACTGGTAGTCTCTTATTTTTTTTGTTCATATTTGATTTGGTCATTGTTGTACGTAAGGTGTTAAAACTTTCTACTTTAATGTATCACTGTTGAGTCATCTTTCTATTAATAATTGCTGAATGTGTTTTGGTGCCTTTCACTGTTGCATATATTAATAAATATAAAATGTTCTTGCTTCATTAAGCCCTTAACTATTATATAATATCTGTCTCTACTCTTAATATTTTCAGTGCTGAAAATGTTACCTGATATGAGTAGATCTGTACCTATCTTTTAGTAGTTGCATTAGTTTCTAGGATTGTTTTTTGGCCTTTCGTTTTCATTTGAGACTTTTTATTTAAACGTTTTTTTTTAGTAATTGATATTCTGTGATTTATATAACTATTTACAATGGTTTCTCATGCACATAAGAACAACACCACACCCATTACCACATTTACTTATTTATTTGTTTGTTTGGTTTGTTTGCTTTTGTTTGGGGGCCACATCTGGCAGTGTTCAGGGCTTATTCCCGGCTCTGTGCTCAGGGATTGCTCCTGCTCGGATTGAGGGAGCCACATAAATACAGGGGTGGGGGTGTGGAGTCAAACCCAGGTCTGCCATGCGCAAGGCAAGTGCCCTAAACTATGCGATAGCTCTGGCCCTCACTTTGTGTTTTAAAGTTAAGATGTATTTCCTCTGACTCTAGATTATAGAAACAAAATGCCGAGGAAAGAGAAACGCAAGGGAAGCGAGAGGAGGAGGTATGGAGGGAACACAGAAGCCTCTGCAGTAGAGAGGTGAGGCATCTGTGTACCAAGGCGTGACCGACAGCACGGAACCCAAATTACAACAATTAAAAATGTTGCGGTGTAGGCATGGGGGCAGGGGTGAGAGGCAGTCTGGGCTGAGTGGTGGAGGAAGAAGATAGGGGTGGAGGGATTGGAGGTGGGCACATTATATGTTTGAAAACCCACTGGAGACAACTATGTTAATTATGGTATCTACATTCAAGAAAAAATGTGTTTCCTGTAAGCAGAGAAAAAGGTTGGATTTGACTTTTATTGATCTATGCAGTCATTTTATGTCTCTTAATTGGTGAATAAGATCATTAACATTTAAATAGTAATTGCCATTATATTGCTTATTTTTCAGGTGTGTTCTCGATTTGCCATTCTTATTTTGTTTGTGCATGTTTTCTTCTGCTGTACTCAACCACCATCCTTGGATTATGTTTGAGCTTCTTATTCAGTCGGTTTTACTTCCATAGACTTTAATATTGTCCCGAAGCTGATATGCGAAGTTCTATACATGTGCCTTATTAGACTGATCAATCTAACTTTTATTTCAGTGAGCTACATTTTACTTTAGAAGGGACAGCCTCTACTATTGTATAATTGTAGTACTTTATTATTTCTAGGTGAAATAGTTTATTGTTTAATAAGATAGTCTTTATTATTTCTTGTAGGCTAGTTTAGTGGAGGTGAATTTCTTTATTTTTAATTTATCTGAAAGACTATTTTCCCTTTTTCCAAAATAATAATCCACATAATACAGTATTTCTGATTGAAAATACTTTCCTTCAAGAGCTTGAATATCTTTTGATATTCCCTTTAGTCTTGTATGGTTTTGAAGGAAAATCCATAAATAATCTTAAGGAGGTTCCCTTTAGGTAATTTGTTTTTCCATATCTGATTTTATTATTTTATGTTTATATTTACTTTCTAATGATTTAATTATGTATTTTAGTTGTGTCTATTTGGTTTATTTTGTTTTGGACTCTGGGATTATTTTATTTGGATATTTGATTCCTTTCCGTTTGGGGAAGGTCTAGTTATTAGCTCTTCAAATAAGTTTTCTATGCTCTTTTCCTACTTTTCTCTTTGTGGGACCTAGATAATGAAAATATTATTCCTCTTGTTGTTGTCCCACAAGACTCTTACATTTTTTGCATTTTGACACTTTTCCCCGTTACCTGTTTATTTGGGTATATTCTACCGCCATACTTTGAACCACTTGATTGAATGACTTTCTTCTTGTTTACTGTTAAGATCATCTGTTGTACTTGCTCAGCTATTGTACTTTTCCAAACTACATTATTTCTGCCTAAGAATTTTAATAGTCTTTTTATTCTTCTTTTTATGAATCTTATATCATTCATAAATTGTTTTTGGTAATTTCTTGCACAGTGTTGTAACTTTTAAGCTCTTCAGATAAGCTAATCAGCTGCACCACATTTGAACTTTTCTTTGGATTTTTGTTTTTCTTCATCACTTGTGGCAAATTACTCTGTTTTCTCATTTTGTTTAATATTGTATATTAATTACTGTGTTTTGAACTGAGCAGCTGTTTCCCCTTGGCTTGCTGCTAAGAATTCTATCAGATCTGGAGGCTTCAGGGTATAATCCTGGAATATTTGCCCAGGACACTGTATCCTGGGATAACAGGATAAGTAATGCTAGATAGACTGGCTCTCCCACACCTTAGAGATAATTGGATGTCTGTTGCCAACACAGGGTAGAAGTTGAGGTCAGTGGAAGTCAGATTACAGTAGGACCCTCCCATGGGTTCAGGCTTCACAAGGGACCACTAGTGACTAAGCAGTCCCCAGTGAGGTCCTCAGACTCTTCATAGTCCTTCCACAGCTCACGTTTTCCCTTTTCACTGCTGCTTCAGATGATCTGTGGGAAACCAGCCCTCTCATAAAAACCCCAAAGTCGGGATAGTGTCCTGGGCGAAACAGTGCATGTTTTCTGGAATAGAAGCGGGCAGGAAATGTGTGCCTGGGAAAGAATAGAATAGATGCATGTGCCTAGGAAAGGAGAAAACAGAACAGTGTAGGGTCCTTTAGGTGTTGGGGGTGGCATAAGCAAAATAGGATGGGAAACCGTCACAGCTTTGCGCTTTAAGGGTCCTGCTGGCTGCCAGTGTGGGGTTTCTCTTTGCTCTTCGTGCTCCCACTGAATGTGACGTGCTTACGCATAGTACTTGTTAAGTACTTGTTGTCTGTCGCCTTGAACAATGGCTCACGTGTTGGGCACCAGAGTGAGAGTGATGTTGTATGAAATAAATGACCAGCCTGTGAGCTCACCGAGGGCTGCCCAAGTGACCCTAGAGCCTGGAAAGTCCTTGTGTACGGGCTTGTCTCCTTGCGTTTGTTTTTCTCATTCTCTGTGACTGCCTCCCTCTGGATGGAGGCCAAAGGTGCCCATCCACCCGCTGTTATTGCGGTCAGTTACCACAGTGATCAGTTCAACTTCTGCCACCGTCCAGTTCTGCTCTGTAGATGCTACTGCCCCATCCTTGCAGTGGGGTGCAGACAGGAGAGCAACGGGGGAGCAGTCGGCTTGGCCTGTCTGATAGCAGTGCCAGCAGCGCCAGGCAGACACAGGGGACATCTCTCCGTGAAAATGCCTCCCTGATGAACTGCATTCAGGCCAGATGCGCCAGGCTTTGAGCCGAGACAGGAAACTTCTCTGGTGAACACCATCCCAGTGATGGCTGGGGGTGGGGGGGATAGAACGGGTGCTCTGCATTGCCCAGGGCCAGATGAGGGGTGCTGGGACGAGGAAAAAGCCACAGCTGGAGCTTTTTCATTGCCCACCAGCCTCACCATCAGGATTCCCCAGGCTCAGACTCAGGGCGCCTGTCCCTGGCGTCACTGGCCCTGATGCCAGTGTCCACCCAGGAGAGCGGCAGTCATGGCAGCCCCATAATATCCCCCAGTCCCGGGTCTGTGGGGTACCTAAGCCTTCAGCCCCTCCTCGCTGGCCGTTTGTTAGCGTGTGGAGATCGTTGCTAGAGGCTCCGGGTGTTCCCAAGCTCTTACGGAACTTTGTCCTCAGAGCCCCACGGCTCTTGGTTGTCCCTTGCCAGCCTCCCTCCCTCTCCCAGGCCCCGGTGTCCAGGAGGATGGTCTTATTTATCCCCTCTCCTGCCGCCTGTGTCACAACCTGCCTCTCCCCGAGGCCAATGCTCTTCCACTGCCCTCTTCCGGAACCTGCTTTTATTGCCGTTAACTATTTAGCTGAGGCCGTGGAGGAGAGCCCACCCCGCCTTGTCCCTCCACCATCTTGCCAGAATCTGGCCCCCTTTTTGTTTTTTGGAACTCACGCATGCATATAAACCCAGGTAGGTAGCTGCACGGAAGGCAGAGCCGATGGAACCCAGATGTCAGGGGCTGCTCAGAGTAAGACAGAACATAAATAAGTCTGTCCCAACATTTCTCTCACACAATTTCATTTTTCTTCCCTCCCCACAATTCTTTTTAAAACCATGACCTACACTACAGAGTATTGACTCTGTGATATACTAATGTAATATATAATGTAATATATATACATATGTGTATGTGATATATAAAATATATTATGTAATATATAATGCAGAGTGTTGACTGTAATATAATAATGTAATGTATAATGCATTGACTCTGGGCCTACAGTCTTGATGCAGAATATGCTGGTGGCCCCAGAGACTCTCACTACTCCCTGGGTGTGGTATAGGCTCTATCATCTAGTTTTGTGAAGCTGAACTTGATGACAGTTGTACAATGGCCACAGTTTATTTCTCAGCACATGTTCGCCATCAATGTGCAACCCTCATACGTGACTCACTTGTGCCTCTACCATTTCAGTGTTTTGCAGAGGCATGTCTAAGAAAATTTTGGAGACATGCACTTAACATTTCATTTTCCTGTCTCTAATTTTACAGTTGTAGTGCAATGTGCTATAGTAAGTTTCTGTGACTTATTTTCTTCATGTTGAACTTTTGCTCTGTCAGTAAAAACTAGGACAATGTACCTTGATTTTGTCCTTGGAATAATTTAACATGAGATTCACTTTGGGGTTTTGTCTTTGAGATTTTATCCTAGAAACACTTTTTCATCATTTATACTTTTTTATTATTTATCTACTTTTTCTCAAGTGAAGCATATTATTATTTTATTTTTTAGCATTTTCTACCTCTTTGCTCTCTGCCATCCTTCAGGTAACTTTAGCACTGTTGTCTGTACCGACTTATTTATTACTTTTATTTTTATTTGTCATTTCATCTTTTTTATTCCTTTATTTCACACCTGAGTGAAATTATTAATATTTGTCTTTTCCGCCTGATTTATTTCACTTTACATATCCCCTTGAGTTCCTTTCATTTTACGGAGGCAAAATTCCATATATTAATAGCGGGATAGAATTTCATTGCATAAATCTAACACATTTCCCCACCCAGTTATCTATAGTGAGTTATTTAGTTATTTCCAGATTTTAGCTATGTTAAATAACACCGCAATAAACACTATGGTAGATATGCCTTTCTGCATCTATTTTTTTTGTTATCTTTAACTAGATATATAGGTGTGGGACAGATTTTATTTTTCCATAGCCCTCCAAGAATTTAGAAAAGAAAAATACAGTTTCAGCATCCAGCAAGATGAAAGTAGTAAACTTTGAATAGAGAATAGAAAGAGGCTAGAGAAACGGCACAGAGGCTAAGGCACACGCTTGGGAAGCAGCGTTATCCCCGTGGGACCCCCAGCATCATGTGGTCTCCAGAGTATTGCCTTGGGCAGCCCTGGAGGCCTCAGCATTGTGGGATGACCAGGGAGATACCTGGCACCTCAGAGGACCACAGCGCTGCACTCTCAGCTCCTGTCATTGAATCACCAGCCCTGTTGGTCAAGAATCACTAGGGGGGCTCCTCAACACTGCTTGGGAGGCCCACGGTGGGCCCCTGGAGAGAAAGAGGACAAAGGACTCTGGATAGGGGTAGAGGAGCAGGAGGCAGAGATAAAGACACACGGGGAAGTGATTTAAGATGGAAGCGAAACGCTCACTATTGACTGGCTAACAGCCACTGACTTCTGCCACATTGCTATAAAGAACTCATTTTCTTCTAAGGTGCAGCTTAATTTTGAAGGACATTTCTCATTACCATGGAGTCAGTCCCAATTGGTGCTGCGGATGAAGGAACGGCAGGGGGTATTGATGAAATTCTTCGGAAAGCAACATAAGTTGAGCAAATAATAGTACTCAAATTTGTTTTGAAAGTGTTTAATAAACAAAGACTTAGTTTTGCAGAAAAATAGAAAGTATGTATAAAGTTGATACAACACTTACGAAGAAAAGATGAGTCTTTATAGAATTGTTTTTAACAATTTAAACCCATGTTCATAACTGATTTAAAACAAAAACAGTTATGAATAAGGAGATCAGAATCCTACCCACTTCTCCCCACCTCGAGTAGAGCATACAGTAAACTTTACTCTTAGAATTAGTTGGTTGGAGAGAGGCAAGAGTTTTTGTGTGTTTAAACCTCTTTATGTTATTTTATGTTTCCATGAATAATTTGTTTTGGGTGACGATACTAAAGTTTAAAGGCTCTTGTTAAATAAAAATTCCCTAGGACTCAGAGCTGACTCTCGGGCGTTAAAAATAAGTATAAACTCTAATTATTCTCTACCACGGTAGTACAAATTAAGATCATATTTGAATTGAAAGAACTTGGACTCTAATCCTGATATATTCTTCAAACAGATGAGGAACTGAAAAGCCAGAAGACATCAACACTGATTCTGAGTATGCTGGAGAAGGGACTGGGTGAGAGGGGGCTGGCAAGCGGGTCCCGAAGGAGGGTCGCTGTTTTGATTAGGGCTCACTGCACTCATTTGTACATTGTACTCAGGTGCCCGATGGAAAAGCCAGTCTCTCTCACAGTTCAAAGGGAGGTTCTTATTCGCACCATCACACTGTTTAGGGGTCTAGAGAGATCAGTAGCATGCTTCTCTCTGTTCAGATTCTCACCATGAATAGGAAGCGAGTGTTTCAGTGTGAAGAAATTAATATGCTTTTAAGGATGAAGAATTTATCCCTTCTTGGGATGAAAACAACCCTTGGGGGAAGCCCTCTTAGAAGTATTAGGCATCTAGTGGCGTCCAGGGCTCCAGGGAGTGGTGTGTTTATTTCCATTACTGGTTCTATTTGTTAAATTTCTGTCTGTACTGAGCTAATAGACCTTGGATGCACACAAGGTTCATTTATTGATTTATTTCTTTTGATAGGTTTACATATTTGTAGAGAAACAAACCCCTTCAAGCACTGAGAACAAAGTTATGCATCTGCTTAAAATCTTTTAATTATGACAGAAATGACTCTTCTGGTTTTTAAATTGGCAAAACAAAGTTAAGTGGAAAACTGAAAGTTCACGCCTGACAAACATATTTTTCCAAACACTTTAAATAGTTTTGGATCTCAGAGACTATTTTACTGTTTTTCATTCAGACACTTTGAAAATCCCCGACCCAAGTCATTTTTTTCAGAAGCATCAGATTTCTACCAATTAAATTTTGGATAAAATTGTGAAGGTTTTAAGAAATGTTAATTAGGTGTTAGACTGAAACTTGCATTTCTTATTGAATGACACAAAGAAATACATTTAATAAAATACATAAATTTATTTAAATAATGTCAGTTCTGAAATTTAATTCCCATGTTAACTTCCATAAAGTCTTTGAACATATCAGTTGATGAAATTAGATAAGTTTGTCATGCTTCAACTTTATTTTAATTATTATAGATTTGAAATTAGGCAGAAAGAAATACAAACTTTATTTTCCTCATATTCCAGAAAGACATCTGAAGTTTTAAATCTTGTTAAGTGCACGAAATTGTTTTGCTTTCATATTAAAATGTGTTAATTATATTTGCCTAAAGATATTCTGTATTCATTTGGTGAAAAAAATTATAGAGTTGCATTTGATTTCAGGACAGCTGATATCTTAACAGAAAAAATAACAACAACAAAAAACAACCTTCAAGAATGTTCCCAGGATGAAATGGTCAGAGTATGATAGCTGGATGTTGAGATTCTCTAATCCTTTCTGTTCTCTAGTCCACTGATGTGCTAAGAGCTAAAACAACTGCTTAAGGAGAGAAAATTCCAAAATTCCCCTGTAAATTCTGTGGGAAAAAAAAAGTTTTTCAAACAAAAATACAAGTGCTGCCTTCATGAATTCCTTCATGGAATACATCTGCTAATTGCTTAACCTTTCTCACAGACAACATGGGAATCTGTCTGGTTACTGAAAGTCAAAAAGAGCTAATGATTTGCTTGGAGAGATGCCAGACCAGCAACAGTTCTGCAGAATAGCTGGCCCAGGTATAAACAGCGGCCACCCCTTTCCTTCGTGAAGTCGCCTAATTTCCATTCAAAAAAGGGTAGATTTAATTGAGCTCCCATTTCACCCAGCAATACCACTTCTGGGAATATATCCCAGAGATGCAAAGAAGTATAGTAGAAATGACATCTGTACTTGTATGTTCATTGCAGCACTGTTTACAATAGCCAGAATCTGGAGAAAACCCGAGTGCCCCAAAACAGATGACTGGTTAAAGAAACGTTGGTACATCTATACAATGGAATATTATGCAGCTGTTAGAAAAGATAGAGTCATGAAATTTGCATATAGGTGGATCAACATGGAAAGTATCATGTTAAGTGAAATGAGTCAGAAAGATAGACATAGAAAGATTGCATTCATTTGTGGAAGGTAAAGTTACAGAATGGGAGACTAACACCCAAGAATAGTAGAGATAAGTACCAGGAGCATTACTCCACAGCTTGGAAGCCAGCTTCACTTGTTGGGGGAAAATGCAGCTCAGATAGAGAAGGGACCACTAAACAAAGGGTGCTAGGTGGGCCCACTCAGGATGGGAGATGCGGGCTGAAAATAGACTATAGACTGAACATGATGCCTTCTTAATACCTCTATAGCAAACCACAAAAACTCAAAATGAGAGAGAGAGCAAAAGGGAATGCCCTGCCACAGAGATGAGGGAGGGGGTAAGGGGGTAGGGAGGAGGGTGATGGGAGGGATGCTGAGACAATTGGTGGTGGAAAATGGGCACTGGTGGAGGAATGGATACTTGATCATTGTATGACTGAAACGCAAGCATGAAAGTTTATAAGTCTGTAACTTTATCTCACAGTGATTCACTAATAATTTTTTTTAAAAAAAGGATAGACTTGGAGCTGGAGCAATAGCACAGTGGGTAGGGCGTTTGCCTTGCATGAGGCCAACCCAGATTTGATCCCTGGAATCCCATATGGTCCCCCGAATACTGTCAGGAGAAATTCCCTAGTGCAGAGCCAGGAGTACCCCTGAGCATAGCTAAGTGTGACCACAAAAGGCAAAAAAAAAAAAGAAAGAAAAAGAGAAAGGATAGACTTTCTGAATTTTAGGTTTTCTTACTAATTTAATCATCATGCTGATAAGGTGTGCTGTAGAGGTGGGTATGAACACACAAGATAGAACCCAAGTAACAAGTTTAGGAGACAGTTCTTGTCATTCTTTCTTTCTGATCATCTCAAGTGTTTCTTTGCTCAGTGGACTCTCAACATTTTCTTTCTCCAGACTTAGTTCCTGAAACTTTGTTGCTAGGTGGAAAAATCTCCAAGTAGATTATGAAATGTTTCTTTAAATTGAAATCTAATTTGGCAGCTTTCAAAGCACCCAAGGTGCTTTGAAATTCCCTTTTTCTGTTAACAGTAATGCCAGCTATCTTGGTTCTTTCACTCAATACCTCAATCATTTTTCTGCCTGCTCATTCATTGTCTTATGCCTACACGGTCTGTGGTTGGCTGTATGGAAAAGCCCTACCTCAAATGTCTCAAACCTTCAATCGATTCTATACATTTAAATCTTCCAAAAACATAACTACTAGACTAGCAAGTGTTCAAAATAGGTTGTTTTTTGTTTGTTTTTCTTCACGACTGAATACCTGACATAAACAAGTGTTTGGGACACTCAAAAATATTTCACAAGTGACTTGGAAACTCTTTAATTTTAATACCAGGTTACTGCAGACTGAAGAAGTTCCTAACTTGTTATTCAAAGCTCTCAATGTTTTAGTACTATTCTGTTAAGCAAAATCAAAGCAGTTTCCCCATGTGCCAAGTCTGAGGAATAAAATTACCAATTTATTTCACCAAATAGTTGCTATAGTCTTTCCCCCTTCTGTCAACAAAGAAGTCTTCCATGAAAAGCAGTAATTTTAATCCATTACCCAGACATAGTGATGGGCACTACAAAGAAAAAGAAAAAAATTACAATATTCTCTGGATCATTTATAGAGAAGGTATAATTTTAATTTGGAACTAATTCGAGATGTGGCAACATTGCCAAGCTTTTTACATGGTTTTGAAATAGTGGAAATCCTATAATTTTGAATAATTTAATGGGTCAAACTTAATTAGCATTTAATAAGAAGAAATTATAGTTAATTTTGAGGTCTACTCATTTACATCCAATTTAGCCATTCAATCATTTATTAATTTAATAATTCCCGGGTGTTGTTTTTCATAGAAGAGGATCTTCTTAAAAGTGCACAAGTGTGGAATGATGGAAATAGAGGTCAAAATGAAAGGGATGAAGGAAAAAGGAGAGTGTGAGGAATGTATCTTCCCACAGCTGTTAGCCAATTAGTTGAGCTTTGAAATAGCAGGAAACAACAGCGGCAAATGAGACAATTTAGCTCGGGCAGTTGGTTTCACAAATGGACAGAGAATGATGCTGCCCATTTCCTGTGAGGTCAGAGGCACAGAGAAATAATTTTTATTCCACAAAGTGTCATTTACTGAATTCCTGGTATTTTATATTTACAACACAAACATGGCTTCACGTTTCCTTGGCCCAGTATTTCTCTGTAGTTATGTCTGAGCTAACGATACATCACTCCATTGCAATCCTGTAGACCTTTAGTTGGTCCCCTTGCAGTCTTCTGAGATAAGAAGGGTAAGAAGCACAAAATCCATAGGCACCTCCTCTGGGAATACTGAAGTTGGGGGAATGGTCAAAGGAAGTGGCACTCAATCTTCTTACTGTTGATCAGGTTGCCAGATGCCCGTTCATTTATCCCATGCTTATTGGATCCCAGATAGCTTCTTTAGGCAATGTTCTCATAGGTCAAGTTTACACTTCTACAGTATAGACAAATATTTCTTAGGGTAAGGAAACCAGAGTCAGGGGGCATGATGTGATACAATAGCCTCAACTCAGGCATCTGAATGAGGGTCCCCAAATAGCTATTTCAATCATTTATGTCACTCGGGGACCCTCTCCCATGTTCTTTCCATTCTTTCTTCTGGGTAAAGCACTTTCAGAGATTGTGTTTAGACTTTGTATTAGTGCTGGACTCAGTCCAGAGCCTGTCGCCTCATGGTGCTCACTGCAGCCATTTGACTTCACTTGGGTGGTCTCTTTGCCCATCATCATTCCTCTCACTGGTGCCCACCTCTTGAAATTCCAGTTCCTCCACAGAAAACAAGAACAAAGCAAACACACTCCAGAAAACATATCTTAAATGTATTTTTTTTCTCTTCTCCACTTCTACGTGCTTTTGAATTCACCCCCACATATTCATTCATTCATTCATTCATTCATTCAAATAATGGGATTGACTTATAGAGTCTATTCATTATTCCCTAGCTTAGATTTATTTCCACAGATAATGGCAGTATGACAAAGAGAAAAGCAAACTTGTATAAAATATACAACTTCTCTAAGACTTAGCTTCTCCATTTGTGAATTAGATGAATGCTTAATTTTAAACATTGTTGAGTTTATAAGAAAGTTATTATATGCTAGCTTCACAAGAATTATTTTTATTTATCAACTTTTTGTTTTTTTCTCCATTCCACTCTCTCAGGGACTCTATCACAATGCTGAAAACTAATCTGTGACTACTAAGTATGTCAAAGATGGAGATTGAAGGCAGTATCGGTTGTCACTGATGATACAGAAAGAGCAGCTTTCAACACAGTAGCTAAAATGCTGAATATGCTTCTATGACTTTCTGTAACTATGGTGATGATTTTTTTACTTTGCTTCAAAAATTATGAATTTATTTTTAGTACCATGTTTTATTTATATTATATATCTTAAGGAAGCTATATGTTGTCACAATATGGTAAATCATGCTCATTCAATTACAGAAAATTTTATGTTTTTGCATCTAGGGAATTTCATGGTAACTTGTATGATTTCTTTCCTTTTCTTGAGATGGGGGTGTTGGGCCACACCTAATGGTGCTTGGGAATTATTACTGGCTCTGTACTCAGAGACCACTCCTGGAAGTGCTCAGGGGACAATATGGGGTGTCAGGGATCAAACCAGGGTCTGCCCTGTGAAAGGCAAACCCCTTAAGCCCACTACTGTTTCTATGGCCCTTTCTTTATTTTTTATTTTACAAATATTTCTGTGCTGATTAAGTTCACATATTCCATTCCTTAGTCATACAGATAATTTCCTTTAATTTCTCCCCTTCTTTATCATGACAATTAAAATGCCCCACAAAATCTAGTCTCTTTTTTATTCTGCCAGAGATCTGTTATCAATCCTCCCTCCCTCCCTCTCTCCCTCCCTCCCTCCCTCTCTCCCTCCCTCCCTCCCTCCCTCCCTCTCTCCCTCCCTCCCTCCCTCCCTCCCTCTCTCCCTTCCTTCCTTCCTTCCTTCCTTCCTTCCTTCCTTCCTTCCTTCCTTCCTTCCTTCCTTCCTTCCTTCCTTCCTTCCTTCCTTCCTTCCTTCCTTCTTTGAAATTTCATGCTGTTCTTTACTTTTTATTGTATAGGGGGGAGATAAATAATAGCAAAATATCTGCCTCATTTCATTTTCACTTTCCCTATTTACGGGGTTTTGTAATCAGAAAAGTCCTGTTCCAGCTTCAATTCTCTTTACATTTCAGTGTGCTAGCTGGTAATTGTCTAGTATAACACATGTAGGTCTTAATGCTTTGCAACTATATTCAAATTTGAGGATGAGAAAGAACAAAGATGCATTGTTTTATTTAAGATAGATTCACTTATCATGCACTAGAGACATAACTTTCCCAAGTTCAAGTTGACACCAGTAACCTTGCTCTGGAGAAATGTGCACGCTGCTTCAACCTTCCAGTGTAGTGCCAGGAACACTGCACGTTGCTAAACAGACAATGGCTGACATTAGCATTCCCTGCGGGCAATCATTATATGCTCTCCTGAGATTTCCTTCAAGCTCATAGAAGACTTGGGACTTTAGACATTTGTCATACCCAACTCAGAGACAGCTGAACTCCAGCTTTAGGTCATTCATTTCAGTTTTTCAAACATTTCATGGTAGCTTCCCTTTCAACAATTTTCTTGGAAATAGAATTTCTTATTTTGAAGGTAGAAAATGTTTTTATTGGAATGTCAATTGTAAGTGGGCACTGATGTGCCCCCTTGAGTTTAATCCAAACACAATAAAGAGAAAAACAAAATAGACCAAACAAAAGGGCAAGACTAATGTTCCTGCAGCAAATGGAAGGCCCTGGCAAGTGCTGGTCAGCAAGACACCCAGGATTTTCCAGACCAGCTGTGGTGCTTGATGACCCAGATGACGACCAGCTCCCCCCACGAGGGCTGCACTAGCAGAGCTCCAGCTCATCACCATGGGCTCATTTGTGTTGTCAGAGGCTGAAGTTCTGGCCCTGGAGCAGTCAGCCTTGGCTTTGAGTGTTGATTCTTCTTCTTCTTTTTAATTTTTATTTTATTGAATCACCGTGAAAAAAGTTATAAAGATTTCGGGTTTAAGTCTCAGTCATACAATGATCAAACCCCCATCCCTTCACCAGTGCACATGTTCCACCACCAAGAACACCAATATACCTCCCTCCCACACCCCCACCTGAGTGGCTAATGATCTTCACTTTATTCTCTCTATACTTTGAATACATTCAATAGTTGAACAGAAAACTCACCATTATTATTTGGAATTTTCCCCCAACAATCAAACCTGCTGAAAAGGCATTATTTGATAATTTGTTTTCCATTGCTGAGAATGAGCTGTTGTGGCCGTGCGGCTTTGGATTTCTGGTATTTTAGCTCAGTTCACAGTCTAGTGCATTTCTATAAGAAGCCGCTGAGTGCCAAAATGGGTAAGTAGACCTCCTGGATCATAGTCTTTAAGTCACAGAGGGGCCGTTTTGTGCACGGCTGCTCCGGATCTCATCTGGGCAGAGTTTGAGTGTTGCTCTTAAGCAGTTCATTACTGCGATCTTTTCCAGGTTGCTTGGTTGTGGGATTTACTGTCATTTGTCTTGTTTTGTTTATTGTTACAGCCATGCTCAAGGCCACTCTCCACACATTCAGATGAGCCACACGCATGAAGGAACTGGCAGAGGAGCCCAGGTGTGCAGGACCTGGGGCTGAGATCTCCAAGGCTGCTTGGATCGGAACTGGGCCTCCTACACCCAGATGCCCCGTTTTCCGTAGCTTGGCAGCCACACCCGCAAACTGCCCCCACCAGCCATGTAATTCCATCAATGGCCAAGATCCAGAGACTATAAAACAAAGTTCCTCTTATAGCCTAGTTCTCCCTCTTGGAGAACCTGGCAAGGTACCAAGAGCATCCTGCCTGCACAGCAGAGCCTGGCAAGCTCTCTGTGGTGTATTTGATATGCCAAATATGGTAACAATGATGAGTCTCATTCCCCTTACCCTGAAAGAGCCTCCAGTGCAGCACCACTGGGAAGAACGAGTAAGGAGAGGCTGCAAAAATCTCAGGGCTAGGATGAATGGAGACATTTTTAGGGCAGGACTGCCCTGGGCAGAGCCAAAGACAATGAAAACCGTATATTTTCCACTCAGGCCTCTGCTCTCTGCTTGCTCCAAGAGGAATGTGCAGGCTCCTGAGCTACGACCATATAAGGGTATAATCTAGACAGATAGCCTCCCGGGCTCGGAGCTCAGCCCTTGGACCTGTGCAGGCACTTATGCAATTGTGACCTGTAAATCTATAGGCTGGATAAGCAGATGGGCCTAATGGGATTGGAGGGAGAGGCATGTCAAATTATGAACTTATTGGCTAGGGAATGCATGGGCTTTCATGCTTTCTCCATAACAGCCGATATGGGCCTATTTAAGTAACCCTTGAACCCTGGGTCGGGGCCTTGCCTCACACCCGGGACCTGCATGTCATTGTGTGCGTGTGCACGACCCTGGCTAGCCAGCTTAATAAACTACCCGCTTGCTAATTGCATTCCTGTGTGGTCCTTGTCTGCGGTCGGAGATCCAGAACCGTGTCCTAACAGACATTACTGATGCCTGCTCGAGCAAATTGATGACCAACGGGATGACAGTGATACAGTGATACCGTTACACCCTGTGGTGTTCAGGACCTATTGGGGGTGAAGGTGAGGTACTTGGGGGTTACTCCTGGCAGTGTCAAGCTGCCACATGGTGCTTGGGGCCAAACCCTCGCCTCCCACAGGCAACGTATGTGCTCGAACTCTGTGAGCTATTTCCCCAACCCTTCCTTGACTTGTTTCTGGGTTTTCCTTGGGGTCACACAGGGCTGTTTTCAGGGTTTACTCCTGGCTATAAGTTCAAGGATAACTCCTGCAAGTGATTAGGGACCAGTATTGAGTGCTGAGGATTGACTCTGGGTTGGCCACATGCAAGACAAGTACCCTACCCACTGTACTCTCTAACTGGCCCCCTTTCTTAGACGTTTCAATTAAAGAGTAAATGTGAGGCATTTGTTTATTGAGCTCTAAAATCTTTGTAGACTTATTCAACATCACCAGGGGAGAGTGAGACAAGCAGAGGGAGAGACAGAGCGAGAAGTGAGCTGACGTGCTGACCATTAGAAGGTCAGCGTTGTAAGCACTGTGCACTTCTCCAGGATACCCAGACTTTGGGAGATGAAAACCCTGGGCCATAAGTGACTCAGTCCAAGCCACTTAGCAGAGAGGTGAAGACTGCACTGTTTGACTTCATAGTTCACCTCTTACACCATCAATACTGCCAAGTGTGCAAGAGCGTCTTAATTGGAAATCAACAGACTCTTGACAAAAATATGAGCTGGAAATGTATAAATTGATGTCATAATCACCTCCTTTGTTCACCGCCCTAATGATGTTTAAGTGCAATTTTTCTCTTCTCGATGACACCAATGAACATTTGTGAGTAGTCATCGTGAATCACAAAACCCATAGGACCCCAAGGAATTATAAGGCATGCAAAGTTGTTTTGGGATGATAAAGGTTGGAGTTAGTCAGGAGTTATAGTTTGTTTTGGGTTTAGGTTTGTTTGGTTTTGTTTTTCAAAATGCTGGTGCTCAGGAATTATTCCTTGTTCTGCACTCAGAGGTCACTCCCAGTGGGGTTATAGGGACCTTATGGGATGCTGAGGATCAAACTCAGGTCTGCCATCTCTCCTGCCCCACACAGGTGGTTTTTAATGAGGAGAGTGGGAATTAAATGCGTGAGTTCAATAGCTTGTCACACATCTGCAGCTGTTGCCATCTAAGGCCGTCCAATTGTCAGGATGCTGAGGTAAGGTGCTGAAAAGGTCCCAGTCCCTCTGCTCATCGTTTTAGAATATTATCGTGCTCCTGTGGAATGTCCAGTTGGACACTGAGCTCTCCTGCCCCAGATTTAGTTCACTGTAGCTCACGCTGAGAAGACATCTAAAAGGGTTGGGAACATAAGCTTTTACACTGAGACACTCAAAATGGGATTCTGACTGAAGGGCTGTTTGAATCAGACTCTTGAAACTTTTATGAAAGTTGAGGAAAAATGCACAGTAAAATTATCACAGTTCCTGAAGATTACCAAGAATATGACATTTGTCATTACAAACTCAGGACGATGACTTTGGCTAAGATTAATCATCACTTTGAGGGTACTTAAAAGTAATAATGCTGGAAGCAAAAGAGGTCACTGAAAAAGAATTAAAGAGGAAGTTTCTCTGGCCTGATTTTTAAGAGTGCTATCAAAAAACTCTAATAATTCTTAAAACTTTGTGTTTTTAAATTTCTGGGAAACTGCCTCTTTGTTCTTTTTCTTCATTTAAGAAAATGTATTTCAGTTTCTCTGAACAATACAATTTTAGCAGATTTAGAAATGCCTTTTCATTTCTATCAAATCATCTGGTTGAGTTTCTAAGTTCTTTTAGATTAATCAGAGGCTCAATGTTAGTTGTACCTCCGGGAATTTTCTCTCTTTGCACTTTTAAAGTAAAACTCCATTCAGTCTAAATGATATGTTCACTGGGTCTCAAGGTCACTCAAGGAAGAAATCTTTCTGGAAGTGCAATTTATTTATTTATTTATTAGTAAAATTTATATATTTATTTTGGTACTGGCACCATACTTGGTGGTAGTCAGGGGTTTCTTCCCTTCCTCTGTACTTAGGACTCACTCCTGAAGAAATTGGGAGACCATCTGGGATGCCAGGGATCAACCCCAGACCAGCCGTGTGCAAGGCTAGTGCCTTACCTGCTGTATTGTCACTCTGGCACTGCATTTATTATTTTTAACTTATTTGGGCATCATGATTTACAATAGCACTAATATTAATGTCTTGGCATGCATGCCATTTCAGCATACCCAAGACCCAAGTGCCAGTGTCTATGTAGACTGTTCCTGAGTCCCTTTGCACCTGCCACCCTCCACCCCTCAGTTTGATAGTCTCAGTTTTGTTGGCAGAATCTCAGGATTTATTTTTATTGATCTTTGCCACTAATTCCCTTGTTTTTCTTTCCTTTATACTCCACATATGAATGAGCTCACTGGGTATTTGTCTTTTTCCTTCTGATTCTCTTCACTAACACCTTTCAGTTCCTTTCCAGTTGTAGCAAAACACAAGATTTTTAACTTTTCTTACAGGCAGTTCCATTATATGTTTATTTTATCATCAGTTCTTGGGTACTTGGGTTATTTCTAGATCTTGGCTAATGTAAATAGTGCTGCAATGAACTTAGATTTGCAAATACTTTTTTGAATTTTTTTTGGGGTATTCTTAACATACCTGATAGGACCTGGTAATATCAGTTTTATAACCAAAGGCAAAAGATTTGTCATTTAATATCATCTGTTCCTTTGCTTTGTTTCTCTATAAATCACAGACATGTGAATTTGTCTGATATTCATTCTTCAAGTTACAGCAAACTGTGAGCTTTCATCTTTCCTTGTAGCTATGTAATATTCCATTGTGTAAATGCACCATGAATTCTTTTTTTTTTTTTTTTTTTTTTACTAGATTGCTTAGTTCCGTGTCACCTTTGAAGATACCTTTATCTTCAATATCGTGGAGGGTTTCGCCGACCTTGTCTTCAATGTACCTTATGGTTTGTGGTCTAATGTTGAGGTCTTTAATCCATTTTGATCTGACTTTTGTGCATGGTGTCAGGTCAAGGTCTAAACCCATTTTTTTGCATGTGGTTGTCCAGTTGTGCCAGCACCATTTGTTAAAGAGGCTTTCCTTGCTCCACTTCACATCTCTTGCTCCCTTATCAAAGATTAGATGGTCATACATTTGGGGTTGTGTGTAGGGATATTCCACCCTGTTCCATTGGTCTACGGCTCTGCCTTTGTTCCAGTACCATGCTGTTTTAATTGTTACTGCTTTGTAGTAAAGTTTGAGGTTGGGGATGGTGATGCCTCCCATCATCTTTTTCCCAAGAATTGTTTTAGCTATCCTTGGACGTTTGTTATTCCATATGAATTTTAGGATTGCTTGATCCATTTCTTTGAAGAATGTCATGGGTATATTTATAGGGATCGCATTGAATCTGTATAATGCTTTAGGGAGTATTGCCATTTTGACAACATTGATTCTCCCTATCCACGAGCAGGGTATATGTTTCCATTTCCTCATGTCCTCTTTGATTTCATGGAGTAGCGTTATGTAGTTTTCTTTGTAAAGGTCTTTTACTTCCTTGGTTAAGCTGATTCCGAGGTACCTGCTTTTCTGGGGCATGATTGTGAATGGGATTGCTTTTTTCATGTCCCTTTCCTCTGCCTCATTGTTTGCATATATGAAGGCCATGGATTTTTGGGTATTGATTTTGTAGCCTGCAACTTTACTGTATAAGTCTATTGTTTCTAAGAGTTTCTTAGTAGAGGTTTTAGGCTTCTCTAGATATAGTATCATGTCATCTGCAAATAGTGAGAGTTTGATTTCTTCCCTTCCTATCTGGATGCCCTTAATCTCTTTTTCTTGTCTAATAGCTATCGCAAGTACTTCCAGTACTATATTGAAGAGGAGTGGTGAGAGTGGGCATCCTTGTCTTGTGCCTGATCTCAGAGGAAAGGCCCTTAGTTTTTCCCCGTTGAGGATAATGCTTGCCGTAGGCTTGTGATAGATGGCTTCGACTATCTTGAGGAAAGTTCCTCCAAACCCCATTTTGGCGAGGGTTTTCATCATGAAAGGATGTTGGATCTTGTCAAATGCTTTCTCTGCATCTATTGATATGATCATATGGTTTTTATCTTTACTTTTGTTGATATGCTGGATTATGTTGATTGATTTCCGAATGTTAAACCATCCTTGCATCCCTGGGATGAATCCCACTTGGTCGTGATGTATGATCTTTTTGATGAGTTGTTGGATCCTATTTGCTAGTATTTTGTTGAGGATCTTCGCATCGGTGTTCATCAGGGAAATTGGTCTGTAATTTTCTTTCTTAGTGGTGTCTTTGTTTGCTTTTGGTATTAGGGAGATATGTGCTTCATAGAAACTGTTTGGGAGAGTTCCTGTTTTTTCAATTTCCTGGAAAAGTTTGAGGAAAACAGGCAATAGGTCTTCTTTAAATGTTTGGAAGAATTCGCCAGTGAAACCAGCACCATGAATTCTTGATTCATTCATCTGTGAGTGGGCATTTGGGTTGTTTTTCCATATCCTGTACACAGTGTGACAATAAACATCAGTGTGTATATGTATTTTTGAATGCATGTTTTAGTGTTCTTGGAATAGCTTCCAAGAAGTGAAGTCGCTGGATCATATGGAAGTTGTACTGTTACTTTAATTTTTTTCACAGAGGCTGAAGCAGATGACAATCTCACTGACATTGAAAAGGTTCATTTTCAGCACATCTCCACCAACACTAGTTGTTTCCCATCTTTTTGATATACGCCATTATCATTTAAGATATCCTGAAAGCAGAGCAAATTGCATTTTCTTGTTGTCCTTTATCCCAGCTCTAAGGCTTGCTTTTAGGTAAGAAAACATTCCACTCAGGTCATTTGTTTCCTGTCTTCTGAACAGTGCACCTAGAGAATTCTGAGCATGGCTGAGATTGGGGCCATGGAACTGGGACCCCATCTTTGTCAAAGCACAAGCTGTGGTGCTATAAACAGAGATCACAATTATTAATTTAAATATTACTCTCTCTACATGTATCCATTTGGAGAGATCAATTCTGGTTCAGAAAATTAAAGGAATTAATAAATGATCAAAACTTCTTTATCTTGATGTGCTTAGTGACAAGTATTGACATGGCCAACATGATTAAAATTTCTAGTCTTTTACTTGTCTTTAAGAGAGGAACATTCAGTGGCTGTTGATTCACAAACAGCAGTAGTAGTTTTTCTTTATTTTAAAAAAATAGCATTTGTTAAAGCCTAACATATTTTTCCTTCATACCTCCTTCTATACTTCTATACTTCCTTCCCTCCCCTCCCCTCCCCTTCCTCCCTTCCCTTCCCTTCCCTCCCCTCCCCTTCACTCCCCTTCCATCCTTCATTCCTTCCATGATAAAACAAATTTAAAAATAAACATGAATGTATAAAACAAGCTGAACCTCCTATTCTTTTGCCTCAGGGCAGAAAACAATAACCTTGGAGTTTATTAAGAGAATCAAGATGAAATAGTGAATTAAAATTAGACTATAATGAACTGGCTTGCCAATTTAAAAGATATTTAAGAACAAAATAAACTGCAGGTAGAAATATTCTATATTGGGTTTATCTAAACATTAATTCAGTGAAAGTGACCACTCAATTATTGTCTCTTATCTTCCTGATTAATAGCCAGTGACTATTCTGACGGTACAAAATATTCACAAGAAAGGTAAGTAATCAGTTACAAAAGTATTTATGCAATTTCATGTTGAAGACATTTGTTTTCAATGTTACCCAAGTTTTAAGAAGTAACCAACAAAACAGTATGTTACAGAATCCAATATTTCTTTTTGTCTTAAGCCATATGTCTTGTCAAAATGGATGTAGTATCCTGAAGCAAAAAGAATTTATTTGCTATAAGAAGGGGAAATGACAGACCAAAGTAAGAGAATGATGAGTTTTGCTTAGTCTTTTTTTAAAAAAAAAAATTGTTTTCCACCAGATGAGTGGGGTTAGCAGACCCCAATGGCGGAAGTCAGGAAGTTAAATCTAAACAGAAGCCTCCCAGTGCTGTCAGTATAGGTCGTTGTAAAGAGCATTTTTAAAAGATGGGCTTTGTCTCACTGTTCTTCAAAGCCAGGCAACATAAATGACTGCAGCTATCTAAGAGTTCTCAATGTGTTTTTCCGTCACGACACAGTGATCTCTTTCCTTTTCTGGCCTGTGCTGTTAACTGGGAAGGCGAGCAAAGATTTATTCCAGGCTAGAGTTCCTCCAAAATAACCCCAGGCCCGGGGTCCTGACTGTCACCCTAGGTCTCAGGCTTCTTTTCACTCTTCTTTCCTTTCACTGCCAACCAATATGTATAGGCACCTTGTATCTGCTGCACATTTTTAAATATTTGGTAAGCAAGCAATATCTGCTGCCTCCCAAATCTTCTGCTTGGGAGGAGTTTGAGTAGAGAAATGGAAAACGAGTTAGGGTGCAACCTGGACAAGAACAGGCCCGCCTGGCCCTGAGGAGAAGAGGGCCCTCAATGGAGCACAGCGCACCACAGCCGGGTGAGGGCAGGGGCCCTGCAAGTCTCAGAGAAGGAACATCCAGCCCAGCTCTTGAGGCTTTGGCTGCACAGGGGCTGAGCAATCCGTGACTATGAAGTGAGCTCATTTGGTACGAGGTAGAAAAGTCCCGTTGTAAGAGAAAGTTCTGGCTCCGGAAGAGAAGAAAGAGGTGCTTTCCCGGTTAAACAGAAACCGGTCATTTGGTGTGTGTAGAGGCCAGCCGGTCTGGAGAGAGAAAACAAGCCTTAGGACGGTCCTTTTCACTGTGAGAGCGAGGAAGGAGAAGGGCCCGGCCAGCCTTTAGAGTTTCCCCCGTCTGACATGTGTATTTAAGAATTACACGCGGAACAAAGTCGTGGCAAGGCTAGTGTGACCTCGGTTGCTTTTTAGCTCAAACAGGTCTAGGAGGGAACTTGGGCTGGGACCACTCGCAGGGGAAAATGAAGTCATGAACGCACAAAGTGTTACTTTGGTGCAAAAGGGTAACTGACTTCTGCACGTGCAAGACGGCTTGCGGGGGCCAAGGCCAGGAGCTTCTCCCGGACAGCGTACCTGTATGCTCAATCCTGTATGAGGGCACCCCACATCATCTTCCCAGGTCTATTCCAGCACAACTGCTTGTAGGAGACCCCACTTTCTATAAACCAAAGCTTGGCAAAGAAAGTGTTTGCCCTTCCGCGCTCACAATGCCCCACTCATCTGCCCCCCTATCGTTCTTCCTACTCTGAGCTCCCAGAAACTGGACTGGAGTGTGCATGAATTTGTGGTACATCCAGAAAACTGATGAACATTCATTAACACTCAGTGTACAGTGCTCAGGGTGAATCTTTTAAGTGTGGAAGACTTAAGAGGAGCAGGGGTGTGGGAGAGATGTCGAATGGAAAGAGTGATGTGGAAATAGCAACCAACAATCTTGTAAAGAAAGTGATGCACACACCAAGAACTCTGAACTACAGGACACCATTCAGTTCTGGTCATGGACCCAAGAAAAGGATTGAGTCCTGGGCTAGCCAGGGGACAACCCCCAGGCACCGGAGAGCCCGACTGCATTCTCTCATCTGAAGACCTAAGAGTAATGCTTTCCATTTCAAGCAACTCTATGACTCCTGTCGACACAAAAAGCAGACAAGGTCTTTGGGCATATCCTGTGGAAATAAGAGATGGTAATATGACTCAAATTTCTAGAGTTGGGCACTTCTTACAGGTTCAAGTATTTTACAATGCTATTTTGCTTTCTTTCCAGTAACAGGGAACATTGTTCAGAGGGGGTTAAACAATGCTAAGTAAATTGTTATATCTGAACGATCAAGCGTTGAGTCCAGTAAGAGAATCTGAGTAATCTGATCACATAGCTGACACGCCGAAGAAATTTTATATGCAGCCCAGAGGTTGGCAAAGCTCTGAGCACGAAGGTTTGATCCCCAGTACTCCCCTGCATGCTGAGTCAGACCCCAGAGGCAATGCTGTGTGAGACCTCCAGCACAACAAAAATGTGTGCAAGCACCACAACTCAAATGTTCGACTCCTGGTCATCCCATGTCACTGAAGCAAAAACAGGAAGAGAAGGAACACAATAAAAATCAAACCAAAAATCACACTGTCTAGAATTTCTAAAGTAGTGCATTATTTATTTTTATTTCATTGTTTTATTTTCCTCTCCCTTCCCTTTGGTGCGGTTGCTGCTGTTTTGATGACCAGGGAGGCACACTTCATGCTCACACATTAAACAACATATGGAAGCAATCTAGTTTTCTTACTGAAAGGTGGATTCTCTATCACAGGACCCGCCTAGTATTCAGCTGAGAAACTATTGACACATGCTCCTAGTTTTGAGTACCACTTAACTAAATAGAGATCATTTAGAGGTGAACTGTCTCGGGACTGTGTAGACATCATTGCCCACCGCCCTACAGATTTTTTTTCTAGGAAAGAAGGGGTGTGTGGGGGCGGGGTGCATGGGAGAGGGGGCGAACTGAACTGTATTCTTCCAGAAATAACAATAGTGTCAATGCTTTTCTGAGTTTAGACAAGTATTTCACATGACATCGGCACATTTTCAATTTACTAAATCTACTAAGGGAGGGAAACTTTTAAGCACTTCCTTGAAATGAAGAATGGATGAAAGCTATGGAGGGTCTCTTCGCCTTTGATGGTCAGGCCTGGGATTTGGGGCAGCTTGGGGAGGCGACAGTACCCTGTTTGCAGCAGGAGTGACCGAGATCTGGGGGGGGTGGTAGGGTCAGAAGGACACAGGCATTCAGGAGGTCTTGGAAAAAAAAGAATTATTAAAGATTAGGTCACTGTCTGCCATAGAGGCAGGGGGAGGGCTGGGAAGGGGTGGAGGATACTGGGGACATTGGTGGTGGGAAACGTGCACTGGTGGAGGGATTGGTGTTCGACCATTGTATAGCTGAAACTCAAACATGAAACCTTGTAACTGTATCTCATGGCGATTCAATAAAAAATTAAAAAAAAAAAGATTAGGTCGCACTTGTGGGTAAGATGCCTGCTGCCTGCTATCTTTTTTATATCTATATATTTGGTTTTTTGGGGGGTGACACACCCAGAGCTGTTCAGGGGTTACTCCTGTAGAGCTTGGGAGATCTTATTGGATGCCAGGGATTGAATCTGGGTCAGCCACATGCAAGGGAAGTGTTCTACTCCCTGTACTAGCCCTTTTGCTAAGATCAAGTGTAGTGTCTCTTCTCACCAGCTACTTTCTATCTTCAATAGGCGATTCAATAAAGAGAGCCAAAACACACACAGATGTGTCTTACTGAGCTGTCGGTGGCTGGTCTGTGCACAGAATATGTGCAGGGGGAGAGCTCAAAGGTACCTCTTGAAGTTAGCATAATTTGAGCATTGAAATCCTGCTCTTATTGATAAAGGTGGTTGAATGAATATACTTACATACTTTATATGATAGTAAGAAAGATCCTTCCTCAGACCTTTGGTCAAATGTTTGGTGCAAAGATGATGGCCCCATCAGCACTGTGTCACCTCTCCTTAGGACACAGGAGGATCACGAGCCCTTCTGGAAAGATCTTTCAGGTTCCCAGGACTCTGTCCAGGCCACAGGGGTAGAGTTGAATCTAATATATTCAAACCAAATGCATTTGCTGCCTTGGGTTTTCTCCCCAAACTTGCTGTTTCCTTCTGTCCTTTCAGGAAAACAACAACATCAACAACAAAAACAACAAAACCAGCTCCTTAGTTTGCCCAAGGCTGTTGGCAAAACAAAAGCTAAAAGTGGCGCCTTAAGCCTGAGGCCCCAGCTGCCAGTAATTAGTGTCCCCTGCCTTCCCCAGGATCCTTCTAGCGACTGCTCAGCTAGGCTGCAGCTAGTGTGGGGACCGGGGAGGGGTGCTAAGCCCGAGAGAGGTGGGCGCTGCTCTGGAAAGGAGAAGTGACCCTCAGAAGTGCCCACCAGGAAGACACTGTGGATGAGTTCAGTTCACAGTCCAGTTCCCTTTGAAGCTATGGTCAGATTCTTTACTTCTGGTCTCCAGTGAGGGGGAGAGATGGAGAGGGTTGGACAGGAGCCCTCATGACAGAGGAATCAGACCTACTCCTCTGCTCCTCTTCGGAAGACAAAAACAGAAGCAGGGCTGGAGCCGTAGCACAGAGGCTCACCTGGCCTTGATCGCAGAGACCCCTGGTTGCCCCCACCAGGAATGACTCCCCAGAGCAGAGACAGAAGTGGACCAAAACAAGACACAGAAAGCAATGCACTAACTATTTCTAGTTTACATGGTTCCACAATGCTGGGTCTCATTCCCCTGACCCTGAAAGAACCTTTAATGCAGCACCATCGGGAAGGATGAGTAAAGAGAGGCTGCTAACATCTCAGGGCTGGGACGAATGGAGACGTTACTGGGCCCCCTTGAGCAAATCCACGATCAATGAGATTATAGTGATAGTGATAGTGATGGTTCCCCCAGATCCTCCAGTCTCTGTAGGGTCGGGGTCAAGTTTTGGAATTTCATACAAAGCATTTCCCCCTCCTTGGTCATTTCTTATTGTGTTTCCTACCTGCATATCTTACTTTGTGGAGCCGTTGAGATTAAAATTCATGCAATTGTCAGTTCATGGCTATTTAGATGGATCTGGAAAGCTTGTTGAATGAAGTTGAGAAAAAGAGAAGGACAGACACAGGACGTTCTCACTCATGTGTGAGAGGTAAAGGAACAGATCAAGGGAACGAAAAATGCACAGGAGACCTGGTGTTCAGTAGGAAGCAGATCACTGGAGGGGGGTGGGAGGGAATAGACCGTGGCTGGGTGTGGTGGACAGAAACTGACACTCAGGTGGAGGGCGTGGTGATGGAATGTTTTATGCAACAGACTCTGGCTTTATTAATATTGTAAACTTCCTGTCTAAAATAAGATTTTTAATAAGCAAGCATTCAAAAAGAATCATTAACTTTATTCCACCAGGGGAAGGAAGATCACTTTTGCATTTCAATAGCAAAATTCCATCATCGAGGTAATAGTATTCACTGTATCACTGTATCACTGTCATCCCATTGTTCATCGATTTGCTTGAATGGGTGCCAGTAACATCTCCATTCGTCCCTGCCGCGTGCTAGTGTAGCCTGATGGCATACTGGGGGCTCTTTCAGGATCAGGGGAATGAGGACCATCGTTGTTACTCTTTTTGGCATATCGAGTATGCCACAGGTAGCTTGCCAGGCTCTGCCATGAGGGTGGTGTACTCTCCGTAGCTTGCCAGGCTCTCTGAGAGGGAGGTAATAGTATTAATTTAAATAAATTTTAAAAAATTCAGCACTTCCAAACCTGGATAGGCGCTTTTTTGTTGTTGCTTGTTTTGTTTTTCTTGGGGTGCACCCGGCAGTGCTCTGGGCTTACTTCTGAGTCTGGGCTCAGGGATCCCTCCTGGGACTCAGGGATATGTAATTTTTGAATTTCAAACCCCAGCCGGCTTTGCATACCAATGAGGTCACAGTAGATTTAATAATCTAAATGTTGCGAATTTGCCCAGGTCCTCAGCTGAACCTCTTCTTGCATCCTGTTCTACACATGTGCAAGAACAAGTCCTGTACAGGGCTCCATCCTGTCCCCCAGGCGGATGTCTCTGTGTAAGCATACCTCCTTCCCTCGGCTGAGAAGTGGCACTGGTTTTTGAAGGACACATTATCCACCGAGAGTGACTTGTTACTCTGCAACTTCTCCTGCGAAAGAACCTTTAAATATATCCCTTTGAGCCTGAAAATAAAAGTAAGAGGGTGCTGATAGAGCACCCTGGCCAATTTTCTAACCTGTAAACTCATGATACACTAACAGAGGGAAAGAACATGCTGATCTACAGGGAGCTGTGAGTATGCCTGAATTCGGCTCAAAGCGCTCATTGATTCATTGATCAGGTAGTTGATTGCAGTGCCAGGACTTGAAATGCAAATTATTTACTATATAGTTACTTTCTGGTCCTTGTGCCAAAGTGATTTTAACAAACTCATTTAATTTTCATAACAATTTTTCAAATCCTCTTTATAAACTACATAAGGAGAAAGATATGATTAAGGAGTATATAGATTATCTCATTAAAATTATATTAGTGAGTTTACAATAGCCAGAATCTGGAAAAAACCTGAATGCCCTAGAACAGACAACTGGTTGAAGAAACTTTGGTACATCTATACAATGGAATACTATGCAGCTGTTAGAAAAAATGAGGTCATGAACTTTGCATATAAGTGGATCAGCATGGAAAGTATCATGCCAAGTGAAATGAGTCAGAAAGAGAGAGACAGACATAGAAAGATTGCACTCATCTGTGGAATATAGAATAACAGAGTAGGAGACTAACACCCAAGAATAGCAGAAATAAGTACCAGGAGGTTGACTCCATGGCTTGGACACTGGCCTCACATGCTGGGGAGAGGGCAGCTGATAAAGAGAAGGGAACACCAAGTAAAATGTGGTTGGAAGCCATGCGGGGGAAGGGTGATGGGTGCTGAATATAAACTAGAGACTGAACACAATGGCCACTCAACACCTTTATTGCAAACCACAACACCTAATTAGAGAGAGAAAACAAAAGGGAATACCCTGCCACAATGGCAGGGTAGGGTGGGGGGGAGCTGGGATTGGGGAGGGTGGGAGGGATGCTGGGTTTATTTGTGGTGGAGAATGGGTATTGGTGAAGGGATGGGTTCTCGAACTTTGTATGAGGGAAACATGAGCACAAAAATGTATAAATCTATAACTGTACCCTCACGGTGATTCACTTATTAAAAATAATTTTTAAAAAATAAATAAAAGAAAAAAATTATATTAGTGAATTTTATTGGGATGAGGGTCTTATTTATAGACCAAATATTTATCTTATAACCAAGATATTAATTATATTAATGAAATACCATATGCAATTTACTGAGGAAAGATAATTTCTTTTCTTTTTTTTTTTTTAGGGGGAGGAGATTTGGGTGCACACCCAAATGTGGTAAGGGCTAATTCCTGGCTCTGTGCTCAGGGATCACTACTGGAAATCCTAGAAGCACTATATGGGACTCCAGGGATTAAACCCTGCATAAAAGTGAGAGTACTTGCTATACTCTCTTTCTCTGCCTCAACTTTGTTATATTTTCTCATAAAATTCAGAATTTTTAAAGTTAGTGAATGTTGAATGTATTTCGGATTTACAAAAATGTTTCCAATTTACCACCTGATGACATATCTATTGAGTTGGTTGTAACCAGGAGGTTTCTCTGGCAGCAGGAGGTTAGGATTAGAGCAGTTTATCAGCGAAAACTGTGAAATTGCTTTCCCGGGAAACCTTTGTGAGCAAGAGGAGATACCATATGTCTAGCTTGATTGATTCAGTCCTTCAGCACTGGTACTTTCAGCAGAGAGCAATCTGTTCCCTTAACAGAGGGAAGCCCTAGCTAATGTGGATCCCTTGTGTAATCTGCCCGCAGGGAAATGCTATAGAAAATTAATACTTGATATACACATTCAAAGAGAGGCAGAAGTACGGCACGAAGCAGTCATTCAGGTCTAGAAGTCTCTGTTTCCTGCATTGGGTCACAATCTCTTCCTCACCATCTTTCTATGACCATTGAAGTACCAATATTTTGGGGGGAGGTGGTAGAAAATAGTATTATTTTGAAATTGATTTAGTTGGGTGAAATAATGTATTCCTTAGAAAATTTAGGGGGAAAAATGAAATTAATTTATCAAAATGTTTTAACTTAGGGCTGGAGAGATAGTACAGCAGGCAAGGTATTTGCCATGCATGGGGCTGACCGGGTTTGAGCCCCTGGCTCCACATAGAACCACCAGGAGTGATCTCTGAGCACAGAACCAGAAGCAAGTCCTGGCATTGCTGGTACACCCAAACAAACAAAAATAAAAGGTGATTCAGGTTACATCCTGAATCATGAAATTTCATGCCTGGATCTGCTAGAAAAGTGGCAAGATCTCACTTAATTTTCATCAGCAATCATGGACAGCATGTGTGTGAGAGGTACTGATTACTTCCATACAGTGATAAATGTGGACTGAGCCTGAATTGTCCAATGAATCATCTCTCTGTACTTCTTCCTGCAACGCCTCTACATCTTTCAGACTCCCAGTTACTCGGTGATCAGAAACCCTCACTGAGTGTTAGAGGCTGGAGGAAAACCATGTGTGTCTTTGCTACTTCCTCTTCTGGTCCTGGAGGTATTTGTGCTTTTCTTATTAGCGAACATTCCAGCGGCCACTTACTAATTTCATGGATGATGTGAGACATTGTTGCAGTGTTCAGTTCTGTGAATTTCAGTCTAACAGCGCATTTCTGTAACCAATCCATGGGTGGAAACTTTCAAAATCATGTTCCACTGAACTTTGCTTCCCCATTCAACTAGCAGAGGCAAAAGATCTATTGGAAAGCCCGCATGTGGTATTGTATTTCCTCTCCCCAGATCTAGAATGAAAATCCATACTCAGAATGGTTGCAAATTATAAATGCTTCATTTATTTGAACGTGCAGCTAAAATTAAAATAACAAAAATCCACAGCAGAATAGGCTAGAGAAGCCAATTTGCATCATAAATATTTCCTTAAATTTCCTGTATGGATTGTTAGTTTCATGAAAACCAGCAGAAATGGGTGAGGATGTTAGAATATCATAACTATAAACCAAACCTAAAAGGAACATGTTATTGGTAAAAAAAATCCCTTTAAAAGTCAACGTCTATTTTCACCTCATTATCAAAACTGTATTAGCCCTGTCAAACTTTAAATGCTTTATTTTCTGATTCCTGAGTTCAAAGTGGGAAAGGACAATAAATTCTTTCATAGAGGACAAATAGATTAAATGCTGATCAGGGTCCTTAATTTTCTTTCCTCAATTGATCTAGATACTGGTTATAAAATATTTATGAGTGCTCACTTCTGTGCCGGGTTATAATAAAAATCCTTATAAGTACTCATTTTTTACTCTTTGTTTTTGCTTATTTTGGGGTCACACCCGGCAATGCTCAGAAGTTACTCCTGGCTTTACACTCAGGAATCACTTCTGGTGGTGCTTGGGGACCATATGGGATGCTGGGGATTGAACCTGGGTCGTCTGCATGCACCTCAAATCCCTCCCCACTTTACTATCACTCCAGTCCTATCACTGTATCACTGTCATCCCATTGCTCATCGATTTGCTGGAGAGGGCACCAGTAACATCTCCATTGTGAGACTTGTTACTGTTTTGGGCATATCAAATACGCCACAGGTAGCTGGTAGCTTACTAGGCTCTTCCATGGGGGCGAAACACTCTCTGTAGCTTGCCGGGCTCTGTGAGAGGGGCAGAGGAATCAAATCCGGGTCGGCCTCGTGCAAGGCAAACACCCTGCCCACTGTGCTATCACTCTAGCACTGTAAGTACTCTTATTTAATCCTCTTCAAGCTCTCTCCAGTTAAAAAGACAAAGACTCAGATTTTGGTTCATTTGGTCAGGGCCTATGAAATTATAACTCCAGTCTCACTATTTGAATTCATGACTTTAAGAGATAATTAATATTCAATAAGATTATAAGTCTCTCTCTTTCTCTTGCTTTTCTCTTGTCTCTCTGCCTGTGTTTCCTTTTCCCTCAACTCCTAAGCATGATCATATAAGCTTACAAAGATGGTAATCACACACAATCTCACAAACATTTTAGATTCCTGTTAGGTGCCAACTTCCCTATCTGTTGGCTGTAGTCTTTAAATAAGCCATTTCTGATTATAATAGTTATAATTGGGAGATGATTGGAGCCCAGAATTCTTCTCTGCTCCTTAAGGTAGATTCTTTTCAAAGGGAAAAAGAGGTGACTATAAAATTATTTTTTAAGAAAACGTCAAACTCAAGCTGTAAGGAGGAAATGTGAAAAAAATATTAAATGTCATTTGATCAAATATAGGACTTAAAAATGTTTAGTTGGTAATAAAATACCCGCTAGGAATTCCTAGAACATTGCACTTTCCCCATGACCATTGATGTCTGGATGGAGTTAGCCCATTCATAGGTTCCCAGTCGACTATAGAATAGAACCTACTGTCTATATCAGGGCCTGTTCATGACTACATAGCTAAACTGAAAGGTAAAGATGATTTTTTCTTTAAAAATGTGGGGTGGTTTTTTTTTGGCTTTTCGGGTTACACCCAGCAATGCACAGGGGTTACTTTTGGCTCTACACTCAGGAATTATACCTGGCGGTGCTGGGGGACCATATGGGATGCTGGGAATCGAACCCGGGTCAGCCATGTGCAAGGCAAACACCCTCCCTGCTATGCTATCACTCCAGCCCCAAAGAATGTTTATTTTTCCGTGAAAGCAGAGACTGTATTCAATTCTCTCTTTGAAGCTTCATTTCTCAGTTCTTTGTGTATGAAGTGTTGGTTGAATAAATAAGTTTTGAGTCTTTAAAGACCTGTCTATTTCCTTCTTTATTTAGTACTCACTGTGAGAAAAGATATTGCAACTATTCCTCGTTTCCCTTAAATGACACACAAGCTATTGCCTTGTTCTAAGAAATTCTCTACTGGGAGTAATTTGCAACCAGGATTCTAGAGATGCAGTGTTAATATGTCTTCTGGAAATGAAGTCATTTAAGGACGATAGGGAATGAAAATTATTTCACAGTGGCTAGAATGACTCCCTGTCTATTCAACTGTGTAATAACAATGTTGTTGCTCTGTATAATTACTCAGTGTTTAATAATTACATGGCAAAAATACATTAAGGTGGCTGTATTTTTCACTTACTCCAACATTTGATATTTCTTTGGAATTACACTGTTCAGTCCAATATTAATTATATATATAATAACATAATTAGCAGAGTTCCCTAATGTGTAGGTGCCTTCTCATTTAGTTTTAAATATAGAAAGCTTTTTCTCTCTGTTTCCCCTGTCAGATACTTCTGGAAAAGAATATTTAGAATCTACTTCCTTTTTTTTCCCTGTGTGCTTTTCACTAGATAATAATGCTAAATAACATTTGTTTTTAGCTATAATATTCAGAATTTAATCTCACAAAACTTACTATATCAGCTCTCAGAATCTGTTGAGACTGAAAGCTTTAGTTAAAAGGGGAAGATGGACAGATAGACAGGTAGATAAATAGGTAGATGATAGACAGATAGAGTTACAGGAAGTTACTAAAAGATCCTGCGTGTCCTTTACTTGCCAGATTGAATAAACTATTGAAAGAAGGAAATTGACATTGGTACAATTAATGGAACTTTTTCCAGCACACTAGTTATACAAGCATACGTATGTGTGTGCACTTGAGTGCTTTAAAATGACTTTATGCAATTTATGCAGCTTTACTTATATACAGCTATAGTTAATCACTGCTATAAATGACATGCAAATTGTACAATCAGCACAAAACTCCATCATTCTACCCCTTCATAGTTTAACCTTGACCCTTTTACCCTCATTACCAATCACTGGCAACCCCTAATTTACTTTCTATTTTTATAAATAGAACCATGCCACTTGTATTCATTTGAGTGTTTTTTTTTTTAATTCTCATTTTGTTCAGCATAGCTTCTTTGAGGTTGATTCAAGTTGTTGGTCCATGATAGTTCATTCCTTAAAAAGAAATGGGCAAGTAGCACTCCATACATAGTACATATACACCACTCATTATTTAATCATCTATTCGTTCAACAGTGACTGCTATGGATATTCCTACACACATCTCTACATAAAAATGTTTTGATTTCTCTAGGATATATATACTGGAATGCTGTAGTTATAGGATAAGCCTTCAAGAAACTGCTCCTCTTTTCCAGAATGTCCATAGTCCTAGAAGTGATCCAGTACTGTGAAGCCAAGGATGAACAGATAGATAGATAGATAGATAGATAGATAGATAGATAGATAGATAGATAGATAGATAGATAGATAGATAGATGAATGGATGGATAGATAGATAGATGAATGGATAGATAGATAGATAAATAGATAGATAGATGAATGGATGGATAGATAGATAGATAGATAGATGAATGGATGGATAGATAGATGAATGGATAGATAGATAGATAGATAGATGAATGGATGGATAGATAGATAGATAGATAGATGAACGGATGGATAGATAGATAGATAGATAGATAGATAGATAGATAGATAGATAGATAGATGAACGGATAGATAGATAGATAGATAGATAGATAGATAGATAGATAGATAGATAGATAGATAGATAGATAGATATGAAGACAATTGTAGGGTGTAGAGGAAGGATGAGATTGGGTCAGGGAAGGCTTGTTTTCAGAGGGCTCATTTTTAAGGACATCCAAATTTAATAAAGTGTAAAAGGTTCTGCTAAAGTAGGTGCTTTGGGCATCCCAGATAAACCCCTCTTTCGTCTTTAGAGACTTTAGCTGTAAGTGTTTGGACAAACACCTAAGAACCTGAAAATCTGTTCCCATTCTTTGGAAGCACTTTCTACATTTCTGTCTCATGCTTTTTTCCCAAAAACTATTTCTTCCTTCAAGGGTGTATGATGCGGCTGTTAGAAGCTCAGAAGGAGAGTTGCTGTTTGGTGGATTAGAGTCCAGCCTCCCAAATATGAAGAAGCTGAGGGTTCCCAACAAGATCGCAGCCTTGCCAATGAAAGGACTGTTTCACAGTCCCAAGTGGCTTGTACTCTTGGCTTCCTGTATGTTGCTCCTGGCTCCATGATCATCTTCTTTCCATTATTTTTTTTTTGCTTGTTTTTGGACCACACCCAGCAGTTCTCAGGGTTTACTCCTGGGATTACTTTTAGTGGGTCTCAGGAGACCACATGTGGTGCCAGAGATAGACCCCAACTTGGCAACATACAGGGCAAGTGTTTTACCTGCTGTATTATCATTCCAGCTGATCACACTCTAAATAAGACAATTGCCTTAATTTTTTATTGTTGTGCTATTTTTATTTTAATTAAAAATTTTTAATTTAAAAAATTTCAATTAATTTTTTATTGAATCACTGTGTGATACACAGTTACAAAATGGTTCATTCATGCAATGTTCCAATACCTGTCCCTTTACCAGTGTACATTTACCATCACTAATGTCCCCAGTTTCCTTCCTGCTACTGCCCACCCCACCCTGCCTCTGTGGCAGGCACTTTTCTCTCTCTCTCTCTTCTCTCTCTCTGTCTCTCTCTCCCTCTCCTTTCTCTCTCTTTCTCTTTCTCTCTCTCTCTTCCCTTTTGAGCATTATGGTTGGCAATATAGGTACTGAAAGGTTATTATGTTTGTCCCTCTACCTCCTTTAAGCACTCAACACTCAGTGATCATTTCCAACTATCATCGTCATAGCGACCCTTCTGTATCCTACATGCCCCCCGACACCCCACTCCACCACCTGTGGCAAGCTTCTATTTGACCAGTCCTACTGTCCCTTGTTTCAACTGCTTTAGTCTCATGCTGTGTTTTTTTTCTATATAGCCCACAAATGAGTGCAATTATTCTATATCTGTCCCTCTCCTTCTGCATCATTTCACTCAGCATGATATTCTCTAAGTCCATCCATCGATAAGCACATTTCATGACCTCATTTTTCCTGGTGGCTGCACAGTGTTCTACTGCATAGATGTACCATAGTTTCTTTATCTGGTCATCTATTCTTGGGCACTCGGGTTGTTTTCAGATTCTGGCTATTGTGAGTAGAGCAGTTATGAACATAAAAAGACAGATCAAATTTCTACTGTGGTTTTTGTGACTCCAGGGTATATTCTCACAATTGGTATTGCTGGGTTGGATGAAAGCTCAATTTCTAGTTTTTTGAAAAATGCCCATATTATTTTCCAAAAAGGCTGGACCAGTTGACATTCCCACCAACAATGAAGGAAAGTCTCTTTCACCCGGCATTTGCACCAGCACTGGGTTAAACCACAACTAACTTTATTTATTTATTTATTTACTTTGCTTTTTGAATCACACCCGGCAATGTACAGGGGTTACTCCTGGCTCATTCATTCAGGAATTACTCCTGGCAGTGCTCGAGGGACCATATGGGATGCTGGGAATCGAACCCAGGTTGGCTGCGTGCAAGGCAAATGCCCTACCCGCTGTGCTATTGTTTCAGCCCCCAACGCCATCACTGTCACTGTCATCACTGTCACCCCATTGCTCATTGATTTGCATGAGCGGGCACCAGTAACGTCTCCATTGTGAGACTTGTTGTTACTGTTTTTGGCGTACCGAATATGCCATGGGTAGCTTGCCAGGCTCTGCCGACCCCCAAAACCAACTGACTTTAAATCCTCATCTCAGCTTCTTTGATTAAGGAGTGAAAACCAAACTGTTAAGTATTGTTGTTGTTGCTGCTTTTCTCATCTAAGGAAAATTCATTTTATAAATATGGAACTAAATTATCCTTACCAAATAAGTCAAAGTTCTGTAAAGTATTTCCTCAATCATCTCCCTTTATCTCATCTCCCTCATAACAACCTAATCATCTCCCCTTTTATCTTCCTCCTCTTCAGCCTTCCTTTTCCTCCTCCATTCATCCTCTTCCTTGACTTCCTCTTCATTTCTTCTTTGCTTTTCTTACTTTTTATTTCTAAGTAAATTTAGTCAGCAGTAATACCTGATTTCTTCAGATATTGAAAGTTAGGATAATAATGTACTCAATTCTTAATTATAATTATTATTAATTATCAATGATTGACTGAAGTATTTACCAACATAACACTGTCCTTTTGTGATGTCTAACCATAACTGAAATACTGCTATTTATAAAATAAAACACAAATAGCCTACCTGAATATAGGTGTAGGCACCATTAATTAGTATTTGTTAATAACGAGTGAATAAAATAGCCACTATTGGATGACATCAGCCCTGAAAGCAATGCCCCTTTTATGGATAGAATTCCAGTATTAGAGTGAAATGAGACAGAGGGAGGAAGTGACTAGAATGATCACACTCATTTGTGGGACATAAAAATACTTAGTAGGAGAATAATACCCGAAGACAGTGAAGACAAAGGCCAGGAGGACTGGTCCTTATTTGGAAGCTTGCCACAATGTGGGGAGGGTGATTAGGGCTGCGAAGAGACCACTATGACAATGATAGTGGGACATGATTGTCCTGGTAAGGAACTGGGTGCAGGAAGAAGGGAAAATGATGTGCACAGTACCCTCATACCCTTCCAGTAACAGTACTGCAAACCACAGTGGCTCAAAGGGAAAAGACGCTTCAGAGGCAGTCTGGGGGCAAGCGGGAGCGAAGCCGGGGACATTGGTGGAGGGAAGAGGGCACTGGTGAAGGGATGATGCTCGAAAACGGCACAACTAAAAACAAAATTAGAATTAGAACAGAATATCAGGGTTAGAGAATGAAGCCAAGGTACAGACTCCACAGGCCTGGACAAGCAAAACACTGTTGATTACAGTCTCCGTTTGCAGCTTCCTGTGGGATCGACACAGCGCTCAGCAGGTCTGCAAAAGAGAGTGAATCTTCCTGAGATAATCAAATATCTCACAGCGAGCCAGGGAGGGACCTGCTTCATCAGAGTGAAAGAATTCCGTGTCTCTGTGAGTGCTAATGATCCAGAGGAATACTTCAAAATCAATATGAAAAAGCGCAGTGGGGCGGGGGGTGGTTTTAGAGCAGCAGTGTGACCCTGCTGGTTAAATAATAGTTCCTGGAAAATTGAAAAGGACACGGGGATAGTTGATGACAGCGCATGTTTCTTCAACTATGATTTTTACCAACAGGAAAATATATGGCACTCTTCAACATCAGATTTAATCTCTAATTAATTCCAAAGGTTAATATTCAGCCCTTTACTAATTTCTGTTATGTATTGTAAAGGTTGCCCCTCATTGTGAAAGTGTATGCTTATTTTTGAAGCTTCAGGGAAAGGACCACATGTAACAGCAACGCAGAAACTAGAAGAAGGAGCATTAAAAGATGCAGAATGAAAAGTTTAAGAGGTGCAGAGCGAAGTTTAATCAGGCCATGCGCCTACCCCGGTTCAGGGGGTGTGAGGGCCTGGTCACATTCAGATGTGGATAAACCTTCCTTTTTTTTTGAAAGCAAAACAAAACCGTCCACACCGTGGAATGTGATGGAAACCGGCATGTTCAGCAACTGCGTCTGCCTAGGTTAGGGCTTACAGAAAGCAGCTCTGGACTTTTTTTTTTTTTTTTTTTTGGCAGGAGGGAATGCACGGGAATGTTGGGAAGGAAACACGGCAGAAATAACAAAGGCAGTAACTAGCTACCTGTCGGCTTCCAGTGTCCGAGACTGAGCGGAAGAGCATGGTCCGTGGTTTGAGGCCGACGAGCTTGGCTTTGTTCTTCGGCATTTATGAGCAAACCCACAGTAGAAGCCAGGAAACTCGGAGGCTCTGAGCTAGCAGAAAAACAATGACTGCTAGTTCCTGGAGTCTTGTGAGATTGATCATTTTCCCAGTCTCCATGGCACCTTGACAGCTTAGCGTGAATGAAGGATGTGCTTGATGAAGGCTATAAGAGAGAAACCCAACCGTCTTCGTCCTGCCACCTGTACTTTTCTCTTGGAGACCCATCTTTGGAGGTGCACTGCTTTTTTGTTTTTTCCTCTTGGTGATCTGGGCTTGCAGGACATTCAGTTTGGTATCTTGGGTTTAGGTCCTCTCCTAAACTTCATACCAAGAGCTTAGAAAGTGAAAGTGAATAAAATGTGCATGTTCTGGTTCCCCTGTCTTTATTATTTTTCACGGTTTCACTAAAAGGCTGTGTAAGTGAGTCCCGACTCTTGTCCCTATGGAAATCATGGGTGCAAATGGTACATTTCTCATTTTAAAACGTCAGTCTCAGATTGAGCACTGAGAAAGGGGGGCGGGACAGGCAAGGGGCAGCTTTTCCATTAGAGTTTCCTGCATGTGTTTTTGGAGGACCTTCAAAGAAGGGCTGTCCTCTGTAGGAGGGGCATAAGGAATATGTTCAGGCTGTTGAGGTGAACGACACAGCACTACTGGGAGGTGTGAGGACATGTGTGGGGTGATGGAGTCGCAGGCTGCCACTAGGAGCCAGCTTGGGTGAGTGAGAGGCCTGGGACATCCATTTCTTAGTCCTGTTTGCCTTTTCTGTGTGCTCTTTGGAATGGATGGAAATTAACATCAATAGATGCATAACACTGCTAATCATCAGGAAAATGCAAATCAAAACTTAGCATCAAGCGGACAATAATTGTGAGGAAATAGAGAATCCTAATCCAGCTACTCTGGATAACCATATAAAAACTCCTCAAAAAGTAAAAAATAAATCTACCATACTCCCCAGCAATCCACCTTCTTGTTACACACCCAAAGGAAGTAAAACTAGGATTCCAGTGAGATATCTCACCCCCTGTTTATTACAATTATTCACAATAGTCAAGATAGGAAACTAACCCAAATGCCCATCAATAAATGAGTGAACGGTCGAGATGTTCTGGGGACCTGGAGTTAGTACATTGGTGAAGCACATGCCTAGCTCAACTCCTGGTACTACATGTTCCCCTGAGCACTGATGGGTGTGGCCCTCAGCACCATTGGGATATCCAGTCCTGGGTAGTGGCACGTCCTTGGACCCTTGCCTTAAACTAATGGCTCAGTTGGCTGAGAGTCTGTGGTGGGACCCGAGACCTCCCGAGGAACACTTGGGAGCCTCCACCTAAAATAGATGAGCTATGTATACACAGTGGGGTACCATTTGTCCTCAGAAAAAGGACATCCTGCCACTTGGGACAATGTGGATAGATCTTGAAAGCACATTATGCTAAGTGAGATAAGTCAGAGGAAGATAAAATCTGTTTATCACTCATATGTAGAAGCTAAAAAAGGCAAACTGTGAAAACAAACCCAGAGAGTAGAATGATAGCTACCAGGGGATATGGGGTAGTGGTGGTGGGAGAAAAAATGATGGTGTTTAAGGGAATAGACTTGTAGCAAGCAGTAAGTCAGACATTTAATGCATAGCATGACAAATATTGACAATAATATTATACTCTATGTAATATATGTAATATATCATTACAATGGAAATCATATTACAAAACATAAACATAATATGTAATTATACACATCATTATAAAATAGTTACATAATAAACTAATAACATGTGCTAATATATTGCAATATATTGTACATAATATTAGCACTGTAGCACTGTCATCAGGTTGTTCATTGATTTTGCTTGCACAGGCACGAGTAACGTCTCTATTGTGAGACTTGTTACTGTTTTTGGCATATCAAATATGCCACGGGTAGCTTGCCAGGCACTGCTGTGTGGGCGCAGGTAGCTTGCTGGGCTCTCTGAGAGGGACAAAGAAATCGAACCAGGGTCAGCCACATGCAAGGCAAACGCCCTACCTGCTATGCTATTGCTCCAGTACATTGTACATAATATTATATTTGCTAATATAATCCTACACTATTTTACTGTTACAGATGAGGAAAATGAAAATTTCAGGGCAACAAACTGAACTGCATGCTTTTGGCACCAAAACCCATGCTATATGTGGAGGATTTTGACTAGAGAAGGAAGTTTCAGAGGGACTGTTAAACTATTCACAAGTGCATGAGTGAATTCATGTTTGTAGTTGTATGTGTGTGCTATTTGTTTCCTCACTCTTAAGATCAGATCTTTCCTCCATGAAAATTTGTTTCTTTATTAAATGATGGAATATATACATGAGAGGACCCTCTACCTCCCTAGACACTTAGATGAGAGTACACTGATGGCTTCCAACGGTTCTCTGAGTCTGGGTTCAGAAGTCATGCAGACAACATGCCCCAGATATGTCAACTGGGAGTCTTCATCTTGAATGGCTACTAGTAGAACTCGACATAGCTAGAAAGACTAGCTGTAACCTACTGATGACGAGTAACAATCCTTTTGGGTTATAGCAACATTTGAAAAACTACAAACAATATTCTCTACTGTATCTCTGATACAGAAGACTAATCTTTTCTGAGCGCTTTGGTGAGCTTCTCTGGGCTTTCGTTTTGTTTGAATGCCAAATCTTTGTGTTGGTTCCATCGGATGTGAGTTCTTTGATGCTCTGCCTCAGCAGTGACACCCTAACTGATGAGCAGTTATATTATCTTCATTCGTCCATGAAGGGATGAGTTTTAAGAAACCAGATATGAGGGGGCTGGAGCAATAGCACAGCGGGTAGGGCATTTGCCTTGCACGTAGCCGACTCAGGTTCAATTCCCAGCATCCCATATGGTCCCCTGAGCACCACCAGGGGTAATTCCTGAGTGCAGAGCCAGGAGTAACCCCTGAGCATGGCCGGGTGTGACCCAAAAAGAAAAAAAAAAGAAACCAGAGATGACCATACTAAGTTATTTTGAAGCAGGAGAAAGAGAAGATTAAAAACTGTCAACTCATTGGCCCAGGCCCTATAATCTACCACTTTTATTAAAAAATTCTTTTGAAATAATTAGTGCTAATTTCTAAGTCATGCTGTTGTGCTACAGTGTCATCAATTTCTAAGTTACAGATCAATAGATTTTATATTTACAAAGTCCGCACCTGCACTTATTTGCTGTTCCTATTTTAAAACTTTTTAAAGCTGAAATGGATGACACAGAGGCAATACTGTAGAGAAAGCAGCTGAGTAATTAGCAGGGAACAATAGGCCCTTCCCTCTAAGCTGTCTTTCTGCATTTGAGAAGAGAGTGGGACTTTCATAGGAGGTGAATTTTTCAAAGTACAATAAATAACAAATGCTACGCATATAACCTAAATAATTTGCATAGATTGTAAACAGAATTAAAGGAAGTTTCATGAATTAAATTGCCTCTTCTCATTAAGTCTTTGAATTATGTTGGAAAATTATTTCTAATTTGTTTTAACCATGAGTAAAGTTTTGCATAAACTCTACTCAGAGCATTACTAGCCTTAGCAACAAACAAGCTCAGGAGGATATTTAAAATTTGCAGCTGAATACTGGTGAAAGGACAGTTTTTTCTAAAGTGTAAATTGGGGTTAATTCTTTCAAAGGTTCATATGAGACAGTGCATTCTTTTTGGGGAGATTTTTATTTTGGAGCCAATCCTGGCTGTTCAGAGCTTACTCCTGACTCAGATTCAAGCATCACTCCCGGCAGGCTCAGGGGTCCATATGAAGTGCTAAGGATCCGTCTGAGTGCAAGGCAAGTGCCTTATCCTCTGTACTATCTCTCTGGTCCCTGAGACTGTGTATTTTAATTAAGATAAAGCCACAGTCTCCCTGAGGCGCTACTGCTAATAGAGAACCGAAGCATTAGTGCCATCTCCCATTTGGAGGAACGTGAGTGTGAGCTTAGTGGCTTTATCAAGGTAATCCAGATAGACCAATAGACTCAAATCTCAGCAAATCGGAGGACCCCAAACTCTGCTCATGATGGCTACGTGCCATGAATGCGACAGAGTTACTTACACATAGTGGTCTTTGTCTTGATTTAGAGTCTCATTCGTTGTTACAGTTCATCTTTGGTCTTTTAGAACATATCCAAGAGTACAAGAAAAAATTTTAGCAAAGATGAGGCTCATTGTTTTACTGTTAACTGTTGTTACTGTTACTGTAACTGTATCTTTAGCAAAGATAGTTTATATTTTTCTCTTAAAAGCAGCAGGATTCTCTTTAAATACTAGGACTCTTTAAGGAAAATTACTTGGTGATATACTGGAATTGGGATGCTATTTAGTTAGTAAATGAATCTATCAGTCCTTTAAAATATTTTCTTTGAAAGATTAGGAAATAATTTGCCTGGTTTTCCTACTACTCATTTGCTTTTATTTGGGGGGCCACACCCTGCAGAACTCAGGGCTTACTATAGTCTGTGTACTCAGGGATCACTCCGGTGGGCTCAGGGAACCTACGGAGGTGTGGGGATTGCACCCAGAATGGTTGTGTGCAAGGCAAATACCCTGCCTGCTGTACTATAGCTCCAGCCTCAATAGTTTTTCTACAAGTTAAAACCAAAAAAATAGGCCCCAACCGAGTCATTCATGTTGGATTCTCAGCACTATATACCTAACCTAATTGCTTTATTCTCCCAAATGTATGTGTACTCCTACACCAGCCAATCTGGGCTTCCCTGATCTTCCCCAGTGAGGTAATCTTATGAGATTAAACACACACACACACACACACACACACACACACACACACACTTACACCCTGTTTTTCCCCCTGGGGAGATGACATCTTAAAATAATGCTTTTCTTCCCTTGGCCTTTTCCCCCCTGAAGCACGGTGACTGCCACCGTTCAGAACCAATTGGACAGAGAGGTAGGAGTTTGCAGTGATGGGACGGGATGCATGGAGAATCTTGCGATGGGGGAGGCAGAACCAGCCCTTCCTCCTGCCCAAACGAGACCCTGAGCGGTCGCCCATGTACAGCTCCTCCACTCCTGAACAGCCATGAGCCCAGCGCCACAGAAACCAATCTCAGGGAATGCAGGAGCTGCTGGCAAAAATACCTCTGGACTTAATACCAGAATTCCAAATCTGGGAGGCTGCTTTCGTGACCGTGCAACATCATATGATCTTTGTTACCAACAATAGAAAACATACAATCTAATGATGCTATTCCAACAGGTCTGACTGTTGGGGGAAAAAACTCCAAATAATGGTAGTGAGTTTCCTGTCGAAAAGTGAATGTAATCAAAGTAAGGAAAGAGTAAAGTGCTAATCATCTGCCACACAAGCAGAGGGAGAGTGGGAGGGGGGGTATGCTGGGGTTATTGGTGGTAGAACATGTGCACTGGTGAAGGGATGGGTGTTTGAGCATAGTATGACTGAGACTCGATCCTAAAAGCCCTGTAACTGTTCTCATGGTGACTCAATTAAAAAAATAAATAAAATTTGAAAAAAAAATAATGCTTTTCTTATCCCTCTTTTGGCCTATAAAAGCCTTTTGTTTTTTTCAATGTTATTCTTGGCAACCCCTTTCTACTTCCTATTCAGGATGCTGCCCAATTTGTGTATAATTTTGTCAAGTCAACTGTCTCTCTAAATTTTTTAATTTTTGAAAAACATAACATAAAATTCATTGTACATAATACTACCAGCTATCATTTAAAAATGTGCTTGGTAGAATCATCTCTAAGCAAATCCCGCCATAATTAGACTCCAGCATTCCAAATCAAGGAAAAATTGAGATGGGATTGGGGTCCCAAATCCAACTTAGTAAAGTTTACTTAAATTTCACCTTTTTTGGGTAGCTGTTAATTAAAAATCTAGAAAAGTTCTAGTAGTATTTTGTTTTGTAGTTTTTCTTTGTTTGGGGGTCACATCCAGAGGTGCTCAGGACTTACTCCTGGTTCTGCACTCAGTAATCACTACTGGTGGGCCTCTGGGGACCGTCTATGGTTCTGGGGGTCAAATCAGGGTCACTCAGATGCAAGGCAGTTGCCTTATCTGCTGTACTGGCACTCTAACCCAGATCCCAGTGTCTAAAGGCATTCATGATGTTACTGCAGATTTCACTCCAACTTGAATTTGTATTACTGAGTGGGGAGCAAACGAAAGTAGCCCATGGTCTGAGGGGTTCTTCAGAGGTGCAGGAGTGGTGATGGTGGGTCTCTGTTTGGCAGCAATTCTCAGGTTCTTCAATATTTTCAAGAATGAAAATGTAGCACTGTGTCACTGTCCTCCCATTGTTCATTGATTTGCTCGAGAGGCCACCAGTAACGTCTCTATTGTGAGACTTGTTACTGTTTTTGGCATATCGAATACGCCACGGGGAGCTTGCCAGGCTCTGCTGTGCAGGCAGAATATTCTTGGCAGCTTGCCGGGCTCTCCGAGAGGGATGGAGGAATTGAACCCCAGTCAGCCACATGCAAGGCAAATGCCCTACCTGCTGTGTTATCACTCTGGATTCTCAGACTCAGACTTGGAAAATAGAAAAGTTAACTGAAAAGTAGTAGAGAAAGAAAAAGATGCTCCCCACTTGGGAAGGAATTTAGTATACAACTAAGTAAAGCATGGCTCATTTGGGGGAGTTTTATAGGAAAACTGGATCTTTGTGTTACAGAGAATGCAGGAAGTTAAAGAGTGATCTAGCTGATTCCTGGTCATTTGCCTTAGGCATTGTCTGTATCTTACTCTCCTGTGAGCTCTGAGGCAGAATTTTATGTTAGATAATTTTTTTTCTTTTTGGGTCACACCTGGTAATGCATGGGGGTTACTCCTGACTTTGCACTCAGGAATTACTCCTGGAGGTGCTTGGGGGACCATACCCGCTGTGCTATTGCTCCAGCCCCTAGACAATTTTTTTTCTAATCAGAAAGAGCCCAGTAATTAATAGAAATAAAAAATGTAGGATGGGGCAGTACAAAATGGGACTGCTCACAGCAGCTATCCAAGGTAAACTGAGGCTTCATTCACAAGCAGTTAAGTTAAAACAGGTTTTATTTGAAAGTTCTGAGGAAGGAGAGGGAGGAGGAGAAGGAGGAGGAGAAGGCGGGGAGAAAAAGAGAGAGAAAGTGCTCAAGAGAGAACGGGGGCTTCTCCAAGCTAGAGAGGAAGCTCCAGTACGCATCCCAGCATTAGAGTATGAGAGTCCCCATCTCACGATCTCAAGAGGGAGATGCAGGTGACACATGTGCTCGGGAACCATGTGCACCCGAGAGCAACATATGGACACTGGCAGCACATGGGCTTGGGCAGCATATGCACGCATTCCTTCATTCAAATTGGCTTTCACAGGGTTTCTCCCAAGACCCCATGTGGGGATTTCTTCCTAGGTGAGTCCCAGGGTGGGTACCAAAGGGTGGGGCTGGGAGCAGCGGATGGTCCTCTTTGCTGTTCCTTTCCTGCCCCTCGCTCCTGCGGAAGCTTCTCTCCGAGGGAGTCCAGCCTTCTGGTCTGTGCTGGCACCAGGTAAAGGTCTTCTCAAACCTTAGTTCCTGTGCTCAGCAGGTGGATCCTGACAGCCTCAGCTTTGCTACTTCCCAGGAGTTCATTGCCAGGCTGCTTTTGCCATTGCCATGTCACCTGCGTCTCCCCTCTTGACATGTGGACTTTCATGCTTCCAAATCTAAATCTGGGCTGTGTCGGAACCCTCTCCGTCTCTGGAGAAGCCGCGTACTCCCTTGAGCATGTGACTCTCTCTCCCTTTGTTCTCCCTCCTGCCCCTTCCTTAAAGCCTCCAAATAAAATCTGTTTGTCTACTCCTGGAATTCTTTTCCGTAGACAGGACAAAGTGCCTGGAAACCCTGGGCAAGGCCTAGGACCGACTTTCCAGACTTCCTCGATCCTCACCTTTCCAGGCGGTCCCAAGGTGGCAGAGGCGGATCGGGAGAAAGTGACCGTCTCTCTCCTCCCCTCCTCATATAAGCCACCCTTGGGGTCTGTCCAACTTCAGTCCCATGGATCAGGAGATCAAACTCATTGAGCTGAATTCTAAGCTTTTGCGGGATGGAGGCTTGGGGAATCTGGGAGCTGGAAGCCCTAATCGAGTGTTGTGTGCATCGCCTGCCCTTGCTCCTCTCCCCCCCCACCCCCCCGGGAGAAAAGGAGGCAGGTCTGGCTGGTGAGAAGAGGGCAGAGTCTCCAGAAGCCCGAGAAGCAGCAGGGTGTGTGTGTGTGTGTGTGTGTGTGTGTGTGTGTGTGTGTGTGGAGGGGGTGCAAATGCAATGTGATCCCCGAATCTACAAGCAAAACCAGGTCTCCATCTGCCAAGTGTTCCAGGAGCTGCGGGTTGCTCCTGGGAAGAGGTTGCTCTTTGCAGGAAGAGGAATTCCACCCCAGCACTCCGCCTCAGTCTACCACAGTTGACCAGAGTCGCCATCGATGTTTGCAGAAAAGAATTTCAAGAAGAGACAGGGAAATAAAGGGGAAAAATTTAGGTGAGAAGATAGAATGTAATGTTCATTTAAAAGAAAGCACAGTCTTCTTCAGAGAAAGGAGAGAGCCCAGGAAGTAAAATAAAGGAATTCTGTATCCTGAGTCTGGGCACCGGTGTTTCCAGAACAGAATCCCTGCTTTTCTGTTTTGCCAAGTTGGTTTTTTTTTATGAGTCTTTTTATTATTCCTCTTTAGCCACCCCCGTTTGGGCCTTTCTATGTAGATTAGAGTCTGTTGCTAGAGTGCTGTTAAAGGGAAAAAGACTCATAAACTTTGATGATCTTCTTCCAGACTCTGAAGGCCTGTTCCTGCGACAGGCTCTCCTCCCCAGAGCCCGACTAACCTTCTCTGGGCTGACACTGCATCATTTTGAATTTTAGCAGACCCCGTTCCTGCAGCTCCCAGGGAGGGAGGTGCGGCTTTTCTGTCTGGGGGCAGGCAGAGCAGCGTCCCGACTTTAGTGCAAGAAGCAGGCAGGTCGGGAGCCGGGGAGGCGCCACCCTCTCCCGGCCCTCCAGTCCTCTCACAGGGAATTCCCGCAGAGCAAAGAGGCAATTGCCACAGCGCTGCTAAAAGCCCACACAGTGGATACCAGAACTCAGGCCTGTAAGACCCTTACCTGCCACTGATGTGGGCAGGTAGACTGGGAAAGGCCCCCCAAGCCCCCAAGGAATTCCTAGGATGTCATCAAACCGCCTTGCCTTTAGGCCCTGGGGCCCACCTGGTGAGCCCAGGAACCAGGCCTGAAAGAGACTTTCTCTAGCCAGCACAAACCCAGAGAAGGCGGGAACCCTCTGAGAGAAGCTAAGGCAGCAGCAAAAGGCCAGGAAAGGAATTTCAAAGACCATCAACCCCCCTAACACACCCCCTTGGCAACCTCCCTAGCAACCAACTGCCGGAGGCTTTGAGCTAGGAGAAGCCCCATGGGGTGGGTTGGAGAAACCCTATGAAAGCCCCCTTGACCAAAGGAAGGCCGCACATATGCTGCCTGAGCCCACAGCTGCTTGTGCCCACGTGGCCGAGCACATGTGTCGCCCGCATCTCCCCTCTTGGGATGTGGTCTTTCCTGCTTCCATATCTAACCCTGAGTGTGGGGGGGCCCCCTCTCTGCCCTTGGAGCAGCCCACGTTCTCTTTAGAGTGCGTCACCTCTCCCTTTCTCTCCCTCCTTCCCCTTCCTAAAACCTTCCAAATAAAATCTGTTTTCACTTCACCGCTTGTCACCTCCTGAAATTCTTTTCTGCGAGGTGAGGCCAGAGCCCAGTCACCCTGGGTCCCGGGTGGCAGAGGCGGATGGGGAGAAGGCGGCCCACTCTCTCCTCCCCGCCCCATGTAAGCCACCCTTGGGGCCCACCGACTTCAGCACCAACGCAGACCCAGAGCAGCCTGGACCCCCGCGGAGAGAAGCCCCCCCCAGGAAAGGCAGGGAGGGAAGATCAGAGACGCCTCAGCCGCCCCTGTGGCAGGCGGCAACCTAGAAGCCAACTCTTCCCCGAAAAGAGCCCCACAGGGCTAGTGTGTAGAAACGCTCTAGAGCCCGCTGGAACCCAGGAAGGTGTGCTCATGCCCCCGAGCTCATGTGCCGCCTGTGCCCGTGTGTCGCTGCCTCAGCACAGGTGGTGCCCCAGCACACGTGTCACCTGCATCTCCCCTCTCGAGATGGGGACTTCCACACCTTCCTGTCTGATCCTGGGATGTGTCCTGGGGCTCCCTCCGCACTCTGGAGAAGCCCATGTTCTCTCTTGGGTGTATTCTCTCTGTCTCTGTCTCTGTCTCTGTCACATCTTTCTCTCTGTCTGTCTCTGTCTCTCTCTCCAACTTGCCCCACCCCCACCCCCACCCCCCTTTTCCAAAACTTTCAAATCCAGCCTGTTATGCTTCACTGCTTGTCTCCTCTTGGAATTCTTTCCTGTGCGGGAAAGGCAGGGATGCGTTAAAGGCAGGGGAAGGTCTAGGACTGACTCTCCTCGAGGGACCAAAGCTACACCACGACAGGCTTTGCTCGAGGAAGGGCAGCATCCTAGGCCAGAGTTCCCCTTCACTGGAACTTGAACAGCCCATTCCAAGAGCAAAGGGGCCGAGGTAGAGACACCACTGGGGGCCTAACACCTGACCGTCCAGGCCACAGCCAACCAGAAGCGCTGTCCAGGAGCCCAGCACAGACGGCCCCCTAGATTACATGAGAGCTAGTAATGGGTAAGGCTGAATGTAGCCTGTCACTGAGCGCTGAGCTCCTCAAATTGTAAAGATGAACTAATCCTGTAATAATGCTGTTAAGTTCTCCGCTTCCCCCTGTTCTTAACCCCGTATAAACTTTGCTCCTCAAGGACGCAGGGGTCCTTGAGCTCAGGGCTGCATCGCTGTTGCCTGGGTAGGAGACCAAGCTCGAGCTTGCAATGAAGACCCTCATGTGTTTGCATCGGAGTTGGCTCCTTGATGGTCTTTGGGAAACTGAGTCACGGGCGTAACATTCTCTCCTGCGAGGAGCAAGGCGCCCAGTCCTGGATTTCCCCAGCCATTCCCGGGTGGTACAGGTGGATAGAGAGAAAGCGACAGATCCCCTCCTTCCAGGGGCTGCTGCCTCTCTCTCCGCCCCACTTCACATAGGTCACCGGGGACCCCGTTGGCATCAATATCTCAGTGTTAATACCTCCTCAAATTCATTTCCAGTGCCCTTTTATCTGATGGTGTGCCTGCCTTCGTTTTCACAGTGGAAAGTGGTGAAAATAGAGCAATGTAAGAGCTTATAAATCCCTGACATGGTCCACTGACAAGTATGCCTGGATAGAGCCGTCCGTTTCTGAGCAGGGTCCAGGGAGCATTTACAATTGAGAGGAGTACTTCTATACGTATCATTTGGACTCGTGTTAAATAAATCTATTAAAACAATGCATTTAAAATCACATGCACATTTTCATTATCATCAAATAACGTAATTATTGTGCGGAATGTTCTCTCTTTTATCTGGAGACATGCATTATAGAAAAAACATAGACTTTACAACTGATAAAATACATCATGTAAAAATTCCAAGTTTTTCTCACGTCTAGAAAAGTAAAAATTGATCTGCCTTTATAAAATCCAATCAAGACATTTGGTTACTTCGTTAAACTGCCTTCTTTAAGACAAGTTCAGCTTAGTAAGCCACTGAATTTGAATTCATTAACAATCTATTTTCACAGTAATCTGGAAATCATTCTTATCTTTTTTTCTATATGCATCCCATTCTCCTAATTCTGCTTCTGAAGCAAACCCAATATTTTGGGGTTTGATTATTTATAGTCCCTGGGTGGTGTGTATGAGACCCAACTTCCCAAAGTGGTCTGTCTAAAGGACTTTTCTCCCACAAATGAGTGTAATCATTCTATGTCTGCCTCTCTCTTTTGACTCATTTCACTCAGCATGGTACTCTTCATGTCCATCCATTAAAAACAAATTTCATGACTTTGTTTTTCTTGGTGCTGCGTAGTATTCCATTGTGTAGATAATTTCTTTATCCAGTCATCTGTTCTTGAGCACTTGGGGTGTTTCCAGATTCTGATTCTTGTGAATAGTGCTGCAATAAACACAGAAGGACAGATGGCATTTCTGGTGTATGTTTTTGGGCCCCCCCCCCATTATATATTCCCAGAAGTAGTATTGCTGGGTCATATGGAAGCTCAATTTTTATTTTTGAGGATTTCCTGGGTTAATTAGCCAAGGCTAATACCCACAGACAGTAAAAGAAGGGCCAGGTGGACTGGTTCATGGATGAAAGATTGCCACAGTGAAAGGGAGCAGAAGGGCAGTTAGTATAGAGAAGAGACCAGTAAGACAATGATAGTTTGAAATGATCACTCTGGACAGGAACTGAGTGTTGAAAATAGGTAAAGGAATATCATGATAACCTCTCAGTATCTATATTGCAAACCATAATGCCCAGGGAGAAAAAGAGAGACAGAAAGAGACAGGGAGAGAGAGAGAGAGAGAGAGAGAGAGAGAGAGAGAGAGAGAGAGAGAGAGAGAGGAGAATATGGTGAAAAGTGCCTTCCATTGAGACAGGCTGGGGGCAGGAAGGTGGTGGGAGGGAAACTGGGGACATTGGGAGTGGGAAATGTACATTGATCAAGGGACAGGTATTGGAAAATAAATAAATAAATAAATATAAATAAAGAGTCTTTCTCCAAATGCCTTGAGTTGACGTCTTCCAGTAACGTCACTTTGGTATGGATAATTAAAGTTCAGGGAGGTTCTGGTGCTCAGAGAAGTAGTACCCATTACTATTACTTAGAAATGCAGATGATTATTACTATTATTTTGTTTTGGGGGAACACCAGTTAGTGCTTAGGAGTTACTCTTGGCTCTGCACTCAGGAATTATTCCTGGTGGGCTCAAGGTACCATATGGATTACAAGAAATAAAATCTGGGCCAGCCACATGCAAGGCAAGGGTTCTACCTACTCGACTATCTCTCCAGGACCCCCACCTAAAAATGCAGATTATTTATATTTTTTAATTTTATTGAATCACCGTGAAATAGTTATAAGCTTTCATGTCTGAGTTACAATCACACAATGATCAAACACCCATCCCTCCACCAGTGCACATTCCCCACGACCAATATCCAGGGTATACCCCCCCTTTCCCACCCTCCCACTGCTTCCATGGCAGACAATATTCCCCGTACTCTCTCTCTACTCTTGAGCATTATGGTTTGCAATGCACATGCTGAGAGGTTATCATGTTTGGTCCTTTATTTAATTTCAGCACACATCTCCCATCCTAACTGATTCCTCCAACCATCATTTTCTTAGTGATCCCTTCTCTATTCCAATTGTCCTCTCCCCACCTGCTCATAAGGCAGGCTTCCAACCATGGGGCAATCTTCCTCACCCTTCTATGTACTGTCCTTGGGTGTCAGTCTTATGTTATGTTATTTTATATTCCACAAATGAGTGCAGTCTTCCTATATCTGTCCCTCTCTTTCTGACTCATTTCACTTAGCATGATACTCTCCATGTCTATCCATTTATAAGCAAATTCCATGACTTCATCTCTCCTAACAGCTGCATAGTATTCCATTGTGTAGATGTACCAAACTTTCTTTAACCAGTCGTCTGTTCTAGGGTTCTTGGGTTGTTTCCAGATTTTGGCTATTGTGAACAGTGCTGCAATGAACATGATAGGTACAGATGTCATTTTTTTGCAGCCTCGGGACATATTCCCAGAAGTGGTATTGTGGGGTCATATAGAAGCTCAATTTCTTGTTTCTGAAGGTCTTACCAAGCAAGTGGAAACAAACATAAACAAATGGAACCACATCAAATCAAGAAGCTTCTGCACTCAAAAGAAACAGTGACCAAAACAGAGAGAGCCCACAGAATGGGAAAGAATATTTACCCAATACTCATCTGATAAGGGATTAATATCCAGGATATACAAGACACTAGTAGAATTACATAAAAAAATTCCAACCCCATCAAAAAATGAGGAGAATAAAAGAACAGAAGGTTCCTCAAAAGAGAAATACAAATGGCCAAAAGGCACATGAAAAAATGCTCCACATCACTAATCATCAGGGAGATGCAAATGAAAACAACAATGAGATATCATCTCACACCACAGAGACTGGCACACATTAAAAAAGAAGCAAAGAAACCAGTGCTGGCGTGGATGTGGGAAAAAAGGGACGCTCTATCATTGTTGGTGGGAATGCCTACTGGTCCAGCCTTTTTGGAATGCAGATTATTTTAAGTTAGAAAGGTGATGTCCAGGGGCTATAGCACAAGTGGGTAGGGAGTTTGCCTTGCACACAGCCGATCTGGCTTCGATTCCCAGCATCTATATGGTGCCCTGAGCACTGCCAGGGGCAATTCTTGAGTGCAAGAACTAGAAGTAACCCCTGTGCATCGCTGGGTGTAGTATAGCTCTCCTTTTTTATGACCTTGAAGAATATTGTTTGGGGATTATCAACTAATAGTAATGCATATATCCTGTGAGAAATTCATCCTTTAACTCCCAAAATAGAGGATGAAGTCATACCTTCCTGTTACATAAAATATCTTTCTCTTTCCTTCAAACACCAGCTGTACTGTCACTACCTTCCCCAGAATTTATACCCATCTAAGTTCTTCTAATGTATGTATGTTTTTTTCTTTGCTAACACAACTAACACAGCTTTTATTACTTGTTCAGCCAGAGAAGAGCCCAGAAGTGTGGGGTCCTGCTGTCTGGTGGCAGCTGGCCCCAACTGGGTGTTTTTTGTGTTCCAGTTAGTTTCTATTTGAGAGTTGACTTTTCATACATTTCCAACCTCTGCACCAGAATTTATCACGGAAGAGCCTAAAATCCCTTTTCCAAGGTGCTGCAAACCAAACTGCATTTTTGTGATTTGAATATGGATTGAATTTGATCACCGGTGGCCTTGGGAGTATTGACTAATACTATATTAATTTTTTTATTGAAATGTCATGATTTGAGTAATTTAAATACCAGTGTTTGGGTATTTAATTCTGCTTTGTGATACCTATCCCTAGAGTCCTGTATCCGATATGACAATGATCCTAGACTACAGAAGCATCAACTGATTTGTTTTGGAGTCATACCCAGTGGTGGTCAGGGGCTACTCCCTGCTCAGTGCTCAGGGTTATTCCCAGGAGAGTTAGAGGACCATATAATGTCAGGAGTCCAACCTGGCCTCCACCTGTGAAGCCTGTGCTCAAACCTACTGGGCTAGCACTTCAACCCAGGTACAATTATCTTCACTCTGTAAGGTGTGACTTTGACTTGACCCTGACATTCATTTCTGTGCATCTGATGGTGGCCCTCTGAACCTATCTTCTGGAAGAATCATCTTTTGGTTAGATTTCTCATACATTGTGCTTTCAGAGTATCATTTAATATCACCAAGTACATTTTATTCAGAAATGACCTAGTATTAGATTTGTAAGCACTGCCACCTCAGGGCCAATCAACTGAAAGTCTGTGATGGGTTAAAAAAGATTTTCATTGGCAATAAGCCCAGAGATTGAAAGATGGTAGACTCATGCCTAGAGAGTTACCAGATTGTCTCTCTAGTCATAAGAAGTGGCTTTTAAGAAGCGTATTTCAGACAGAGCAGATTGCTCACCTGTGGATATCAGAATGAACAATAAATTTGCTTGTGGGCTGGTCTCCTGAGGTACAAAGCGTTTTGTCTAAAGATGTAATGGTTAAGCTTTTGAGTAAATAACAAGATGAATATAACTAACCACTCTTATCTTTAGGTTTGGGGAGGAGGGTAAGATAAGAAATGCTCCTAGACAAGTTTTCTGGTTTCTGAACTTTAATGATGAATTAAGCTCTTAATTTCTTTGGGCCAGTTTCAGATAACTAATTTTGCATGATGTAAAAGAATTGGAAGACTCTGAATATTAATAAAAATACATAGTTTGACTCCAATAACTATTTTCCTTTATTAGGATATTTCCTCTATATTCTTCATCCAACATCAATCATTGGATTTGGAGCTCATAAAAGATTAAAGTACTTTCAAAAGAATGTATTTCCAGTTTTTGTTAAGAAAACACAATGCGAAAACAAGTGCTGCTTTATTTGTAAAATTAAAACTTATTTTCATTCATTTTTTATAGCTGAATTCTCAGCACAAATGACAAAAATATTTCATTCTATAAGAAAAGCAAATAGTTTTTTTACTATTAAAGTTATAATTTGGCAAAATGCTTAATATGTATTTACTAATATAAAAAGTTAGAAAATATAACATATGCACATTGCTCATGCATTTTCAAAATTAATTCATTCTAGAGAAATTATCAGTAATGGCAATTATGTAAATCACACTCAATTGGTACAATTTCACGCCATATGTCTTCCTGATAAACAATAAAATTTGAATAGCAAAACAATCTAAGATAAATGAGTGAGGTTTATTTAAATATCCTATAGTAATTACTTATAATCAATTGCCTAAAATTGGTTTTTCTCAAGCTGGAAGTTACTATAGCATTAATAGCTTACTTGCATCTGAATACATTGCAAATGACAGGCTTTCATTTGTATTATTTAATTTATAGCTTCAAAACTCTATAAAGAAACAAAACTAAATTTATGTCTTTCACATAGTGAAATGAATCACTCTAACTTTAATTTGTTTGTCATGGAAATTTTCCCTTTACTGCAAGAATCTTTTTTTTCTTAGTAGTGAAGTTGTGGACTCCATGCAGACATCCACTAAGTGAGCACAATGTTTATCTAATTCTGTGTGCTATAAGTTAAGAATTTTTATGTAACTGAGACATAAGTGTGAAGAATGATTTTGTTTTCATTTGTGAACTTTCCTAATGGCCTGGATCAGGAAATTGAGTTTGGAAGCATTTAAAGAAGATTAGTTGAGAATGATAGTTGAATTGCTCCAGTCCTTGCTCTTATGTTATCTTTGTCTGAGCTCATTGAGTCAGCATCTATATTGAATAAGTCCTATGTAAACTATTAACTGAGTCATCACTGTCATCATCACTGTCATCCCGTCGCTCATTGATTTGCTCGAGCGGGCACCAGTAACATCTCCATTGTGAGACTTGTTACTGTTTTTGGCATATTGAGTATGCCATGGGTAGCTTGCCAGGCTCTGCTGTGTGGGCGAGATACTCTTGGTAGCTTGCCGGGCTCTGGGCGGAGGAATCGAACCTGTGTTGGCCTTGTGCAAGGCAAACATCTTACCCGCTGTGCTATCGCTCCAGCCCATTAACTGAGTAATGTTCCTATATTAATATAGATTAATAACTCTAAGACTTCCATTCAGATAGGTAGGATATGTTAATAAATAAGCAGCTTGCACATGGGGTGGGGGCAGAAAGTATATGGGAAATCATCCTACCTTATTATTTAATTTTGCTCTGAATCCAAAACATCTTTCAAAATAAAATTTATTTTTAAAAATGGCCCTGATCTTACTGCTGTTTTGTTAATAATTAACACAAATGTTAATAATTAGTATTTTACCTATAACATCCATGGATTAGCTAACCATCTGTTTGGGAAGTGGTAATAAACAATATCCTTTAGAGATCTTAATAATAAAGAAAATTTTTAAAAATTATGTTTAGGGAGTTTTTTTGTTTTGCTTGTTTTAATTTGGCTAGAGATTCCTTAAAATACTTCTTATAATACATGCACTGGACTTAGGCATCTGTCTCTGACAGAAAACTGCATTCAGAGTCATTCTCTTAAAGTGTCAAATGTTAAAACAAAATCTGTATTCTGCAAATAAATGATTAAAGACAAAACTGTCATATTTTATGAAGTCCTAGTAAATTGACAGTGAAGATAACAAAAAGAAAACAGCATGCTATTCATTGATCTCAAATATCCCCAAACTGACATACAAAGTATAGGCACTAAACATAGAATCCAATATAATAGCTTAGGTGCAGTTGAGATTCAAATATAAAAAAGCAGAATCTGGTAATACTTTGGGGGGGAGGGGAGAAAAGGTAGGTTCTGCTGATCTTTCTATTCAAACATCTTTTGCATACATTATAATCTTATTTTGTCTTCGGTGTGTAGTTCTTGGAGAAGATCTGAGGCATCACCATTTGTATTTTAAAGACAAGGAAAATGAAGAGGAGAGGAGAGAGCTTTAAAGGTCACACAGCATAGCAAGAGTTTGAGTCTGTAACAACCCTAGCCAGACTTTTTAACACAGAAACACAGCACCAGGCATTTGTGTAAACTTTGCAGGAGAGAGCGGATGCGTGTCATTAAGACAGAGAATACCAAAGAACACTTCAAGGTACTGATCTCAATTTACAGAATTGAAATTTTTGTTTGTTTTGCTTTGGGGCGATGCTCAGGGCTTCCTCCTGGCTCTCTTCTCAGGAATCACTGCTGGTGGGGGACCACGTGGGATGCTGGGTTTTGAAATTTGGTTGGTTGTGTGCAAGGCAAGCACCTTACCTGTTGTACTATTTCTTTGGCCCCAAGAACTGAATTTCTTCACTATCTTGATTAAAGAATTAATAGTGAAGGAAATTATTTCTTCCATCTCACCAGCAAAGTAGATGTGCTTTGCTTTAACACTAGCTTCACTACTGGAGGTGGTACAGTGATGGTGAACCAGGATGAAGGAGCGTTCTGTAGGTGTTATTTAGAAGTAGCAGAACGATAAATTCTTGCCTGCCGGGTTGGCATTTATATCCCCAATTTATGTTGCGGAAATTATGATCAGGACTGAGACAGAAATCATAGCCGGAAATGACAATTAGCCTTGAACGAGAGTGACTGCGTCATAGAGATCACACTCATTTAGCTGAAATAAACTGTACCTGCATAGATATTTTAGATCCAAAACTGTTTAAAGAAGATACGTAAGCAGAAAGGAGCTGCGTCTGATAAGGCGGAGTCTTCTGAGAAGAGAGGAAAGGCTCCCATACCGAGAACTGCCAGGACGCAGGCTAGAGCTCTGAAAGGGAGTTTAGGGTAAAACTTAGCAGTTTTTGCATACATATTTCAGTTAACTGAAAACTACATTTTTATCAGTTAAAGGCTGGGACTACTACTGTATTTTACATGTGATTTCCTTTCTTTATTTTGGGGCAGGGGGCACATTCATTGTTCCTCAGAGCTTACTCCTGGCTTTGTGCTCAGGGATCATTCCTGATGGGGCTCCGGGAACAGTATGTGGTGCCAGGGACCAAACCCAGGTAGGCTGTGTGCCTGACGGGCAAGCCTGCTGCCCTAGCTCTTCGGGCCCCTGCATGAGTTATTTTCTTGAGTCATCATTACCACAGATAAATAACTTTATTTATTGGTTTATTGATTTATTGTTTTTTGGGTCACACCCGGTGATGCACAGGGGTTACTCCTGGCTCTGTACTCAGGAATAACTCCTGGAGCTGCTCGGGGGACCATATGGGATGCTGGGAATCGAACCCGGGTCGACTGTGTGCAAGGCAAACGCCCTACCCTCTGTGCTATCGTTCCAGCTCCAATAATTTTATTTTTTAGAGAAAGATTTTTAGTATTCACATAGGACAGAAATTCCCAAATATATTTGGCCCACTGCTTCCTTTTCAGAGAAAGAACTAGAGCCAGAGAGAGAGAGAGAGACAGACAGACAGAGACAGAGGCCCCCTGAGCACTGTCTCAGGGAGTGTGTCTCTGGGTTTCTTAGTTGGAAAGTTTCTGCGCTCGACAGCTGAGTCAGCTCTGGAAGGTTTGTGCGCAGGAGACCTCCAGCCCCTCGGGGCAGGGAGTGAGGTTTCCATGAAACGGGCAAGCCAGTCATGAGGAGGGAGAGATGTCCCTAACATGCGCCTGAGTCCACGGCGACTTGCTGACCTGGCCAGCCCCAGGACTGCAGCTCAGAGCCTAGCGGCAGGGGCGCAGTAGCCTCCTGGGCGCAGCTGACCGTGTGAGCCGGTCAACACCAGACGCAGAAACTGAGCTGAGAGGCTCATGCACGCCCGAGCCCACGTGCTGCTTCTGTCCACGTGCAGTGGCCAAGCGCCTGGTACCCAGAGCACATGTGTGCCGCTCTCATGCTCTCGTATCTAACGCTGGGCTGTGTGCAAGGGCCCTCTCCGCCTTCGGAGAAGCCTGTGTTCTCTCTAGAGCATGTTATTCTCTCTCTTTTCTTTTTTTTTTTATTATAAAGTGTGAAATTAGTGAACTTCCTAAGAGTCTATGGCAAGAGGAGTAATATCTCATTCCAAGGATCGCAAAAACAAAAGAGAAAAGAGCAGAAAATTACCGGAAGACACAATAGCCACAGACTTCCCTAACTGGGGCAAGAAATTAAACATCTACGTGCGAGAAATGCAGAGTTTCAAGCAAAATAAAGCCGCACACCTTCAGCTAAGTTAGAGAGTGCTGAAGCTGAAGGCAGCAACAAAATGCTACAGGCTTCTAGGGAAAAAATTGATTTTATAAAAGAAAGCCTATGAAGAGTGTCATTGAATTTTTCCACAGGAACTATGTAAGATTCAAGAGAATCCACAAGATAGTCCATTTCTGAAGCAAAGAATATGCAATGGAGAATAGTCTATCCTACTAGGCTATCAGTCAGAATTAAAGGAAGGATAAAAATTTATTCCAATACTTTATATTTTGCGTATAATAAAAAGATTTTTAAAAAGTACATTGCCATCAATCCAGGCTTGCAAGAGATATTAAAGGATCTCATCAAATTCTATAAATTTTACTACTTCTAGGTGAAAAGCAATTTCACCTAGAAGTAGTAAAACTCCAAAATTGTGTAACATGAGGCGTGGGGGAAGAAGATTAGAAACATGACCCAGTAAAATGAATACAAGATCAAACATTCTTGTAGGCCTCAGCCATAGAACTTTACAAATAAACCTACAAAGAAACTTAAAATCAAATCTCTGAGGGGCCCAGAACGCAGCTCAGTAGAAAAGGATATATGTTGTCTGAGTGCCTGGTACTGTAAAACAAAAACTCAAAGATACCAACCCCTGGTCTTCCCTCCCGACCCAGTTTGTTAAAAGAATCCTACAGGTAAATGGACTTTTTATTTATTTATATTGGTTTAAAAAATATTGAGTAACTGTGAATTACAAAGTAACTCATAAATGGATTTCAGGCATACAACCCTGATCCCAATCCCTCCAACCAGTATTCCCAGTTTCTTCCCTTCCCACGGTCTGCCTCTATGACAGGCACATTTGTCTTTCTCTTTCTGGTTTATGGATCAAAGCTGGTGGTGCTCAAAGTTTACTCCTGGCTTGCCTTCAGGATTCACTCCTGGTTTGGGGCTTGGGGGGCCATACAAAGTGCCAGAATTGAACTGGGTAGGTCAAATGCAAAGCATTAATGCCTTACCTGCTATTGCTATTATGCTATTGCTATTATGCTATTTCCCTGTAACTACAACAAACATTTTCAAGGATAGGCTATGTGCTAGAACTTAACATTATCAATACATTTATAGAAGTTGAAATCAGACCATTTTTTTCCAATCACAATGTTATGAAATTAGAACTCAACCATGAAAAAGAAAATTGGAAAAATTTTAAACACATGGAGACTAAACAGTACAGTTCTCAGTAACCACTGTGTCCAGGGAGAAATTAAGCAGAAATTTAATAAAAAAAAAAAAAACGCTTGCAGACAAATGAAAACAAACACAAGTTATAAGAAGGCTTCCAATTTATTAAGATGAGTTCCATGATATCACAGGGGGATTGGTGGCAGCTCCAATTGAAGTTCAAGAGTAGGTCTCTGAGATTCGAAGTTTCAACGACCAGAAAGACATTTCCTAGTCTTCTTTCTGAGTTGTCCCTGGGTCAGGGACTAGAGCTATGGAGAAATAAGACATGCTGTGGGTAGAACTGTCTGCTAAAGTCCTTACCCCTTTGATCTGAATAAAACTCATTAGGAAATGCAGTCTCTATAAGCATACTCAAGTTAATATGAGACCCGTAGAGTAAATTTTACTCCAGTATGACTCATGTTCGTAAACAAAGGGAGGAAGACAGACACAAGAGAGAAAATTACCATATGACGGTATTCAGACATTTGAGTGAAGGAGGCAGAGTCTCTTGCCCTCAAGCCTGGCTGTCTCCCCTGGAGCCCCTCGAAGGGGGTGGGCTTCAGCTTCCCTCCCCACCCTGAGCAGAGCTCCCGAGGCCAAAGACCTCCCGAGCCTAACCACAGCCATGCTCAAGGCCCCTCTCCACATGTTCGGATGAGCCTCACGCATGAAGGTACAAGCAGAGGTACCCAGGTGTGCAGGACCTGGGGCTGAGACCTCCAAGCCTGCTAGAATCTGGACTGGGCCTCTCCCACCCAGATTTCCCATTTTCCAGTAGCTAGGCAGTCACACCCAGGGACTGCCCCCAGCACTGTGTAATCCCACCAATGGCCAACATCCAGAGACTTAAAACCAAGCTCCCAGAAGTGACATCTCTTAGCCTATTTCTCTTTCTGGGAGAACCTGGCAAGCTACCGAGAGTTTCCTGCCCACATGGGAGAGCCTTGCAAACTCCCCATGGCGTATTCATATGACAAAACCAGTATCAATGACGGGTCTCATTCCCCTGACCCTGAAAGAGCCTCCAATGTGGCATCGTTGAGAAGGACGAGTAAAGAGAGGCTTCTAAAATCTTAGCGCTAGGATGAATGGAGATGTTACTGAGACTGCTTGAGAAATCTGACGATCAACGGAATGATGATGATGAGTAATGGAACGCTGTGATTTACCTGCAAATAGAAAATGGAAGGAAAGCAAGGGTCCTTCTGTATAGTTTCAGAGAAAACTAGCCCTAATGATGCCCAGTTAAGGTTGGGGGACTTTAACTTTAGGAAAAAGTCTGTTTGTTTGTTTGTTTGTTTGTTGGAGGGCTGCACCAGGCTGTGCTCAGGGGCTAGTCTTCGATCAGTGCTGGACGCTCCACGTGGTGCTCAGTGGAATGGAGGATCCTGAGAATCAAAGCTGGACCACCGCGTGCAAGGCAAGTACGCACACCTCCAGAGTACCTATTCCCCAAAGCTATTCTTAGCCTTGCAAATCGTGATCTGTCATTACAGCATCCCAGGAAGTTCATAAGAGACATTTTAAATCCATTTCATGATATGAGTGAGACAAATTCTGAGATCCAATTGACTGGAGTTTCCATATAAAGAATCCCAGTTCTGGTCAGAAACTGCAGCAGCCCATAAATACAGAAACGAAGAGACCTGTAGAAAAGGGGCCTCGTGAGCAAACCAGCCTCTGACCCACCACCATCAGCACCACCAATGGCCCCCACCAACCCGTCCCCACAATTAGAGTGAAAGAAGGCTAAGAATGTGGGTCAGTGCTAAAATGTCTGTCTGCCATGGGTGAGACCTTAGGGTCAATCTCTGCACTGTAGCACTGTAGCACTGTAGCACTGTCTTCCTGTTGTTCATCTATTTGCTCCAGCGGGCACTAGTAATGTATCCATTGTGAGACTTGTTACTGTTTTTGGCATATCGAATATGCCACAGGGCACTTGCCAGGCTACCCCTAGCACTTAAAAAGTAAAACTTAATAATCAAAAAATCTGAAAGAAAATATTAGCACCTGTATTCAATCTATTCTACTTGTAATTCTTCTTTCCACAGGATGGTAACTGAGTTCAGAATAAATTCATCTTTTTTCTTATCCCCTTAAGTATGTGATAATCTTTTTAATATACTGCATGACTGATTTACCAACTACTACAAATTTGCTGTACTCCACTTCTAACATTTTGAGATATATATGTATACGTATATATCTTTGATCAAATAAAGGGCTGGAGCCATAGCACAGCGGTTGGGCATTCGCCTTTCACATGGCGACCCGAGTTCGATTCCTCCACCCCTCTCAGGGAGCCTGGTAAGCTACTTAGAGTATTGAGCCCTCGAGGCAGAGCCTGGCAAGCTACCCATGCGTATTGGATATGTCAAAAACAGTAACAATAAGTCTCTCAATGTTACTGGTGCCCACTCAAAGAAATTGATGAGCAACGGAATGACAGTGATGTAATGAACTGCAATGCTCACATTCCACATTTTTTAAAAACTAGTACCACTTAACCATAATTCACTGTATTACAGTATCACTATCATCCTGATGCTCATTGATTTGCTCGAGTGGGCACCAATAACGTCTCCACTGTGAGACTTGTTACTGTTTTTGACATATCCAATACGCCATGGGTAGCTTGCCAAGCTCTGCCATGCAGGCAAGATACTCTCAGTAGCTTGCTGGGCTCTCCAAGAGGGACGGAGGAATCAAACCCAGGTTGGCCGAGTGCAAGGCAAACGTCCTACCCGCTGTGCTATCGTTCCAGCCCCAGGTTGGTAACCATAATTAATTCTTTCAATTTCCTAATTGCTCACATATGTTATCCCTCTAGTTCACAAAATAAGCAAGTCAATATTTTAAGGGGTATGATTTCATGAGGACTGGGAAGTAAAGGACCACAGCAGCTGAACTGAAATCCAGTACAACACAGTGCATGTAGCTTGCAATATCCTAGAGGCTCATGGAACATTTGTCCTCAGGGTTGGAACATTTGTCTCAGGGTTGTGATGCTAAGTGCTCTGTTAATGTTAACATTTACTTGTTACCAATGTGAATTGAACAACAGAGTTAACTCTCAGAAAATAGTAGATTGTTTTTTGGAAGATCTGTTAAGCATAAAGAGTAAAAAAAAAAAGCAAAAAGAGTAGTAATAATAATAACCATAAGAGGAATATTAAACACTAATATCAATAGCTACATTAATAAGCGCTTTATATATATTGATGTGTTTAATTCTCTCAGTAAGAACTATTTTTGCCTTTAATATGCAGATAAAGAAATTGTCCTTAGAGGGTTAAACTAAACCCGTTGTTATGAACCAGTGCTAATAGAGAGAGCTCTAGACTCCAAACTACCGTCTGTGGCAATGGATGCCTCTGAAAGACATTCTAGGCCATGGTTTTGGAATTAAGATTCATTGTGAAATGAAAGGAATATGAGGAACTTCATGCTGATGTCAGTATTGTTGGTTTTTGAATTAGTAGATTTCAACAAAGCATGTAAATATTTACTTCTCAAATTGTAGCCTAATCCACAGTATTACTCCCCTGTCATTACTATAACAAACTACCCCAAGTGTGTGCAATGAAAGAACAGAAATGTCTCCTCTGGGAGCCTGAATCTGAAATCAGCTTCAGAGTCAAATGGGGTGTCAGCAGAACCACACCCACTTCCAGGCTCTAGGGGAAAAGTCTTTTTTTGACACTGTCCAGTTTCTGGTCCTGCTCAGGATTTCCTGTATTGGGATCACATCTCTCTGTTCTGAATTTACGGTTCCCATCTCTGTGTCTGTCTTCTTGGTGCCTATTTTCCAAAGATAAATGTGTTGTCATTTAGAACTCACTTCAATTAACCAGGAATTCTCATCCTCCCAATATTCTTCACTTCATCATCTCTTTGCCAAGGTCTTATGACAAGAATTGCATTTTGATTCTAATGGTTTCCCTTGTGTGGATCTAGCAAAGGTCTGGGTGCACAGGAAACGCTCATTGAATGTGTGTTTATGATAAATTTCTATTTTCTATTTATTCTATTTCAGCTTATTTTGTGGATAACATTAGCGTTGGCCAAATTTATGCAGAACTAAACACTTCACCCGTTCTAATAATGTATTTATTGTTCTCTATTTGTCACATGATTTATCCATCTCTTTGTGATATTATGGTTCTTCCCAAAAGGTGTTCTGTGTGTTTGTGTGTGTATGTACATGTGTACTATTTGTGTGTGTGTGTGCCTAAGAGGTACAGCACATACCAATGGGTTTAGGCTTTATAACAGCAGCTTATCTTTAATTATTTTCTCATTTCTTTCTGATATGAAGAAGCAGCAAGATGAATTGGTACTAGTGGCTGAGGTCTATTAATCATGTTTTATAAGAAAGATGTGACAATTGCTCATGTGAGTTCTTTGAATTGCATTAATTGCAGGATTTATTATAGTGCTCTCGCTTGAGAGTTTAGCTATCTTTTATCCACAACACAAATTCAAATGTAGCCCCATCAGGCACATTCTTAGGACCATTAAATAGATCATGTGATATGGCAACATGTTGGGATATTAATCAAGGGGTAGAGTTCTAGGGTAAATTGCTTTTGTTCAAAGATTATTAATTGTCTGCTTTGCCAGAAACAGAATTGTGACGGTAGAACTAGACTAAGTCCATAATAAAAGTAATTATTGTCTAAGATCTTCTTAAAATAAATTCAGTGTGTTTGGATTTGTTAAATTTGTGAATATAATGCAAATTCAGCCTGAGAGAAAAAAAGCAGAGTAAAAGCAAATTTTCAGATAAAAATTTAGATAGAATTCTTTTCAGGATTTTAAAGTGTTTCAAATATATTATATGATCATAATTGTGGTCAAAGATTTTTATAATGTTGGCTAACAGAAGATACACACATTTGATTAGGATCCTATTAAGAAAATTAATATAACAGCATCTTAGTTCTCCACCCTTGGGTCTCTTTCTAGTCACTCTTCCTTATTCCCATATGCATGGTGCTGACTTCTAACCTCATACATTTATTTGAGGCTGGAACTATTTTTGGGAGTTGATAAATGCAGTAAGGTAAAAATATGAAATAAGTATTCAGACAGCTTAGGACCCAAGTCCCCTAAGGAGTAAAAAGAATTTATGAACCATGAGTTGGTTTTAGTTTTGATGAAGCAAAAAAATAACTAAAGAAGTAAGCAGAATAATACACAATGACTATAAAGTGATGTTCATGGAGAACAGATTTGCTGATTTGTTCTTTGGCTCATCTGGAAGTTATTTCATAAGCATATATATAGGGAGAGTTATGAACATATGTGTGTATATATCTATTATGACCACCTTGAGACTCTCAGAGCATTTCATATGTGAAAAGCTATTTGAATCCTTTCATGGTAGGCTTACCACCACCACCAATTTTTGATAGTATTTATATTTTAATTAAAATGACAGGAATTAATTTAAATGAGAGCAGGTAGTCAGAGAAAGACACACATGCAAAGGGTTATGTGAATGTCAGCAAAGCTTACCTACGGAGGTAAGTAATTGTACCAAATAGTTAACACTCGAGTAAACACTAGACTTTGAGTGGTAAAGGGGAGAGAGGCTGATGGGGACTTTCTGTGAGAGAATAAAAAGAACGAAAATCTTTTAGAGAAGGAAAGTAAATCATAAACGCTGCATCCTGATGTGAGGTTGTGGTGTTTAGAAAGGTAAGCAGTGATGAATGATGAGGTGTCCAGAGTGGGAAAACTTAGAAAGGTTTGGCAGTAAGTATCCTTCCAGGCAGAGCGCCTATGCAGTGGAGGAGGTAGAAGAGAATAGGACATTACCCCCAAAATACACCCACCGCCATGTAGATATTTCAGCCGGTAAGGCACTTGCCGTGTACATTGCTGGCCTGGGTTTGAGCCCCTGGTACACATATAGTATTCTAAGCTCTGCTAGGGATGATTCACTCTTTTTTTTTGTCTTTTTTGGTGTTTGAACCGCACTCAGCAGTGCTCAGGGCTTGCTCCTGGCTTTGTGCTCAGGAATCATTCCTGGTAGGCTCAAGAGACCATCCAGGATGCCAGGGATAAAACCTGCTTGATCGCTTGCAAGGCAACCACCCTATCCTCTGTACTATCTCTACTACCTCAGCAAGCCCTCCCCACAAACACCAAACACACACACACACACACACACCAAACAAAAACTAACAAACAAAAAATCTCCTGTGCCCCACCCAAATACAACCATCAAGATGTTTTTTTAAACCTTGAGAGCTTACCTAACAAGTATAAGAGCAAATAAAGTAATTCATTAGTGAATTAATACACATGTTAACTATACATGTTCACTCATTTCCTTGTTCATGTATGATAATACCCAATGTTACTTTTCAAATGACGCCATCTGGTCCTGTAGTCTGGTATTGGGTGTGTTTTTAAGCACTATTTTTATTTCCTTCCTCATGATAGGTCTATTCAAGTTTTTAGCCATCCTGATTCAGTCTTTGTATGATGTATATATTTCTAAGACTACGTCCTTTTCCTCTAGATTGTCTTATTTGTTTCCATATAATTGTTCTTAGTACTCTCTGAGGATCTTTAAATATTTTTCATGTGTTTGTTGTAGATTCTCTTTTTATTTATAATTTCACTTATTTGTATTTCCTTCCTCTTTGTAAATGTGATCAAAATTAACCTTTATCTTTATGCAACACTTGTTTTCCTCTTATCAAAGATGTGAGTTTTATTAATTGTAGCACTGTAGCACTGTCATCCCATTGTTCATCGATTTGTTCGAGCGGGCACCAGTAACGTCTCCATTGTGAGACTTGTTACTATTTTTGGCATATCAAATACACCACAGATAGCTTGCCAGGCTCTGCTGTTCGGGGGATATTCTCAGTAGTTTGCTGGGCTCTCCGAGAGGGACAGAGGAATTGAACCCAGGTTGGCCACGTGCAAGGCAAACGTCCTACCAGCTGTGCTATAACTCCAGTCCATGAGTTTTATTAATTATTATTAGCAAAGATAATTAACTACTTTTGTAACATTATTTTTAAAGAGAAAATTAATCAATGTCTCCTTTACTGCAGTATTTATCTTCACACTTATTTGAACAAGCTTGATAATTTTTTATGGTTCTCCCCACCTTGTTAAGATATAGCAGAGAATTTTTGCTTTGTTGTATTTTCTGATAATTTAAATTTAGCATAAAAATGGGGGCTGGAATGATAGCACAGTGGGTAGGGCATTTGCCTTGCATGCGGCCAACCCGGGTTCGATTCCCAGCATCCCATATGCTCCCTGGAGCACTGCCCCGAGAGCCAGAAGTAAGCCATGTGCATTGCTGGGTGTGACCCAAAAAGAAAAAAAGTTAGCATAAAATTAAGCTGTCAAAAAAGGACACAATTGCATAGTCATACTTGAACAAAAATGATCACACCTAATTCATGCCTTTAGTTCTTAATTTTTCAATTGATATTTCATAATTGTTTATTTAATTATTCAAATTTAAAGTCCAGTCACGAAAGCTTTAATGTCAGTCATCATATTTAATTTTCCCTAAAATAAAAAGTGAATACTTTGTCACTTATTTTTTAAGTGAAAGAATCATCCAGAAAAATTAACAGCTGTCGAAAGTGAGTGTATCTTGCAAAACAGCTATTATTTATAACAGTGCCAAAGAGAGTTGTCTCATTTCTTCCCTGCGTTATTTCAAGACATTCGAATGATAGCTAACAGACAAAATGACAGATAAAGAATACAATTAATTTCCAAACCTGTTCCAACTGGTTACTTTCAATAAAATGCAATGTTTCATTTTTTAAATGCATCTAAAAAGCTCTGTTATACCAGATTACTTTAATGATTCCTTTATTTGATTAGGAATGAAGGAAGGATATTATTCTTCACAAAATTATTCTGAAATCTTACATTAAACCTGTGATGAAGTACTTGTTAATATAAAATACATGTACTATTTTATCAAGGGACACAAATGTATTGAAAAGAAAGTTAAAATATTATTTTACCACAATACGAGCAATTAATCAGGATTATAATAGCAGTCATCCCATTGTTCATCGATTTGCTCAAGCAGGCACCAGTAACGTCTCCATTGTGAGACTTGTTGTTACTGATTTTGTCATATAGAATACGCCACGGGGAGCTTGCCAGGCTCTGCTGTGCCAGGATTATGATAGACTTTCTAAATTGAACTAATAACCATTGCCTATACATTTACTTTATACTGAGTCAACCAACTCTATGACATTGACACTTTAATGCTAAATTTTAAAGCAAAATCTAATTTATAAGTTTTATTTATAAATGTAATTTGTTGTACGTATTTATAAATGTAATTTATAAGCCTCCGGTGACCCGGAGGTCACACCCAAAAGCCACCTCCTGCAGGTGCCAGATAATCTCATCGGCTCCAGAACTCACAGCTGCTTCTCTGGGAAGGGAACATAAAAAGAGGCCCCTACAGCCATGCCACCCGACTTCATGCCAGGCTGTTTCACATGGGGCGTCCCAGAGGGGGGCAGGTGAGAGCCCTCCCTGCCCCAAGGGACCCAGCTCCGAAAGCCGACCTCAACAACCCAACTGCCGCCATGCTCTAGGCTGCTTTTCACATGATCGGGCCCAGCCTCACACATGAGTGAACATATTCCTAGACTGCACAGCTGCATCACAGCTGCACAACACATCATCAGAGACAGAAATAAATATATATCCCTCTCAGAGAGCCCGGCAAGCTACCAAGAGTATCCCGTCCACACAGCAGAGCCTGGCAAGCTCCCCGTGGAGTATTCAATATGCCAAAAACAGTAACAATAACAGGTCTCATTCCCCTGACCCTGAAAGGAGCCTCCAATTGTTGGGAAAGATGAGTAAGGAGAGGCTGTTAAAATCTCAAGGCTGGGACAAATGGAGATGTTACTGGAGCCCACTCGAGTAAATCGATGAACAACGGGATGACAGTGATACAGTGAATTTATAAGCATAAATGCAATTTATAGCTATAAGTACATATAATTATAAATTATATTATAAAATATATTTGTAAGTCTTTGTATTTGCAAATTTTAAGTATAAATGTAATTTATAAGTTTTATCTATTTATAAACATAAATTTTTGGACTGGAGCGATAGCACAGCAGGCAGGGGGTTTGCCTTGCAGGAAGCCTACCTGGGTTTGATTCCTCCGTCCCTCTCAGAGAGCTTGGCAAGCTACCAAGAGTTTCCCGCCCGCACAGCAGAGCCTGGCAAGCTACCTGTGGCGTATTTGATATGCCAAAAACAGTAACAACAAGTCTCACCATGGACACGTTACTGGTGCCTGCTCCAGCAAATCGATGAACAATGGGATAACAGTGATGACAGTGATCTATTTATAAATATAAGTTATGTTTTATTTATTCATCTTGGGTTTGTTGCTTTCCTACCAGTAAGTAATAGCTCCATCTAGCCAGTTTTTTCCTGCCAGAAATTTTGGAGTCCTGTGAGACCCCCTCCTGCCCTTCCTGAAGGAGTCTCTCCACATCTGACTGCCCACCGCCCAGACTCCATGGCCTGTACTGGGCACCTCTGCCTGACCCTGCTCCTCACCTCACAGCTTCCTCACACAGGCATCTTTGCATTGACATCGTTTTGTGAAAAAAATTAATCAGCCTGATCTTTCACTCTTTTTTTTTTTTTATCTTTCACTTTCAAAGAGTCTCTTGCCTGCACGCCTGGCTGTCTTCCCCGGGGCCCCTTGGAAGGGATGGGCTCCAGCTTCCTTCCCTGTCCCGAGCAGAGATCCTGGTGGCCGAAGACCACCGGAACCTAGCCACAGCCATGCTCGAGGGCTCTCTCTACACGTTTGGACAGGCCTCACACATGAAGGTACCGGCAGAGGAACCCAGGTGTGTGTAATCCCATCAACAGCCAACATCCAGAGACTTAAAAGCAAGCTCCTAGAAGTGCACAGCCGCAAGTCACGCATTATCTTATAACCCACTTTTCCCTCTGGGAGAAACTGAGAGCTTCCTGCCCACATGGGAGAGCCTCGCAAGCTTCCCATCTCTATGCCAAAGCCAGTAACCAGCTGAATCTCATTCCCCTGACCCTGAAAGAGCCTCCAATGCGGCATCAGGCTTCTAAAATCTCAGGGCTAGGACGAATGTAGAGGTTACTGAGACCGCTCGAGCCACTCGAAGATCAACGGGATTTCGTGATTCGTGATCTTTCACTTAACAATCTGATTTTTAAAGAACGAATTTATTTTTTATTTAATTAACTGATCTACAAAGCTATTGAGAGTTGAGTTTTAGGCACATATTTGAACAACCTCCCCCACACCACCACCACCACCTGTGTCTGCTATCCTACACCAGTGCACTGTCTCCACTCCCCGCCCGACCCCCGCCCCACCTGACACCCTGACAGGCACAAACCTTTGGAGGTTGCAGCTTAGAAATTGTTCTCTGCAGTTTCATTGTTAGGAAAAAGCTGAAACTTTCACTGGTGTGTCATTTGGCTGTCTCTTATTTGTCCATTTTCTTCCAATGCCTTTTCCCTTTTGCTGACATGCTCCAATCAGCTTCTTAACAAAAGACCTTTTCTTGGTGGTGGGGTCACACCCTGTAGCTCTTAGGAGCTGCTCCTGGTTTGGAGTAATAACGGAAGCAGGAATGTTTTTCCCCAGCAGTGCTTAGGGAGTCTTGCAGTGGCAGGGGTGGAGCCAGAACCCATCATGGAGAGTGCGCTCACCAATTCTTGCAATTACCTTCTTTGGGTCCCTCATCATGCCTTTCTGACTCTTCAGGCCTACACATTTTCCCCCTTTGCCGACACCAGGCCTCTTCAACTTTTTTTCACTCAAGACCTTTTTTTCACCCTGAGAAATTCTAACCAATCCCGGATATTTAACTAGTGAGCATGTTTGGCCCATGGGAATCCTGGCCCATACACTTTTTCCTACTTATTCTTCCATTTTATTGTTGTTGAGCGACCATATGGTACCAGGCAAGGAACTCAGGTCTAAAGTACATGCCAAAATACAAACAAAAAAAAAAAACCCAAAATCAGATCCTTTGAACTCTCCACTGCTGCATGAGCACGATCCTGGAGGCCAACTGAACTACTTTGGACATGAGCAGCTCGCAAAAATGCCTCCAGACTGTGAACTGAGCCACTGCCCCATGCGGCGCCAGCGGGCAAGGGTTTCTCTCTCCAGGCTTTTCCATCTTATGAGCATCACAAAAGGGAATTAAAAGCTTGCAATGATGCAATTTCTGGCATAATTTTCCCTGGACTTTACACAGAAATCCAAAACCGCTGTCATGGCCACGCGACCTAATATCTCTTAATTGTCAGAAATATGAAACGGTTCCTTTTTAGCAGGTCTGACTTTGGGGGGGAAACTCCAAACAATAATAGTGAGTTTTTGTTGAAATTTTGAAGGTAATCAAAGTAGCAGCCATGTCTTTAGACTGTGAACTAAGCTATAGCCCCACACCGGCCGAGAAAGCTGCAGTTTCATTGTTAGGAATCCTTTCTCGGTTCCCTTTCCTTTTCAGGGAGAAACGCGGTGTGGCGTCCACCATATTATGAGATCTATTAAGCAGGCACGAACTTGGTTTTGAGGGAAGGGGAAAAAATATTATGTACTTGGAACAGCGGGACACTTGGGCAGTCTTGGGCCGGGGCCGATACCAGTGCATGTTCCGCCGAGATTCGACCCAGGTGGCCACACTTTTGTGTGGCCGCTTTGCTGCTGATCAACCAGAATCCGGAGGCCAACTAGACTACTTTTGGTTCCTGAAACTGCTTGCAGCCATGTCTCTAGACTGAACTAAGCCATAGCCCCATGCTGGCCGAGGACAGGAAATATCCTTCTTGCTCGTTTTTATTGTCCCTTGTCGGGCAGCGTGGCATCAGCCATATTATGAGGACTATTAAGCAGGCACAAACTTGGTGGCGCGGGAAGGAAGGAAAAAAAAGTTATGTACTTTGAACAGCGGGACCTCATATCTCTTCATCCTCAGCAATGGAAAACTATCAAACTATCAAAAATCCTTGGCAGTAGGGCTGTCTTTTGGGGGGGAAATTCCAGCAATAATAGTGATTTTTGTGTTGAAATATGAAATGTAATCAAGGTAAACAGAAAATGAAGTGAAATTTATCAGTTATGCAGGCGGGGGTGGGGGCGCGGGGGGTGGGAGGTATACTGGGGTTTTTGGTGGTGGAATATGGGCACTGGTGAAGGAATGGGTGTTTGAGTATTGTATAACTGAGACATAAGCCTGAGAACTTTGTAACTTTCCACATGGTGATTTGATAAAAAAAAAAAAATCAGATTCTTTGAGCTACCTCTTGGTCATTAGAATACTTCTTAGTCAAATAGAAACTTCCTGCTCCAAAAGAAGCGAAAAGACAGTAATAAGTGCTATCAAGTAGTGCTTTTTATCTAAGTGAGGATCCAACAAATCACTAACATGAATCAGATTTTATTTTAGCTCAATCAGCTTTGGAGTACTGGAGTCTGTACCTTGAAATATTCAGAAATACTTTCCAAAGAAAATTTAAGAAAAAAGGATTTTCTTGACTCAGATAACACGAAAGGAGTAAATCTTTGTTTCAGGCATGGTTTCAATGAGAAGTTCAGGGGAAGAATTTTTCCCCCTTTTTTTTGAGTAGATGCATTATTAAGCAATTCTATGCAGTGCCATAGAAGGCTGTCAATAGCTTTAGTATTAGTATCTGTCATTGTTAGAGTCCATAAATGTGTTTGTTTCCTGGTGGCTGTAGTCAAGAAGCAGCTGACTGTCACAAGCCTAACTTAGGTCCTATCACTACCAGAGACCCAGGTACTGTATATTGTCTGATTGTTACTATGGGCCAAGTGAGCCCCCCACCAAATGTCTGTGTGGTATATATTCATTTTGGCAGGACTGCATACACCAAGAATAAAAATTACTTGGTTTTTTAAAAGGAAGAAAACATTTTATTTCTTGAATAAAAGTAAAAGGATACAGAAGAAATGAACAACATTTATTTATATATTTATATTTTTTATTAAGGCACCATAATTTACAGTTACTCAGAGTTGACTTCAGGCATGCAATGTTGGATGGAGCACCAATCCCACCACCAGTGTCAGCTTCCGTCCACCAGTGTCCCCAGGTTTCTCTAGCCCGCCTTCTTGACAGGCATATTTTTAAGTCTGGTTGCTGTTGTTTGGATCTCCTACTTGCAGTGCTGTTGGCTCTGTGGTCCCCAGTCCTCCTTCATCCTTTACTCTGGGATCAAGCATGGTCTAGGTATCTCTCCCTACTAAACCTTGCATTCCATCCTCCAGTTATTCTGCATACCATACACAAATGAGATAATCTCATGTTTGTCCTTTTTATCTGAATTATTTCATTTAACATAAATTACTCTAGTTCTATCCAAGTTGCAGCACATTGAAACCATTTTCACTAGGAACAAATATTTATAATGTACTATGAGAAAAGGACGTAAATATATCTTCATGCATTGGCAGCTTGTCATTTGGTAGTTTGGAGAATTTAAATGGGATTTTTGCTTCAGTGAAGGTGGTAAACAAACAAAAATAAAACCTATGAAGAAAAATGTAAGACAGAGTGTCAGTATCCAAAACAGCTGATACCGTTTTGTCCTCCCTTACCTTTTATTTTAGAACTTCAAACTGCGGATTTATTCATTCTTTTGTTTTTAATACAACACGAGATATGTATTTAACCATCATATGTTAAATGTAATCACTTACTTCCAAGGACATGATCAATATCTCAATCAATATTATGGATAGCTTTGGGGACAGACAAGGTGATCATAAAGGGAAAGAGATATCATTAGACAAATATTTTTATTCTGATATCTAAACTAGGATATGAGGACATAGATTTTATATTATTTTATATTTTATTTATATTTTATATTTTACCTTGCTGGGATCGCCAAGAGGGATGGAGGAATCGAACCTGAGTTGGCCGAGTGCAAGACAAATGCCCTACCCACTGTGCTATCACTCTCGCCCACACAGTAAAGCCTGGCAAGCTACCCATGATGTATTCAATATGCCAAAAACAGTAAAAACAGGTCTCACAATGGAGACATTACTGGTGCCCGCTTGAGTAAATCAATGATCAGTGACACTGATACAGTGATTTTATATTTTATTTAATATTATATTACCTCACTTATAAATGTCAGAGTCTCCTGCCCAACCCCACCCGCACCTAGCTGTCTTCACTGGAGCCCTTCGGAAGGGAGCGGGTTGAGTTTCCCTCCCTGCCCTGAGCAGAGCCCCGGCAGCCAAAGACCTCCAGAACCCAGCCACAGCCATGCTCAAGGCCACTCTCCACATGCTCGGACAAGCTTCATGCATGAAGGAACCAGCAGAGGAACCCAGGTATGAGAGACCAGGGCTGATTCAAACCTGCTCGGATCGGGACTGGGCCTCCTCCACCCAGATCCCCCATTTTCCAGTGTCTTGGCTGTCACACCCACAAACTGCCCTTGCACCGTGTCATCCCATCAATGACTAAGATTCAGAAACTATAAAACAAAGCTCCCGATTTGCGGTGCACGACCTCTTATTGTCTAGTCTCCCTCTCAGAGAACCTGGCAAGCTACCGAGAGTATCCTGACCATACAGCAGAGCCTGGCAAGATCCTTGTGGTGTATTCGATATGCCAAAACCAGTAACAACGATGAGTCTCATTCCCCTGACCCTGAAAGAGCCTCCAATGCATCACCCTTGGGAAGGATGAGTAAAGAGAGGCTGCTAAAATCTCAGGGCTAGAACTAATGGAGACGTTACTGGCACCCTTTCAAGCAAATCAGTGAATGGGATGACAGTGATACAGTGATATAGTGATAAATGTGTTGAAATTTTGCATCCTATGTATTAATAATGTTAAAATAAGTTAAATTATTATCAAGCAAATGTGGATCTTTCCCAGAGGTAATAAATTGTGGCTGAATATTGCTTAAATCGTGAAAACTAACTTTAATCTAGCAAGAGGGTGAAAGAAAGAAATAATTTCTAGAGAAAATATTGGGGCCATAGTTATGTTTTCATAAACAGAATGCCAATTCCAATAGCTTAAAAGGTTAGCAGACTTGTAACTGCAACACAAAATAGAAACATGAGTATCAGCTTAGTAATTTTTATGTCATAGAGAGCCAGCAGTTCCAATAGGTCTTGGTCAATTAAGTGAAATCTTACCTAAAGATTAAGAAAAATCTTCATCTATAGCAACACATTGGAAAGAACCAGGAGAACTATATGCCTGGCATACTTCTCAGTCTTTCTATGAAAATGGAACCTGGGACATATCATTATACCCAGCACTGAAACTGAAAACTCTTCCAGACTCACTGAGATCAAAGCTCCTCCCTCTAAACAGACATACAAATTGGAGAACAGTATACATTCGAGAGTGAAGAAGAATGTGTGAGTGATTGCGTGTGCATGTGTGTGTAAGAGAGACAGTACACAGCAACAGAGTTGTGGGGGAGAGAAAGATCCTTGGCTTGAAATTGCATGACCAATAAATCAATTTTCATCCATTGTTCTAGGATGTCCTCCATGAAATCCCCCATTTGTATTTGTGTCTAGTTTTTTGTTTGCCTTAAAAAATTTAAACTGGGACCTGTAGAACACATTCCATAGACCCAAATGCCATTTTCTCTGACTTAATTCTCCCATTCTCTGTATGAAGAGAGCCAGCATTTGGATTTGGATTTTGCTGTTTATAAATTGTGTGATCTTTGAGTGCTTGATCCACCATAAGTATTCAATACAATACATGCAGATTCCCTGCCTTTTCTATTAAAATTTTCAAGACCAAGTACTCATTTCACATGATGAGCTAGAACTTCTAGATGGTTAATGCTATCTACCATTGGTTTTCTGCAGAAAACCAAATAGAAGCAGACAGAACTTGAACCCAATGCACCTTGGTCCCCTATAAGGAAAATATTTCTTGTCTCAGGCAGGTAACAAAGTACTCACACCTGCTTGACTTTTGTCCATGTGACCTGAAATTTCTGCCTGTGCATTGACATGCAAGACAGTTCTTAAGTTAGCCCTTATACAGACTTGTTCATTTATTAGTATAACCTTTTGGTCCATTTCTGGTTAGTTGTTAATAGATCTCTGTCTGGTAGCTTTACTGTGACTGAAAGCTAACTTTATTTCTCCTCCTTCGTGAGATACTCCCACTTTATCATTTGCCATGTGTATAATTAATTTCAACTGTCTTTCAAAATTTGACAATGGTTGTATTTCTTATTGTTTTCTCTAACCCTGGTTGAATTTCTTCAGAAATGGAGGAGGAACTTTTCTTCAAAAATGTTCTAAAAGTTGAAATTCATTTATTCGTTTTGTGACTCTTGAATTAAATTATTTATGGAGAAAAAATGTAGAAGACAATTCCTTTTTACTGTCCTATTTTTTGAAGTATTTAGCAAACAGATATTCACCAATATTTATGATTCTAAAATTTACACATGTAAATAGATTTTCCAAGTTTTTTTCTAGAAGGAAATTTGAAACAATAATTTCCTAACTTGACTTCTTCATAATATTCTCCACATGGAAAAAAAAAACAGTTTACAATACTAGAAATACAAACTATGGGTGAACTAAATCCAAGAATACACTTCATCCCTTCTTTAGTTTGCAGAGATGTATCATTATTTAAATAACAGTGGATGCAAATGAGCATGAAAACTCAAGGATAAACTCCATATTCGAGTTCCCAAATAAGGTGGCAACTTTTCCAAACTGTTAAACTCATAAACACAGATTGTTTTTCATCTACAACTCTGACTCTTCATATGACTTGGTGTTAGAGTCTTAAAATTATATTTGTCATTGTTCCTGGAGAAAAATTAAAGAATTTATCAAAGAATAAAATGAAATCTGGAAACCCGCGGTGTGCAAATAAAAGGTTTTTCTAAAGAAATTAAAACATTAACCTGAGATAGTCGTGTGCAATTACATTGGAACATATGAGGAGCTATGTTTGACGATATTGTTACTTCCTAGTCCTCTGATCAGGACACTAGCTTCTGGATAACATCTCTGTTCGAGTAGGACTTCAAAGTAGTTTACCCCTGCACATGGCAAGGTTCCATTGCTTTCATTTCCATCTACCAGAGAAAATGTTTTACGATTCTTTTTTGGCAATATAGAAACAACACGTAAATCTCTTTCAAAAGTGGATGAGGTCTGCCTAAGATTGTGGGTGCCTTGTTTGAAAATGCAGTCCATCTTGCAATGATTTCTAACTTCCAAGGCTCTATCTGCGTAGGTGATGAGAGCATTTCCCTCTTGACATGATTTATGAGGCACTATACTTTCTCAGCTACTTCTGCAAGTAAGATATTGTTTAAAAGCAGACAAGCATAGAGTCTGCTTATAAATATAAATATTTGTTCTATTATTAGTAAAATTAATAGATATAAATAATTTAGTTAAAAACCAAAACTATGGATAATTCTGGTAATTGGCCAAGGGAATGTTCAGAAATTTTGCTGTGTTGGATATGGACATGAATCAACAGAATGAGCAAGATTTTGTCTTTAACTTTGCCTTAATGTAGAATATTTGTCAATCCTAAAGAGTGGGAATTTTTTGAAAAAAATAACACTAAACTTAAATTTTAAGCTTCCTAGCTTGCCAGATGTGGATAATATAACCTATAATTCACACTTAATGAGTCATCAAGCTAATTGCTATTTAGGAAATTACTAATATTAAAATCCCACACACAGAAGGCAATTTAACATGGAAATATTAAATATACCTTGCTATTTGTCTATTTTTAGTAAATACTTATACTTGAGTATCACTATTAACATTTTGTTACCTCCCATTTACATTATTTATTGATGTTGATGTCACAGGATTTTTTTCCCTAATATTTGCTAGTTTGGAAAATAGTGGCACCAATTACCCGTGACATATCTCATGCTGAAAGAGTCTGAGTCCTGAGAACCAAGTAACATTTATTTGCAGAACATGTCACTTATTATAGTCAATAAAATATAAAAAATCACTTTATATTTTTATAAAATAACTTTCTCATTCACTGTCTTCCCCTTGTTCTTCAATTGCTCGAGCGGGCACCAGTAACGTCTCCATTGGGAGACTTGTTGTTACTGTTTTGGGCATATCAAATATGCCACAGGTAGCTTGCCAGGCTCTGCCATGTGGGCGAGATATGCTTGGTAGGTTGCTGGGTCTCTGGGAGGATGGGAGGGACGGAGGAATCGAACCCGGGTTGGCCATGTGCAAGACAAATGCCCTACCGGCTGTGCTATGGAGCGATAGCACAGCGGTTGGGCGGTTGCCTTTCACGCGGTGGACCCCAGTTCGATTCCTCCGCCCCTCTTGGAGAGCCCTGCATATTGGATATGCCAAAAACAGTAACAATAAGTCTCTCAATGAGAGACATTACTGATGCCCGCTGGAACAAATCGAAGAGCAATGGGATGACAGTGACAGTGAACTATCTCATTCAAATGTACATACTTCCATTCTTGTCTGGTAATCACCAAGTCTGGGGTTGGAGCATTTTTGCCAGGCTCCACCCCTTCCGCCCCTAGGATCAGGTTATTCTTTGGAGGGAGAAGGATGGGCAGAGACTCTCAGTTGCCTCCACAAGACCTGGTCAGAAGTCTGTGTCCCAAACACCCTTTGAAAACAGATTTAGCCTGACCCATTGAAACACAGGCCAACATGCCATAGAGGCAGGGGTTGGTAGGGAGGGGTTGTGGGAGAGATACTGGGACATTGGTGGTGGGAAATGTACACTGGTGCACGGATGGGTTTCTGATTTTTGCATGACTGAAAGTCATGAAAGTTTTGTAACTGTATCTCAGAGTGATTCAATTAAAAAAGGAAAAGAAAAAAAGAAAAACCTTCAAAAAATAAAAATTAAAAAATAAATCATGGACCAACACAGGGGAGCATTGCAACACAGAGCAACGTGTCCCTTTCCGAGAGTATCTGGGCACGTGTCGCCCCTCTCACCTTTATCTGGGCAAACTCTACATGTATGCTTGGGTCACCTCACCTTCCTGGCTTTCTCCCAGCTTCTGATAGATAGTTATCTAAGTTTCCTTAATTCATTAGCAATTCGTTATATTTCCATTGCCGATGTTGATATCGTCCCTCTTCCTCTCTGATTGCCCTCCTGACTAGCACTCACTCCCCTGGGGAAACGGTTTCTCTAAGTCAGAAAACCATTTCCAAGTGACTCACGTTCTATTTTAAGGCGGGGTGGGTGGGGCCGTGTCGGAGAGGGGGTGCGGTTGGCTGTTGAGAGAAAGAACAGCACTCCGGTTGCCGGGCAACTGTGAATGTGCTGGAGTTCGCAGATGCTGTCCCAGGTGTCATGTGACCAGCGACTAGGAGTATAGTCAAGCATAATGACAGCGATTTATTAGCTTAAAACACAAAACTGTGAAGCTGGAGGTAAGAAATAAACCGATTTTCCCCCCTCTCTTCACTTCTCCGAGGCCCACAGTGATCGACCGAGAGAACAAGAACTGTAAAACTTGTATCTTCCATGAAATCAGGAGTTGGCTAAGACTCCAAAGTACAGCTTTTGAAGATCAGAGCCAAATGTGAGGATCTTGGGTCCAAATGGAGAGACAACATCGAGAGCCAGGGCCAGCGGCCCAGGCTTGAACTAAATTGCAACAAATTACAATTTGCTTCTGCTATTTGGAGAAGGCAGGCAGATTTTAAATCACTGATTCTGAGTTTTAAAAATACAGATGCAACTTTTATATGACCTATGACTGAAGGCTGATTACGTTTTTCTAATAATAAAGTTTCAGATCGTCATTCCTAAAGAGTCTCAAGTTTTGACCGTGCTCCAGTCCATACCAATGGAAAGGCTGATAAAACTCAAACTCTGAGTATGTATTGATTCTCACGTGTCCTACAGCTACACACCAAATACACGATCCCAAGCACTAATCACTCGGAACCAGGCCTGTGACCACCTACACGCTAATGTGAGCTGCAGGACGGCCAAAGACTGCTAGGACCTGCCTTGGGTTGCTATTTTGTCTCCTGCTCTGGCCAGACTGGGGGCTAAGAAGCAAGCGCTTACTTCATCAATCAGCTCAAGGGCTCTAGATCTAAGGGCTGGGCTCCTGTGCCCAGAGCCAAGGGTTAGTTCTCTGTGTGATGCCCTGGAATGCAGTGGGCAAGGGAACTTCTCCACCCTTCTTTTGCTTCTGTATCTGGAGGCTTCTTCAATAAGTGGTCTCCCTACTAGGCAATTATGTGTGTTTTGCAGCCACTTGTCCTTATTCATTAGATATTAACGGTGAAAAAGCATTGTTACAAGAGGTGAAACTTTTATCATGCTCTCCACACTTCTGGTGGAAAAAACGAAGGAAATAGCTAAGACAAAAAGGATATAACTAAAATAATGGCCATAAATTAATTATTGGTCCTAAGAATTCCTATGCACATAAATAAATTAAACATAATAAAATAGAAAACAGGACACTGAAAAACAAATGAAAAGAATTGACAAATTAGACTAAGAGATGACCCTTTATGGAATAATAGCATGGTGCAACTAGTAGCTAATCTTATCAAGAAATAAAAACATTCACATGTTTACAAGCAATTAAAAAGTGGGAAAAAGTAATCATGTGTGCTACAAATATTTATTGAACTTCTTTTTCACCAGGCTCATTGCCAGGTAAATCTTGAATATATAACTGTGAATAAAACAGATTTTTCAAAAATGCAAACTTCCTCGAGCCTGCATATTCATGAGATGACAGAAAATAAATATGACAAACGAGTAAAACGTATAGCATGCTAGAAAGTGATAAGTTCTAAAAACTACTAAAGGAAGTGACATATACAGTGTGATTGGTTTGGGGAAATGACCATCAGGGAAGCTGGTCAAGGAGGTGACATTTGAGAACCGCAGGAAGCTGGTGAGGAAGTGGACTCAGCCTATCTACACAGCCCACAAGGAAAAGCAAGAACAAGAGCCAGAGGTAAAGTCCAAAGTAGACCAGGCTGCTGAAAATATTTCTATAGCAAAGTGACTTCATCTTGCTTTGAAAAAGATTCTAACTGCTAGATCAGAATCATCTGTAAAGGAAACAAAGAAAAGAAGATAAAAGCAACATATTGGAAAAATATAATTTGGGAGGAAATTGGTTTTACATAGGACAGGAAACCTGCAATTTTTTTCCTCTCTGTGAAGGAGGAATCAGAAAGGTGACAGAATAAAGAGAAGGCAGCGGGACAGTTCATTGTCCCTATAAATTTGCTAATGACAGACCTTGTTGCAAAAATAAAGCTCGTTAGTTTATGCGTATGGGACTTCCTTACCTATAGGAGCTTTCATGGGATGTACATTTTTTCTGGCAGGTTTCTAATAAACAAACCTGGAATTCCTGGATGCGTGGGCTGGTCCTTCTGGGAACATGTCATGTATGCTATTTTTCATTATTATAATCATTTTATCCATAGAAATGTGGTTTCTTCTACCCTCACTGAAAATTTTATCAGCTGCCCTGGAGGAGAGAAATTCTCAGGGGTGAAGAAAGTTCCAGAGTTTAGGGACTCTCCATATTTCATCTCATGATCAATTAATTAATTGGGTCCAAGATAACTTGAAGTTATTATTACCACATCTTGGTACTAAATGATGTGTTTTGCTTTGGAGACCTTATTTGATCATCTTATCTTTGGACACTGACAAATAATATGAGTTTGGATATATCAAAAGGCAGGATTAACAAAATTTCAAGATAAATTGAACAGAGGATGTGGAGGAAGTAAAGAATTAAGAGTGATCCAGAGGTAAATTTGTCCTAGGCAATAAGTATAGTGTTCATGAACTGGAACAATAGTGCAATGTGTAGGGCACTTGCCTTGCTTGTGGACAACCCTGGTTCCATCCTGGCATCCCATGTAGTCCCTAAACCCATCAGGAGTGATTCCTGAACACAGAGACAGGAGGAAGCCTTGAGCACCTTTGGATGTGGCCCCCAAACAAACAAATAAGTAAAAAGAATAATATGTTTGCTATTATTGCTAAGGCAGATGTGCTCAAAAAGTACCCAAGTAGAATCTTCAAACAATTGACTCTTAGGGCATGGATTACCTAGAAGTTCTGCAAGAATAAAATGTAAACTTAGGAGATGGTTTCTGGTGGTACTGACACCCTTGGGGTTAGTATGAAAGCTCATAATCATACTAACTAAGAGGAAAGAGTGAAGTTTCAGACATTAGTCCTCGGAGCCTCAATGTGTGATGGTCAGAGACAGGGAAGCCAATGCCAGTCAAGGAGAATCTTTACCCAAAAGGGCTAAGCAGCTTTCTAGGAGCAGGACACCAGGCACTGTGCTGAACACTGGGGCCTAAGAGGTGAGGGTTGAGAATCACCCCTCAATGATCTTAACTAGGTTTGTTTAAGGGGAGGGAGTGACAGAGAGGACACGAGTCAGAGATAACCAGCTTAAGCAGCCCCTCAGGAGTTTGGGTTGAGGAAGTGAAGGAGGGAACTGAAATGATTATCTCCTCCACCTAACTTTGAATAGTTGAACTAGGATCAAAGAGATATTAAAAAGGTTTTTGCCATAATGTTATTATAACATATATAAATTTCAGATATACATCATAAATCCACACCTACGGATGCTGCATTAAGTTCACTGCTCTCTGTCCAATTCTACCCTTTACCATGAAATTGACCCTTTGACCCAACTGATTCACTCCCTTCCCCTTTCCCTCCTGGAAATCACCAATTCGGTCCTATCATCCAAAAGTTTACTTTGAGTTTGTGAACTTTATCATGTGTATTTATTTGTGTACTCCAAGAGGGAAATTCTATGATGTTGGTTTCTTTGTTTCGTGAAGCATAATACCCTACTAGGGACACACAAACGAATCTTGGACCCAAGCAACTTGCTGCAGAGGTGGCCCTGGACTTTGCAATAGGCCGTTTCTGCTGGGCTACTACAGACAGGGGCAGGTACCGTCCCTCCGCCTGCCCTCTAGGAGCCCCAGTGGCCGCCATTTTCTAGAAGTCAGAAACAAGCTCCGGGTACGAGTGGCGGTGGTGGCAGATGCCTCAGGGAATAGGGGAGGAGTGGGCCCTTCTCCTTCCCACCCCCCCACCCTGATGAGACCCTGAGATGAAGCCACATCCAACCATCATCTACTTAAGCTCCCATGTGGCCATGATCCAGAGACACACAAGCGAATCTCAGACCTTGGCAACTTACTGCAATGATCTCTTCAGACCCTAATTATTAAACTTTTAGAATTTCTAGAGTGGCCACGCGACATTATATTGTATCCATAACAATCAATACAAACACATTGTCTAGCATTGCCTTTTCGGCAGGTATGAGTGGTGGTGGGGCTGGTCTCTAAATATCGAAGGTAACTAAAGTAGAGAAAGAGAGTATTGTGCAAATTGTCTGCCACACAGGCAGAGGGAGGTGTGGAATGGGGTTGGATACTGGGGATTTTGTGTTGGGAAAGGTGCACTGGTGAAGGGATGGGTGTTTGATGACTGTATGATCGAAGCTCAAACATGAAAGCTTTGTGACTGTACTTCACGGTGAATCAATTAAAAAAATACACTATTACATATTGTATTACCAATGTAAAGACTGAGCTTTTAATTTTTACATCTATATAATATTCCATTCTGTGTATGTATAGCTAACACAACTTTACTCAAGTATTCTTTAGTTAAGAAACATAAAATAATATTTGTACAGTGATGGCAATGAGACAGAATAGAGAGGGGAAGTGACTGTGTCAGAGAAAAAGAAGAGACGCTCTGGGACCCACTTGACTGCAAGAGGGGAAGAGCACTGAGGCCCCTGAGCCCGCTCAGAGCAGTGAGCTGTGTGTCACAAGGGAGGGTGGGACACCGCATGCAGAAGCAGGAGTGTTGGGGTGTTAGGGAAGATGTTTAGTCTGATTTAAGAAGCAGGAGATATCCTGAGACATAGTGTTCTTTTGCAAGGAGTGCTGTGCCCGAGTTTCGGATCTCCAGTCGCAGAGAGACCAAGTCCACACACAATAATGCAAAAGCAAAGGGACTTTACTGCTAGCCCGAGCTAGGTACCAAGTCTCATCCAACACAGTGAAGTCTTGACAAGAACCCCAACTCCAAATCCCAAGCAATTTACATAGGGTTCAGACTTAAGAAGCAATACATACTGGTCTACTTTTAGCATCTGCCCTATGACAGTGGTCAGCAATTAGACAGTTTCTAAGGAGGAGACAGTGACCCTTCATGACCAGCCAGACCCAACTGCCCAATTCCTTATCTCGGCACATGACTCAACTGGGAGTCTACCAGGAACTGCAAGTCCTGCTTCGGGAAAACAGAAACTGAGGCCTCGTGGAGGAGACTTAATGTTAGTTGCAGCCTGTCGTAGCATCAGTTTCGCCCTCACAAGAGAAGTTCCGAGAGGAAAAGGCAGACTAAAGTGGTTAGAATCTTTCAGGGGCAGCTGCAAGGGCCCACAGTGGCCAGGAGCCGGGAATTGAAGGGGAAACTCATAAACGGCTCGTATTTTTGCTCCTATCACAGCCAGCCGGGCAGTGATCGTGACTAAGCACAGAGCACATAGGACAGCAGGTAAGGCCCTTGCCTTGCACACCGCTGACTCAACCGGGCTCCGTTCCCAGCCCCAGCAGTGATATCTGAACACAGCCCAGTATGGCCCCAAAGAACAAATCAAACAACGAACAAAAAAATGTTGGGGGACGATGAGATACTAGAGCGATTTTACTGCCTGATCGCAAGAGGATTTGGGGGGTTGGGGTTTCACACCCAGCTTTGTTCAAGGCTCTGCACTCAGATGGGATGTTGGGGGACCATATGTGATGCAAGGGGTTGAACCCAGGTCAGCTTCCGTGCAAAGGAAGCGCCCTACCTCTGTACTATTGCACCAGCCCCTTGAGTGGAATTTAAGATGAATAAGGAGATACTTAAGGACAGGAGAAAGACTTATCCTTCATGATATTGGACTCTTGTCTTTTGTATCCTTCTCAGAGGCTATCAGTTCTGCCTTTATATAACAATCCAATGGACAGGATCTAAAGATTTTCCTTGGGTTTTCTCCATAAAGCTAGATATATCACTTCTAAGGTACCAACAAATATACAAATCCACCCTATTTGAGGGTATTTTAAGGGGGTTGGAATTGATTTTAATGTAGGCATTAGTTCTTTGGGGAATAATGTTCTCTTAATGTAGGCATTAGTTCTTTGGGGAATAAAGTCCTTTTTCATCCATATATATTCTGCTATCTCCTGCATGAGCAAGAAACAATTCGTTTTGTGTGTCTTATTTTGATCGTTAGATTCTTTTTTAAATTTTATTCACACCTCACAAAGAACTATATAGGGCAGTACTAATATAACTGCTGCACTGCCCTCCTGTTTCATGGATTTGCTCAAGTGAGCACCAGTAACATCTCCATTGTGAGACTTGTTGTTACTGTTTTTGGCATATCAAAAATGCTATGGGTAGCTTGCCAGGCTCTGCCACATGGGCGGGATACTCTCGGTAGCTTGCGGGGCTCTCTGAGAGGGACAGAGGAATCGAACCTGGGTTGGCCGCGCTCAAAACAAACGCCCTACCCGCTGTGCTATTGCTCCAGCCCACTAATATAATTTACTGCTTAAAAATACAGCAAAAATCTTACCATAGGAGAAGGGGGTGTAGGACCCCTAGACAGTGGTAAAAGGAAGAACATACTGTGGTGGAGGGTATGGTATTAGACTGTTTTATGCATGAAATCTTGCATTAACAGGTTTGTGAACAATGGTACCTACAATGAATAAACAAACAGAACAACACTTGAAAAAGCTTAGTTACAATGGTGGGTTGTGTGTCGGGGCCGTACTTAGCGATGCTCAAGTTTTATGTTCAGGAGTCACTTCTGGCAGTGCTTGCAAGATAGTATGGGGTGCAAGGGATGGAATCAGGTACAATTTTATTCCTTATTTTTTAAAAGAACAGTGGCCCCAAAACTGCTGTTTTTACAGCAATATAATAACAGGATATTTATTTGTCATAATATAATATTTGTTATGACAAACTATGTGGACATCATCAGTTAGCATTTAAAGACTGGATGATAAAATTACAGATGAAATTTTCCATTTGGGGGAAAAAAGTCTACATTATCCAATATCTTTTTAACTTGATTTTTGGCTAATAATTCACATTTTGGGCTAAAGTGATATAGATATTTATGAATATCTATTTGTAAAGCAGAACAGTTTGCAATTCATGGAGGTTCTAAGCCAAATTCAGATAGATTGTCCATTTCTTTCTATCCAAGGCCATTTTCTAAGTCAACAATCATACTAGAATGTTCATATATGAATCCTGTTTGGGGGTTGGCTAAAGTTAAACAGTGTTTTGGCTAAGTTTTGAATTCAGGAATGCTCATAGCAGTGGAATATAGTGTGGAATTCTGTTGAGCCAGAATTCTGACTCAGCAGAATTTCACACTACTATATCCAATTAGGCCGGCTCTTTTTGGCTTACAAATTTTTAATGTTGATGAGTAAATTGACTCCAGAGTTATATAGCCCCCTTTAGATTTTACACAATAATTTAGTGAACATCCGTGTACCAGGTCAGCATTACATAGAGAAAACACAAAGATAGGTACACAGGAGCTGGGGAAATAGCTCAATGGTCAGGTTTGAACTCTGGAACCACATGATCCTCCAAACACTGTTGGGTAGAGACCCTCAATACCACTCGTGCGGCTGGGGAAGTCACAGGCACTGCACTGCCCAAACTGCTGTGTCTTTGCCTGGTTGGAGAGTACCCCCAGGGGTCTCACCAGGTCCCCGAGCACTGCTTGGCAGCAGACACACCCAAACATACAGAAGATAAACTTGGACTTCAACTTTGAATGTGGAAGACAGGCCATATACCTTTAATTATAAAGTAATACAATATAAGCCATTAGATGTATTTGAAAAGTGATATTAAAAGAACTAAAGTTCAAATGAAATAGAGTTGGAAAGATAGTTTGTTATCAATAGATTATATAAGATAATTTATTGTATAATTGCATTTCTTTTTCAACTCACCAAAGCATTGAAAAATATGGTAACAGTACTCTGGTAATGATCATGTCTTGCAAATGCAATTTGCTGAAATTAATCTCTCTGGGAGAGATAATACACAGGTGAAGAACAGTCTAGTACTAACCTGCAACATATGTTGAAAAAAAGTTGAAATAGAAAAATAGTGTGGGTAGTTAGGAAGGAATTATTCAGCATACAGGCCCGGATTAGAATAGAGTTATTTAAAGAAAATGAATGAAATAGACTCAATAGCTATAAAAATAGATTCAATCCTTCTCCTGATACTCCTTGAACAATTTGAACTTTACTATCATATTCTGAGTAGTTTCTTCTTAGAGTAATAAATAAAAACAGTTAAAAGCTTTTAAAACATGGTCACATGGTTTTAAAATTCATAAAAAATGTATCTACTTCTTAAGATACAGGTACCTCTTGTATAAAAATGATGATGGAATAATAAAAAATGAAAATTATTTAGATATAATCCTAAAATTTTCTAAATTAAGTATTTGTGAACAAAATCTGATAGTGTGCTAAAATGTACAATAAATTTTATTTGAAACACGCAGGAAGTTTTATCATTAGGATTTTATCGGTAAAATTTTTATAAAAGTAAATAATTGAAAACATGAAACTATTTGAATATTTTTATCAAAATAACAATGATAAAAGTTTGGATTTCTAATTAAGTTTTAAAAATTAAAATGAAATTGAAAAAATTTCTAAAACAAAGTGAAACCTAACTTGTCTTTGCAGAAAAGAGTGAGATAGATCCTGCTTAGAAACCTACCTTCTTTAAGTGAAAAAAGATAAAGTGCACCCCAGTTATATCTGGGATTACTGCTCCTATCAGCCCAATGCTTCTGGGACAATAGCAGAATTACCCCCTTCAGGAAACACTGATCAAGAAATTCGTAGTTGAGCCAATTGTGAAGGCACTAGGAAGCATGAAGTAGATTTCTATGTTTTGATCTGGAAGAATCCAGATGTATAAATATATACACACATAGTATATAACAGCATATCTGAGTGCTAACCAACCCCACAAGCATGAATGTGTGGTCAGAACAGTAATTGATTGATGACCCATGAAGTACAGGTTCTCCAATTACCAAGCGAAATATTTGTGTCCACTGAAAAAGGAATCTTTCTTTTCCTGACACCAGAGTAATTTAGAAATTAGAAATAATAAGGACACTCATAAATTTAATTTAAGCGCATAGTACACACATACTATTTCAGCCAAGTCATGGAAGCAATATAATTTAAAATAACAACTTTGCTGCAAACATCTGGGCATTCATTAAACATAAATAGGAACTTAATCACACTGAGAAAAAAATTCTGTTGACTGGTGGCAAAAATTTGTGCAAAATGACAGTAAGTAGGTTAGAGAATTAATTTTACAGGCTATATCCTGCAAAGCATGCTTTGCATATGGGAGAGCCAGGTTCATCCCCAGTCCTACATGGTCCCTTGAGAAGCACCAGGAGCAATTCTTTAGTATAGAGCCAGAAATAGACTCCATGGACTGCCAGGTGTGGCCTAAAAAACAAAAATCAAACCAAAGGAGCAACAACAAAACCTAAATGACAGCAACAGCATTGCCTTTCAATGGTGGTAGGATTTTGAGCATTTGCCTTTTAAAGTCTTATCTTGTCTTCATTGACTCACCCCCCTGCTTTTTAAAATATTTTGTTATAATTTAGGAAATAGAATAGTTAAAATTATGTATTGATGCACAACTTACTACCTACTTCCATTACCAAAATATCCACGACCCTTCACCACTGTCTTCCCATCTCTTCTAGTCTTATCTTGCCCCTTTATACTCCCCTGCTCCGGTCTTTGGTAACTGGGTCTCTATTCCAATATCCAGGGTTGGTCATTGTGCAGTGCTGTCCATGACCTTATTTTGCTCTTGATATATTCCACAGATGAGTTGAGACTGCCTGCACGACAAAGCCTGGCAAGCTCCCCATGGCGGATTCGATCTGCCAAAAACAGTCACAAGTCTCACAATGGAGACGTGCCTGGTGCCCGCTCAAGCAAATCGATGAGCAACAGGACGACAGAGTGAGATCATCCTGTGTTTGGCCTTTTCCTTCTGGCTTATTTCACTAACATGGTCCCCTCCAGCTGTGTCTATTAACGCAGTATGGAGACTACTCAAAAATATGACAGGGTCAGAGCCACAGTACAGCTGTAGGATGCTGGCCTGTGTTCCATTCCCAGCATGTCACATGGTCCCGAGTCTGCCAGAAGTGACCCCGAGCACAGAGCCAGGAGTAAACGCTGAGCAAGCAAGTGTGGCCCAACAATCCCCCAATTTAAAATATAGCGCGCACGCACACACACGTGTACAGAACTCCCACAAGACCCAGAAATTTCTCTTCTCTGTATCTACCATGCAAACACAGAACATGATATGTGCTCCGTTGCTTTTACCCACGCACTTCTTCACTGTCCTGGAATGCTCTGGGGTGTTTCTCTCACAACAATCCTATTCTCATCTAAATTAGTTTTAATATGACAGTGGTGAATATCTCTGGCTTTCAAGAAGATGTTAGATCAGGAATCTGTAACCTGTACGACACAGTGTGATAACTGCAGTACACGTGTGGCTGTTGACTTGTTTGGGGACCAGCCTCTGCAGTGCTCAGGTCTTGCTCCTGGCCTTGTGCTCCAGGATCACTGCTGGTGGTATCAGAAGATTTTAGATGGTGTCAGGGATTAAACCCAAGCTGCTGGCGAGCACACTGCCTGCTGGGCTGTCCCTTGGTCCTGACATGTGGCTGTTGAAATTGAAGTTAAATTAGAAGAGGAGAATATCACATCTTCGGTTGCCTGAGACAAAATGGAAGTACTCAGTGGCCCCTGTGGCTAGTGACTACACTATTTGCAAGTGACCAAGACCTCTTCATGTTGAAGCGTTGCGTTACAAGCACTTCAGAAGACATTTCTTTTATGTGTGTTCTCTTGGACAAGAGCAACTGCTGTCCTGGCACTGACAGACATTTCTCCAGGCCCAGCTCAGAGTAAGTGCATGAAATGAATGAAATGGCCCAATAAAGAATGGATTGGACTGAGATTGATTATGGCTTTGCTTGTGTCCCTGAAGCTTTCCATCAATTAATTTTTATTCCCACTTAATATCTCTGCTTATATTTCTCATAAAATCTCTCAGATTGATCCACCAGTCCATTTCAGAGCATCAGCCTTGGTTTGCTTTTAGCGAGACCTTCATCACATTTTGAACTCTCCTCTAAATAGAAAATTTATTAGGGGAAGGAGTAAAACTTCTCATCTTTCTTAACATCTTATCCCCACAAATAAAGCAAGTGCTTGCTAGGTTAAATGGGTAATTGAAAAAAACTTTCTTTGTCCTGGGCTGGAGAGATATTACATGGGCAGGGCATTTGCAGTCAAGCTGGGTTTGACCCCCAGAATCCCTATGGTCCCCTGAGCCTGCCAAGAGTGATTCCTGAGTGCAAAGCCAGGAGTAACTTCTGAACATTTCCTGATGAGGGTGTTGACCAAAATCCAAAATCCCAAATCCATATAAACAAAACAGACAACGCTCTTTGTCCTTTAGGTTTTATCCCGAGGCTACTTAGAATCAAAGATTAAAAGCACTAAACTGACTTTTAGGGTTTTTCTGAGAAGTATCCAAAGACCTGTTTCATAGTTAAAAAGAAATAACGTGTACATGAACAGCAGCTAAAAATCAGGCTGCCTTATAGAAGTTTTTTGCTGTTGTTTGTTTTGTTTTGTTTTATATTGTTTTGTTTTTGCTGGCAAAGGCAGCAGAACTCAAAGTGAACAGGAAGTATTTAACAGTGAACAGGAAGTAATTATCTGCTATTTCCTTCCAAGCTATTTCCTTCCAAATAAGAACTCGGACTGCCTTCACTTCCTATTATGTGCTCTCTATTCACTCCTCAAAGTTCCATGCCCACTCTAGCACTATTTAAAGAACAAGGATCTGAGTAAGGACACGAAGATAAAATCAGCACATATCATGTAGATTTCCCAAAGTTATTTTCTAATTTGATCTTCTTAGGAAAAATGAACTAATCAAAGCAGTTCAACTTAAGATTGAGAGTTCATCAAATCAGCATTGGTTAAATAATAACCAGCAGTGTTTGCTGAACCTTGGGTTTCTTCCTGAAATATTTGCTTCTGTGAATGAAACAGGGAGAGAGGCTGAATACTTGCATTTCTCTCAGTCAGATCACACGGTACTGTAAAGTCTCTGAAACAAAGATTGATTTGTCTTTAAAGGGATAATTTTTACAATAAGGAAGAACAATTCAGCTGCTCACTTTATATCATATTGGCTAAACTTGGTGTGGGGGGATTTCAAATTTTGGTCAGGTTAACAACTCTGGAGACAGAAAATTTCCTTATTTTCAACCTTTCTTCTAGCAGTTGCAAAATAGTTTAATTTGTAAATAGGGACTTAAAGTTTGTCTATCCCTACTTAGCACATTGCTCTTAAGTATCTTAAGTACTGTCATTCCATGCTGAGTCTAATTAATAAGTAGATTATTTCACTGAGGCCTGCTAACATTTCAGACCTATTTATTAACTGTAGGAGCTTTTTGAAATTTTCGTCTTTATAGTTTGTCACTCAAATCTCAGAGGATTTGGCTTTGGCATTTATTTTTCAAAAAAGACTTTGTATGTACTATGATGTCAAATTTCATTCCCCGGGAAATTTTGTATTTGTGTTATGTATTATCTTTAGATTACCATAAAGAGTCAAAGAATTGAGATACTGTTCAAAGAGAATGTTGGGATAGCTTCTATCCATAGTATCTGACAGAAAAAAATCGTGACTCTGTATCAGCTAAGGACATTTGAGAGAAAGAATCAAAGGAAACTCTTTGACCACAGATTGCCCGTGAGGCAGCTCAGGTGTCATGTCCTAAAACCTAATTCGTGAGGAATTACTTTCATTTCAAAAGGGAAGGTCAAGGCCCAAGGAAAAGCTGTCACGCTCCATCTATTACTTTTGTAACTTGTGTAACTGGGAACTCCGTTTCTACAATGTGAAAGGAATAAACCTTACCCAACTTATCTAGCTGAAACATCATAAGTTCAAGATAAAACTGCAGCTCTAGAGCTACTCTAGGCTATTTGAAAACTTCCATTTGCCAATAAACTGCTCAAGGGTTTTTAGGAAAAGGAAAAACAAGAATACTAAATGATTAACCAGACAGAACGCCTCCAATTTCAGGACAGTCTCATTGATGAAACCAAAATATTCTGGTCTCAGTAGTGCCACTTAAGAAATGCTTGAAGACATCAAGAATTCAATTAAAATATAATTATTTATAAGATTCAGTCCACTATTTCACTGTGTCTCTGTCATCATCCTGTTGCTTGTTGATTTGTTCGAGCAGGCACCAGCAATGTCTCCATTGTAAGACTTGTCATGTTATATAGAGTATTTCTTTATCTTTTCTGTTGATTTTTTGCTCAAATTGCTCAATTTGCTCAAATTGACAAGTTTAATTTTTTTCTTTCTTTAAATAAATTTTAGTTTATTTTGAACCAAATAATTCTATTCAAGGTTTTCAAAGCACTCTGGAAATCATCTTATTTTAGGTAACATGATTATAGTAGTGATAAATATTATAAATTTCGGTGCACATTTTGTTGCACAAGATTAGGACAACTTCACCACCACCAAAATGCCCTAAACCTTTTAGCTGAGAAATTTAACCACAAAGAAAATAAATCAAGCTGTTAGTTATCATTCTACATCATTTTCCTTTAAAGGACAGTTTTTTAGAAATCTTTTTACAAGAAAAATGTAAAGAACTGTCAGCTTTGATGCAGTAGCTTGCTGTGTATTAAAAAATACCTTAAAAATATGTTAGCAGTAGACATATGTAAAAAGTGTTCCTCATCACTTATTACTATGGAAACACAAATAAATTGACGGTGAGATATCATATCGCACCAATGGGAATGACATATATCAAAAAGACGGAAACCACCAGGGAACCACCATTCACTGTTGACAGGAATGTCCTCTGGTTCAGCCTCTGTGGAACATGGTACCACGATTTCTAAGAAACTAATAAGATAGCTCCTATACAACCAAGTGATTCCGCTTCTTGGTACTTACCCTCCAAACACAAAACTATTTATTTAAAAATGCATATGTACACCTGTGTTCACTGCAATAGCCAGGATATGGAAATAACCCACGTGATCCGGGACAGATGGATGAATAAGGAAGCTATCGCATATACACACTATAGAAGTCTCTTCAGCTGTAATAAGGATGAAATGTGGCAGGCTGGTTGGAGCCGCAGGATATCGTGTTAAACAAAACAAGTCAGAGGGAGAAGGACACATACCAGATAATCTCATTCATCTGCAGCACAGAGAGCCACAAAGGACTAGATGATAAGGAATAATGAAAACCCATTAGATTACAAACCTGAAATAACCAAGTGGGCGGAAGAAGTGAGGGAGAAGGAAGATGGGACTTAGAAGAAAAGGACATTGGTGGAGAGTCTTAGGCATTTTGGTGATGGTGGGGTGTGGTACCCATACACCAACACCATAAATACCAATACTAATTACAAACACATTACCTTAACTACAACTATAAAAATATTTAAATTAAATAATTAAGAGGTAAAAGTTTTAGCACTTTGTAAACCCTAAAATGTTTTAAATTTATGCTTTTCAGCCTAGTATACAAATAAGATATTTGTTTTAATAAGAAGTCCTGCAAATTTGTTGTTTAGTCTCCGAATTACTGGTCAACAAACTTTTTTTTGCAGTTTCTTATAAATCTCTTAACATATCACAATTTTATAAAAATTTGAAAGAAGAATGTTGACTGTGAGATTGCTTTCCTATACTGTTTTAACATCCTTATCCTATAAATTTTGTTTTAATCTTTTTGAAACATTTTCTTGCTTTTATTTTGCTATTAAGGTCTGAATTATTTTTCATTACACAAGTTCAGTTTGTAAAGGGTGTATCAATAATTTTTACTACATTTTGAAGTGCAAAGAGAGCAGTGTAATAAAGTTAAATTTATAGACACCCTAAAGCTATTCTTTATCCATTACTAAAACTTTTCTGACTTTAGAGAACCATAGGCTTTCTTCAAGGAAAAAAATCTTATTTGTATACTTCTCTTCTATTCTTGTCACCAGCTGGGTGGTATTATGGTCGGGATAGAAACCAGAGAAGTGGGGAGATAGCACAATGGGTTGGAGCACATGCTTTGGACCCAGAAGCCCACAGTTCAGATTCCAACACCACACATTGCCCCAAGCATCATGCTAGAAGTATCCCTGGAGCATGACTCAAAAAAAAAAAAAATAAGAATCTAAGAGTTAGAAGAATGAAGTAGAGCTACAGGTGGATGTCGACAGCCAGAGTCCCGGGGAAGCTAAGGAACAGACATGATGGTTACTGTGTCTTCTGAGAACACATTCTCAGCAAGGACTCCAAATCTATCCATCCCCAGACTAGTCTTTGGTCCACAGTATAAATCCAAATGAAAATAGTAACTGCTATTTTAAGAGCACTAAACAAGTCAGACCCTGACTAATGTACATTCTGTCCACTAAATCGTAGAACCCACATAATGACTCTGGAAGGCCACTGGTTTTATAACGCTCACCCTGCTTTACAAAGAAGAAACTGATACTCAAAGAGAATAAGAAAATGATTTGGCCAAGATTATACAGCTGGTGAGAGACAGAAACAGAACGTAAACCAGCCATCCTATCCCAGTCTGTTCTCTTCCTGAGGGCAACAGGCTGCTTCCTTGAAAAGATTGCCACCTCAAATCTAGCAGATGAGAGGAAGGAATCCATATGCAATGACCAGCGCCCTCAAACAGGAACTGTATGCTCAGAATTGTTTGAACTTAAAGCTCTGCCAGCACATCTAGAAATTCATCATAATTTTACCTTTGGATTTGTGTTTTGTACATGATAAATGAAGGATAGAGAAAACTCTGGCTGAGGACTCGGAACCTCTCTGCTTCCCTCTTGTGGATCCTTGCCACCTGTCCCCTGCTTCTCAAAGTAGGGTCTCAGAGTGAGAACAGGTCCCCACCTACACTTTGAGTTCTGGGGGTGTCTGCACAGTGTGTGGGAGCTCTCAATCCAATCAGCAAAATATTACACAGCAAATAAAATAAAAACTACCCTAATAAGTGAACAGCACAGGGTTAAGATGTTTTGGTGCTATTGATCCCTTATGCTAGCAGAGGGATTCCCGAACCCAGAGCCAGGGAAAACCCTGAGCAGAGCCAACGGTGATCCACCAAAATAAAATTAAATGAAATTTCAAAATAAATGGGGAAGGGAAAGACTTCCCCTACTTTATTTCCTTTCTTTTCTTTTTATATTTTTTGTTTGCTTTTTGGGTCACACTTGACGATGCACAGGAGTTATTACTGGCTCATGCACTCAGGAATTACTCCTGGCGGTGCTCAGGAGACCATATGGGACGCTGGGAATGGAACCCGGGTTGGCCGCATGCAAAGCAAATGACCTACCCACTGTGCTATCATTCCTGCCTTTTCTTTCCTTTTTTGTTTTGTCTTAATTTTTTTTTAAATTTTTAGGTCACACCCAGAAATGCTCAGGAGTTCTACTCCTAGCTCTGCACTCAGGAATTACTCCTGGCAGTACTCAGGGGACGGTATGAGATGCAGGTGAATGAACCCAGGTTGACTGCATGCAAGGTAACCCCCCTACCCGCTGTCCTATTACTCTAGGCCTCCCCTTCTTTCAGGTTTGAGCTGGAGACTGACCTGAGCTTGTAAATCATGTAGCCAAACCTGGGAGATGTCATTTGGTGTGTTGTTTGCTGAAATCACATTTTTATTTTCTTTATCGTTGAATCATAAACATTTTGATATATATTTCTATTTACTTTGGGCTTACAAAATTTTTTTAATTGAATCACCATGAAATATACAGCTACAAAGTTGTTCATGGTTGGATTTCAGTCATACGATGTCCAACACCCATCCCTTCACCAGTGTACACTTCCCACCACCAATGTCCCCAATTTCCCTCCTGCCCCCACCATCCCAGTATCTCTCTCTTTCTCTTTGTCTATCTCTCTGTCTCTATCTCTCTATCTCTGTGTCTGTCTCTCCCTCTCCCTCTTTCCCTCCTACCATCAGCACCACCCCCTTTTGGCATTATGGTTTGCACTATAGGTATTTAAAGGTCATCATGCTTGCCCCTTTATCTACTTTCAGCACTCAGTTCTCGTCTGGAGTGATCATTTCCAAGCATCCTTGTTGTAGTGGTTCCTTCTTTATTCTAGCTGCCCTCTGTACCCACCACTTGTGGCAAGCTTCCAACCATGGACCAGTCCCCTTGGCCCTTGTTTCTACTGACCTTGGGTATGAGTCTCATATGTGTTTTTTTTTTATGTGTACAATTGTTTATCTACATCTATGTACTATGTCTATCCCCTTCTCTCCAACTCATGATACTCTCCATGCCCATCCATTTAAAATCAAAGTTCTATCCAGCTTTAAAAGGCAGACACTACCAGAGACACACAAACGAATCTCGGAACCCAGCAGCTTTTGGCAGAAAGGCTGGGCCACCCCAGATAGGAAAAAATGTCCCTCCACCTATTCCCCTGGAAGCTCAGTGCCTGCCATCTTCCAGAGCTCATTGGACAATCCAGGTACAGGCCAGCAGTGACGAGACACACTGGGCCTCACGGGATGGGGTGAAGCCAGTCCTTCTCCTTCCACGCCCCAAAGAGACCCCGAGATGCCGCTCATGAACGGCCCCTCCAGCTATTTACTAAGTTCCTTAACAGTCATGATCCCAGAGACACACAAACGAATCTCGAAATCCCGGGACCGAGCAGCCCTTGGCAGAAATCTCTCCCGACCTAATTATTAAAATTTTAGAATTCCAAAATCATGTGCTATTCATAATCAGCAATAGAAGACAAATTGTCTAATGTTGCCTTTTCAGAAGGTCTTAGTGTTGGGGGAAAAATTCCAAATAATAATGGTAGGACTGGTGTCGAAATATTGAATGTAATCAAAGTAGAGAGAGTAATGTGGAAATTACCTGCCACATAGATAGGGGTAAAGGTGGTCTGGGGGGTGTATACTGGGGTTTTTGGTGGTAGAAAATATGTACGGTGGAGGGATGGGTTTTGATCATTGTATGACCGAAACTCAAACATGGAAGTTTTGTAACTGTTCTCAATAAATAAATTATTTGAAAAAAATAGACTCTACCATTGCTCCTACCATTTACACTTTTCCATGAGTGTTTATAGATCATTAAGTATTAATTTACTGATTGATTTGAATTGTTTTCCTTCTGTTTCCTGAGTCTGGGATCGAGGTACGAGAGAGAGAAGGTAGCCTGGGTCTCCTTGGGAGAAGGACAATGATGTAGGTTTGGAGTTTGAATTTCGATTGCCAAAAATTTTGTAATTTAAACTTTGTAAATGACAATTTATACATTTGTTTGTTTTGTTTTGCGACCACACCCATCAATATTCGGGGCTTACTCCTGGCTCTGCACACAGAAATTACTCCTGTAATCAGAGCTCAGGGAACCATATGAAGTACCAGGGAATGAACCTGGGTCAGCACCGTGCAAGGCAAGTGCCCTACCTGCTGTACCATAGCTGCAGTCAGCCCCTAATTTTTTTTTAAAAGTAATGTACTTATGTCTCTCATTTGCAGAAACGTAAATGAGAGACTCAATTTCATTTTGAATGACTTGTTGAGGCTTGAACGTAGGTCTCTACTTAGCGAACAATGAGTTTTCTTCTCCCAGTTCACAACTTGCCTTACAAAATGTCTTTTTGCATATAAAAAGATGATATATCTAGTATTAGCAACGGGATTTCCTTAGGGCAGCTAATTACTAACTACCAGCTTAGCCTTACTAACATCTTTTATTCATGTGGCATTTGAGTGCCAGTTTTAAAATGTGTTCAGCCACAAGCCAAGAAAGAAGTAGTTGAAAGTAGGTAATTAGGGTTGTACTGGGAGTTTTGGAAGTGGGTGGGATGCCCTTAAATCCAGAACATCTGGTTGTACTTGTGAGCAATAAATGATTAAAACATTGGTGACACTGTAGAGTAGGAATATATTCCAAGGATTTGGTTTATGTGACTTTTGTTTTTAAAAGTCCCTATGATAAAAACATAAAGATAATCTAAAATTTACATGCTTTGCCTCTCCCTTGTCAACTTATCTTTTTGAGTATTCCAAGCAGTGCTTTGAAATGTCTCTTTAGTGAAAGCTTTCCCTGCCCCGTCTATGATTCCCGAGGTACCTTCCAAAGATTTTCTCTCTGTGACACACTTGAAATCTTTCTTGCTGCACACTGAGAATATGGTATTAAAGTTGCTTTTCTTCTCATAGCACAGCCTCTTTACGATGTACTTGACAAAACTGACAGCTCAATCCACTTATTACCTTTAACCACCACCAGCAACAAAAAGACAACATAATAAAATGTAACTGCATAGGAAGGATAATGTTGAAAGCAAATAGTGGAGTAGCTGGATACCAAAATTATTTTTCCCTGGATTGACTGTTCATTTCAGAACCCACACAAAAGCTGTTGGGTGCTCTTTAAGCTGTGTCATTATAAAGGATAGAGATATTAGTGTCAGCACAATAGAGAAGAAAGAAGGATAATGGAAAGATCACCAATATCAAGCCAGAACATTCCAGCTGCTTGCAATTGGGATGGACACGTCCTCCCAGACACTCCACAGTCTCTGGCCAAAGGGAGAGAAAGGGGGGCCTGCAAGGGCCTGAAATCCTGTTCAGCAACCTGCACATACTAATCAGAAGTGCCAGGAATCCTCAGCCACCATCAAGTCACCCTGACACCTCCTCCAAGCCCTAGTGAAAGAGGCTGTAAAGTACGAATGACTTTCTCATAAATCCCTTCTCTTCCTGCTATTTTATGTGTCGTCTTCACCTCTATCCTTGATACCAAGGACCCGGACTGAATTCCCAACCGGCAACACTATGTAGTGTGGCTTGTAAGGAATAAATGCATAAAACCAAAGGTTGGTCCAGTCCATCCCAGCACCAACAGGAGAGATCCCTGACTACTGACCTGGGAATGAGCCCTGAGCACTCCCTGGGTTGATCCAAATGCACACCACCCCCTCCACCACCACCACCCCTGGCAAAGTTTGAGTTGTCACAAAGACTTAAACATTAATCTTCTTGTTCCATTGAAGAATTTAAGGCAACCAATCTTATTTAAGAGGTTTGATTCCATGGACTAGGGAACGTCAATGCCAAAGAAGAATAAATGGGAGTAGTAGGTGATAAACAGGTGAGCTGGTGAGGACAGAAGGTCCAGGAGGCTTGGACAGAGTCAGCTTACCCAGGCGAACAGCTCAGCCTTCCCCTTGGGTTCACCTCACCCCACCTTGCCCCCAGACCAACTGCGTAATAGAACAGCGAAACCGGCTCTTGGACTTTTCTGAACTGATATTCCCCTGCCTCATACCTTACCAGGAACACATTGTGACCCCAACAGTGAATCCACAAACTCTGGAGTGGCTTGGCTGTCCTCAACCACGTTGCTCTAATGATACCTTAGTCCTAGGTCCAGTGACCTGTCCCCACAAAAACTCACAAAGGTAGCCATGGCAATAAGAAACCTTAGAACCCTAAGTCACAGTCCGAGGAAAGGCAGAGCCAATGGCATTCAAAGTTACCCTGGAACTCTCACATGGAGCTCCAAACAACGAAATTGGTTAAGGTTTCTCTCCCAAGAAAGGAAGGAGGCAGCACTCACCTGAATCCTCAGAGAGCTCCCCAGGGGCTGGGGCAGGTGGCTAATTAGAAAGACTCACTCCCAGACTCTAACAGATGAAGTAGGAACACAGCAGAGAAACCCACCAAACTTAGTGACTTGGAAGACTCAGCTCCTAAGGGCTTTAGAGATGCTGTGTTGAGGATGTTTAATGAGCTCAAAGGAATAATGGTACAGATGCAAGAAACCCTGAGGTTGGAAACGAGACGACTACAATCAAAAGTGACAGGTAAAATTAAAAATTCAATGAAAGGCCATAGCAATAGTAAGAGCAGCTAAGTGGGAAAATGGTGATCTCCAAGATGGGATGCAGGAACCTCTAGAAAACAAAAAAAGGAGGAAGTTTCAGTATAAATAAATCTATGGTATGACTTCAAGAGGAACAACAGAGGAATAGGAAAGTGATATGATGAAGAATCGTTTGTCAAAGAAGCCATAGTTGAAAAATTCCCAGAAATGAAGAGTGCATGCACCAAGATTCAAGAAACCCAAAGGGTCCCAGCCAAAAAATACACAAATAAAAATACTCCAAGAGACATCATATCAGAAAGACAAAAGCCAAAGAGAGATCTATTATTGAAGACAGTAAGATCAAAGATAGAAAGTATATACAAAGGAGCTTCCTTGAAATTCTCAGGTCACTTAACAATTGAGATTCTATAGGCATAATTTACTATTGGTATAATAAAAATAAAATTAAAAAATCAATAAAATGAACACCTGACCAAGATACTCTACACAACAAGACTATCATTCGGGTTTGAAGGAATGACACTGAGCTTCATGGACAAGTACCACCTCAGGAACTTCAATACCCCAGAAGAGGGTTTTCTGCATTATATGGTAATTATATTTTTCATGGGAAGGGGGTAACCTTCATTCTCTAGCCTGGCAGCTCCACCATTTGCATCCCACCCATAATATAAAAGGATTCAGTTTCTCTTACCTACATTTTTGTCTTTCATACTCTCTAACACTAACAGATTTGAGGTGCTATCTTAATAACTCATTGAAATTTTCATATTTTTATAATCAATAATGCAGATCAAAATTTGAAATTCATTAATGAGTTTTAGTTATTTTTTATGATTGAGCTGTAGGACTTCTTTATTAAATTGAAAATTAACCCCTTATCAAGCATCTGATTTGCAAATCTTTCCTGCAATTTCTAGGTTCTCTTTTTACTCTGCTGTTTCATTTCCTGAGCAGAAGCTCCTTAGTTTGATGTGTTTTTACTTATTGTAATTTTGGTAGCATAGGACTGGAGTGATAGCACAGTGGGTAGGGCATTTACCTTGCACGCGGCAGACCTGGGATTCCTCCGTCCCTCTAGGAGAGCCCAGCAAACTGCCGAGAGTATCTTGCCCACATGGCAGAGCCTGACAAGCTACCCGTGGCGTATTCGATATGCCAAAAACAGTAACAACAAGTCTCACGATGGAGATGTTACTGGTGCCCGCTCGAGCAAATCGATGAACTGGATGACAGTGCTACAGTGCTACAGTTATTAAATCATTGTCAAGGTAAATGTCACAAAACTTGCCCTATGTTTTTCTCTTAGACTTTTGCTTTTGAGTATGATATCAAAATCCTTTTCTTTTTAAATTTAAGGCACCATGATTTACAATACTGTTAGTGATCAGATTTAATGTCTACAGTGTTGTAACACCACCCCCTCCACCTGCCTGCTCCCCCACCTAACCAGCACCTGCTGTGGAAAGGTCAGGCCTGCAGACCAGTTCCCAGTTGCATTGCCCTCGGCCATTTGTTATTCCCTTGCTACATTTCTTTATGGTGCACATGTGAGTAAAACCATTTCTGTGTCTGTCCCTCCTCTTCTGACTGGCTTCACTCAGCATGATACTCTCCAGATCCTCCCATGAAGCAGCAAATTGCATGATTTCTTCTTTTCTTCAATCCATTTGAGTTGATTTTACTGTTTGTTGTAAGGTAGTTAGTGTTCAATATCGATCTAGTCTGCCCAGAACTGTTGAAGATTGTCTTTTCCTATGTTGTGCTATACTGGGATCCTTGTCAAAGAATAATTGTCTCTCTCACTCTGTCTCTCTCTGTCTCTCTCTATCTCTCTCTCACCCTCTCCCTCTCTCTCTGTCTCTCCCTCTCCCATTCCCTCTCTCTCTCCTCTCTCTCCTTTCTCTCTATATACATATTTTTATAGAATATATATTTACCCCATATATATATACATGCTTGTAGATTCATATCTTGATTCCGTATTCATGCTAATGTGCCTGCCTTTATACTAGAATCAGTTCCGTTACCTTGGCATGGTGATGCATTTAGTTTTGTACTGCCTTTCCAGGATTATTTTTGATTTTTCAATGTCATTTTTGGTTCCATATAAATTTTAGAATTGTTTTCTCTCTATTTCTGTAAAAAAAACTTTGATTTTTGTTAGGAGTTTGCAAATCAGAACAACTGAAACATCATGTCATACTTGTGAGAATGTTTTCTAAAAGATGAGAAACAGCAAGTTTTGGAGGACGTAGAGGGAGAAATGAATACTTTGTTCTATTGTTGAGAATATAAATTGGTGCAGGAAATAGTAAGAGTAGTTTCTTCAAAGAGTTAGAAATAGGAATTACAAATGCATAATTATCTATTTCTGAATATTGACCCCAAAACACACAATTTAGAGAAAAATATACAGACCTCCATGTTTATTGCAGCGTTACTTACAATAGCTAAGAAAACTGTAAGTGCCCACTGATTTATCAAGGGACAAAAACCTGGCATATATACACAATGGAATACTTTTCATACATAAAAAAGATAAAATTTTGCCTTTTGTGGCAATATAGATGAATCCAGATGGATTCTACTATGTGAAATAATCCAGATGGTGAAAGACAAACACCATATAATTTCACTGATGTATGGTGTATGAAGAAAACAAACAAATGAACTAAAGCAGACAAAAATAAGCCATTAGACTATAAGATGAGGCAGTAATTACAAGAAACAAAAGGTAATGGGGTGAGTAAACTGAGACAAAAGGGATAATTGTATAGTAAAGGATAGAATCAAATTTTTGGTCGTGAGCTTGGTGTAATATAAACAGATAGTAACTTATAATGATGTACACTTGAAATTTTTTAATCTTACAAGAGTTATTTCAGTAAAAAATTGCATATATACATTATATATGCTCAAAAAAGGAATTTTGTAAAATAATTTTATTTATAATAGTATTAAAACATTATAAACAATTATAGTATAGCAGGTAAAGCTAAGGCTCTTGTTTTGCGTGCAGCTGACCCAGCACCCCATATGAGACTGCTGAGCCCACCAGGAATCCTGAGAACTGAGCTAGGAATAAGCGCTCAACACTCTGGGTGTGGCCCCCAAACTAAAATAACAATCACGGATGAAAGACATTTGAAAGAGATGATGACCATCTTTTCAGGTGCTTCCTGGCCATCTATATGCCTTCTCTGGATAAATGTATTTATGTCATTTGCCCATTTTTAAGCTGAATTATTTGCTTTTTATTGTTGAACTTTATGAATTCTTTATGTATGTTGTATATTAGCACCTGGTCAGAAAATTATTTTCTTTTGTAGTCTCCTAATCAGTAAGATGTTCTTTTCGCCTTGATTCATGTTTCTTTCACTGTACAGAAGACTTTTCACTTGATGTGGTCACATTTGTTTGTTTTTGCTGTTGCTTCCCTTTCCATTGGAGTGAACTTTCCAAACACATCTCAAAATTACTCCCAAGGAGCAGATGGCATGTTTTCTTCTATGTATGTGTGACTTCAGATCTTTAAATCTTTAATTTAGTTTGAATGAATTTTTGTAAATGCTGTCTATTTATTGTAAATGGTTTTTATTATTTTGAAGTAATGTGTTCTTCTGTACCTTTTATGTTGTGTTAGACAAAATGTTAAATCTTGTCAAATTCACTCTCTATTTATTAAGACAAACATATTTTTATCGCATCTTTTGCTGATGTGGTTGTCATATTTACTGGTTTGTGTATGTCAGACTCTTCTTGCATCCCTGGATTAAATCCTCTTAATGATGTAGTGTGATTTTTAATGTAATATTCAATTTAGTTAGCTAGTATTTTGTTGAGGATTATTTTTGTAGCTGTGTTCATTCTAGATATTCTATTTTTGTAACGTTCCTCAGAATCAAGATAACGTTGGCCTCATAAATGTGTTTGGAAGTTTTCTCTTCTTTTTAAACTTATGAAAGAGCTTCAGAACTACAGGTATTAATTTTCTTTGGAGAGTTTGGTAAAATTAATCGAAAGTCAAAGAGATAGTATAAGGGTTAAGGTACTTGCCTTGTTTCTTCTCATCAACACTGGTTAAAATCCCTGGCACCCCATATGGTCTCGAGCAAATTTAGGGATCACTTCTGAATACAGAGCTAGGAATTGCCTCTGAGAAGTTATATAGGGTACAAACATCCCTTCCCTCCACTACAGAGGGAAAGAGAGAGAGAAAGAGAGAGAGAGGAGAGAGAGAAGTCATTAAGCTGTTTGAAGGACATTCTTGATTATTGTTTCAATATTATTATTCAAGATGAGTCTGTTCATATTTCTTCTTTATTAAATCTTGGGATGGTTTATGTTTGTATAAATCTATTTTTTTCTAGTTTGTCATTTTTTTCCGTAGTATACTTTTTAATATTTGTGATCCTTTGAAAATTCCGTAGCATATAAAATGTTTAGTTTCAAAGTGATATTTTTTGAAGCCACTTAATATTGTATTATCCTTCCAATAGTCACTAAACAAAGGGGATAGTTTATAGTTTTCAATTTAATAACTCCATTAGGTTGACTATTAATAACCTGTGCAGCAAAATCATTGATTAATCTCATGTCTGGACTCTAGACAAATGACAAAAATGGTTGAAAATAAAACCTGTGCTTTTGAGCAGAGCAACCTGAAACAGTGCCTGCCAAAATAGGTGCAATTACTTCTTGCTTCCCACTTTGCCATTGCAGTTACCCATTTGCTCAAGGCAGCTATTGATCCAACTGACACACCAGAGTGTAATGCTCTGGTTATCGTCCAGGCTGGCTGTAGGAGGAGCCAGATGTAATCATTCCTGTTGTTTAAAACTGAAAGTATTTTGAGAGATTTGATATTTTTATTTAAATAAAAAGGTTCTTCCGTAGGTGGAAGAACAAATGTTACATCACAAATATAACTGGATCCGGCATTTGATAATGACTGACATTGTTATAGTGGGTAACAATTTATTTTAGTTGCATTTACACACATGAACTCCCTATTTTCATTTTGAAAATAAACAAAATAGGACAAAACTGTATTTAAATGCCAGACTGTTAATCCGTAACACAAAAAAGACAAAATTATCAGATTTTATAAGGTATTTAAAATGAAAAACACATCCTATTTTTTATAAGTCTATTATTTTGTTGCTAGGTAAGGATGCCCAGATAATAAATAGTAACTTAGTTCTAGCAGTTCAATCTTTGTCTCCTGTGCTGTCTTTGAATACTCAAGAAAATACAACTCAGATATGTTTCAGGGAAAAGCAACAAGGCAAAAGCTAAACAACACAAACCCTAAATATGAGGAGTTTAGCACTTAAAGAAAAGGAAGTCACTAACTCATTTTATCATTTAGTCATGATACCTTTCAAACAAAATTATGCAGAAATTTCACTTGAATTCTAGGTGGCTTGAAAGAAAATTAAAAATAATTGGGAGAGCTTCATAATTATATTCCTTTCCTACAAGCAAGTGGAAATCTTAGGTTTTCAATCAAAGCACTCTTACAAATGTTCAAGAGCTGGAGATGTTGAATGGTGAGAACAGTCTGTACTTTCAACGCACGTACGCTGGCATTGGAATCATCCATCAAGGACCTGATGATGCAAGCACAGAAGATCAATAGTCACTGGTCTGACCGAAACGAGAAGGCATCAATCACATCACGCCATTTTTGACACTGGAGAAGAACTGTTCCTCTGAACATGCGACAACAGAGGCATCGGTGGCATCGGTGTCCTTGTCAATATGAACTTGGCCATGAGCATTGATTCATTTGAATGCCTAACAACCCTAATCAGACAATTATGCTTGAATAGATGTGGCTCACTTCTGGCAGGCAGTTTCTATCTTCATCGTCTACACACCAACATCCAACTACGAAAAGAAGAAATTGAGAAGTTCTACGTGGAGCTGGACAAGTTCTATAAAGAAGACCATACCTTCTACAAGATCATTGACAGTGACTTTAATGCCAGGATAGGACCGAGAAGGTAGCCCAAAGAATTCCACATTGGGACCCCTGGCCTAGAATGGAACGAACAGGGTGAGAGACTGTCTGAGTTCATCATATTGACCAAGACCATCCATGGGAACTCACAGTTCCAGAAGGCCGAATCTAAACGTTGGACATGGGAGTCTCCTGGTGGACAGTTCCACAACGAAATTGACCACATCATATTCAATCAAAGGTTTTGCCTGGCTGATGTCGCTGTTGTCCCAAAATTTCAAATGGGATTGGACCACCACCTCCCTTGTGCAAAATTCTACTTCACAGAGCAGGGAGAAATGTCTGCAAAGTTTAAATTTAAGACAACTCCCAGAATAACCACCAACTGGGAGCTCTTTGGCACTATTGAGGCAGTGTGGGAAGAATTAACATTATCAAAATGCCAATACTGCCCAAAGCACTATACAAATTTAATGCAGCCCCTACCAGGATACCCATGACATTTTCCAAAGAAATAGACAAAACACTCCATATAGACAAAAAATTATATGGAACAATAAACCCCCATGAATAGCTAAAGCAATCCTTGGAAAAAAGAAGATGGGTGGCGTCACCTTCCCCAACTTCAAACTCTACTACAAAGCAGTAGTAATTAAAACAGTATGGTATTGGAATAAAAAAAGACCTGCAGACCAATGGAACAGAGTTGGATATCCTGTCATAGACCCCCAAATATATGGCCACTTAATCTTTGACAAAGGAGCAAGAAATGCAAAGTGGAACAAGGAAAGCCTCTTCAACAAGTGGTGCTGGGAAAACTGGATAGCTACCTGCAAAAAAATGAACCTACCTCTGTTTAATGCCAGGCACAAAAGTCAAATCAAAGTGGATTAAAGACCTCAATATCAGACATGAATCTATAAGGTTCATAGAAGAAAATGTAGGCAGAATGCTCCATGACATTGAAGCTAAAAGCATCTCTAAGAATGAAACAGCACTGACCATGCTAGTGGAAGCAAACAAACAAATGGGACTACATCAAAGGCCTTCTTTAGAACGATGAACATTAGACAGAGTGGCATCTTGAACTCTTGTGAAACCTCAATGAGCATGGTCACTGTGTGCATATGGTGGATTGTGCTGAATCCTTTTCAGATCCTGGCTTGCTCACATGGTTGTCCTTCGTCTAGTGTTCTGCCTATTCTATTCATGATAACTCAAGTGAACAACTTGTAGACGACAGACAACAGGCAGATCGGGTGATAGTTACTGATGTCGTGGATGTCTCCCTTCTTGTACAACAGAATGGTCCTGCTGATTTTCCATTGGGACAAAACCTTGCATATGGACAGGTAGCTTGTGAGGAGCCCAGCCAGTGTATTGACAAGTACTGGCGGCAGGTTCTTCAGGTATTCTCAAAAGGACAATATTCGTGAAAAATGAACTAGTCCCTGATGTTCCACTTGCTCTCAATGGAACGAACATCTCCGAATGTAAGCAGCTATGTGTACCTGGGTCGAGAATTCAACATGAGGAACGACTTGGCCCCAGAACTGCACAGAAGGAGGAGAGCATTGTGGAACGCCTTCAAGAGCGTCGAAGAAATGGTTAAGGAGACAAAGAACCTCCGGATCCAGGCACATCTTTTCGATTCCACCATTCTTCCTGCACTAGCATATGCCTCAGAGACCTGGGATGAGAACGCTATTCAGGTATCCCAAAAAGGAATCGAAAGAGCTATGCTAGGAGTATCACGTCTCACTCAAGTGAGAGAAGGAATCCGGAGTTCCGTCCTCTGTCGACAGTCAAGAATCAGGGACGCTGTCTCGTTTGCCAAGACATCAAAAATCAGATGGGCCGGACATGTAATGCGATTCAGAGACAACCACTGGACTAGAGCTGTTACCGAATGGATTTCACGGGACGTCAAGAGACTGCATGGCTGCCCACCAAGGAGATGGTCAGACTTCGTCAAAACCCTGAATGAACGGTTTGAGGCTCTTCCTATTCTGGAGCAAGCAGATACCATTGGGCTACACTAGCATTTGGCAGGGACGAATGGCGACATTACTGGTGCCCACTCGAGCAAATTGAAGATCAGCGGGATGACAATTGACACAACTGATAAAACAATTGGGATCAAAACTAGAGAGAAAGGGGTCGTTATGGCCAGTGCTTTAGGTTTTTTTTTCTCATAGAAGATGTTCCTCAAACAGCAGCCTTGTGTCACTGAGCCGAAAAATTGCCCTGCCTTTGTGTTGAGGAGAAATCGGGTTGCCTGGTATGTTGGCAAGCAGAGTGTGTTTTCCCTGACTGAGTGCTTCCTCTGGCACCTTCTCAAACACCCAACCTGCGGTTGGTGGTGACAGGGTCAGGGCCACAGGTAAATCACTCCTGAAACCTTTCGCATGCTCTCTAACAGGTTCCAGGGGTAGCAACACAGTGGAGCCCAAGTTTTTCAGGGCAATGAACAGCTTGCTAATGCTTGGTTTGCTGAAATTTCTCTTCTTTCACTCTCTTCCTAGCCTGTGCTTCTTGGTATTGCCTCTTCACTGGCTGGTATTACGTCCTTTCATGAAGGTCTACTCAAGAGGGAACTCAAATTGAGATGATCATTATTGTACCAATTCAATTATTCTAAATATATAATGTATAATATAAGAAAAGAATTGAAGTCACTTTTTTTTTTGCTTTTTGGGTCACACCCAGTGATGCACAGGGATTACTCCTGGAGATGCTCGGGGGACCATATGGAATGCTGGGAATCGAACCTAGGTTGGCCACGTAAAAGGCAACCCGCTGTGTTATCACTCCGGCCCCAAAGTCATCTTTTTAAAATATTTATTTATTTATTTATTTCTGCTTTTATTTGGGTCACACCCAGCGGTGCTCAGGGGTTACTCCTGGCTCTGCACTCAGGAATTACTCCTGGGGGTGTTCAGGGGACCAGATGGGATGCTGGGAATTGTGCCCTTGTTGGCTGAGTGCAAGGCAAACACCCTACTCACTACGCTATTGCTCCAGCCCCAAAGTCATCTTTTTTTTTAAAGGGGCACACTTGACAGTGCTCAGGGATTGTACCTAGCTCTGCATTCAGGGATCACTCCTGACCATGCTCAGGGGACTGAACTTGGGTCAGCCATGTGCAAAGCAAGCATCCTACATACCGCAAAATTTCTCTGGCCTGCCAATTATATTTTACCGTGTGACTGTAAAAAACTGTGAAATGTTGTTCTCTGCTTATTCTTCTATTATTGTCAAATTTATGGAGAGAGTATTTTACAGATTTTAACTTAGTTATACTTGCTATTATTATATTGGCTCCGGAGCTGTGGCATCCAAAATGACAACACGTTTGTTTTGTGCTTTTCCCAGTAGGGGATATAAATATGCCATTTGATGTTGGTTTTCTAAATAACACCCACGGTTCATACCTATGTACAACCAATGAGGGATACAATCCAAAGGTTGATGATAACATGCTTGAAAATTGCCCACTGAATGAAAGGAAAACAGCCGCACAGTTGTGATAACTTTCTCCTCTCCTGTTCCCAAAGCAACCCTCTAAGAAAAATGAGGATGGGGGTGGATAGGGTGGGAGTTGGAAAGAAAAGATGGGTTTTGTTTAGCAAAAAGGCAAATCTTGGGTGATTCATTTCAGATCGCCTGTGAAGACTGTCATTTCACATGCTACTATTCTCTAAGCCTTCCCGACCCACTCTGCAGGATATTAAAGGAAAAATTCCTCCAAGATAAACACTTTATCTTCGACTACAGCACAGCACTAATCTTACTGCAAAGAATAATTCATCCGTTTGGCTATTCTTATTGCCAGAATCTTAAATTAGGAGTACAATGAAATTCTCAATGTTTTTCTAAACACTTAGGAGGCAATATTTGATGGGCAGTTTGACAGAAGCATCGATTGCTTGTACTAAATGCATGTTAGTACATCTAGAACTCAAGACTTTATCCCTAGCTTTAAGTGAGTGTAAAGCTCAATGAATTCCCTTTGGTTTTAATAAACTTAAGAGCAGCTTTAGAAACCTCTGGAAATAAATGGGGTCACTAGACAATGTTTCCAAAATAAAGAAGAGTTATATTTATATAACTTCCCCATTTTCATTTTAATTGTCATTTGGGTTTTGTGGTAAGGAATTACAATATAAAGCACAAGGAACATAAAGATAAGTATATGATCTCTTTGTCATCTTATAAATTTTTGTTGAAATCTTTTCAGGGCAAATACGTCTTTATCATTTACTCATCTTGAAGTCTCTCTTTTGTCACTTACTTCACATCTAATATTAGAAAACTAGGAACAACACTACCTTTTAATGGTTGATTCATACCGAATCTTACTTTATTTTCAAATTATTCTGTTTATGACAAAATAACGAAAGTCACCGGTTCCATTTTTTAGCCTGAACTGACTTTTATTATGCACTAATCTTAAAAATAAAGCACATAATAATAACGGTGAATCAATTTGACTTGTGTAGTTGAATTTACTTGTGTAATTGAATTAAACATATTTTTTCAATTTTAACAGTCCAAGTAGCTGCTTTTTTCTAAATTACTTGTATATGACTAGAAGTAAGCTTCCTGAAAAAGATCCTCTTTTGACTCTTACATATGCTTTAGCTAATAATAGTTTCCTTTTTATCCAAGTATAGGTTGTATAAATTCCACTTGAAAGAGAAAGGATTATAAAACTCTGAGCTGTGTGTGTATGTGGTTTATATGTACAAGACATATACATATATATAAGTATTGCTATTTATTAGTATTTTAGTATTATTATATGGGCTGGAGCAATAGCACAGTGATAGGGCATTTGCCTTGCATGCAGCCTACCCAGGTTCAACTCCTCCATCCCTCTCAGAGAGCCTGGCAAGCTACCTAGAGTATCCAGCCCGTGCAGCAGAGCCTGGCAAATTACCCGTGATGTATTCAATATGCTAAAAACAGTAACAACAAGTCTCACAATGGAGACGTTACTGGTGCCCACTTGAGCAAATTGATGAACAATGGGACGACAGTGATCTCTCTCTCTCTCTCTCTCTATATATATATATATATATATATATATAATGTCCACAATTTTATTCTGAACTTTAGATGTGATTCTTTTAGTTTTTTTCTTTTTGCGTCACACCCAGCGATGCGCAGGGGTTAGTCCTGGCTTTGCACTCAGGAATTACTCGTGGCAGTGCTCAGGGGACCATATGAGATGCTGGGAATTGAACGGGGTCGACTGTGCGCAGGGCAAACACCCTACCCACTGTACCATCGCTCCAGCCCCAGATGTGATTCCTTTAGGCCTGACCTTACAAATCTGATTATTATCAGAGTGACAAAAATTAAGGAATTTTTATTGCTTTTGAAAAAAATAAGTTTGTTTTTGTCCCTTGCTTGAGTTAGGAATATGGAGAAAGTAATTTGGGATCTTGATTTCTCCCACCTAGAGTAAAAACCGAGTTTGAAAGACGTTTTTATTCTAGGAAGCATTAAAAAAAAGATATGTTTTAATGGAAAATTTCCAACCTCCTCTTCTTTTAATACAGAGTCAGGAAACACTTCTAAAAATAGTGTCAGATTTGACAGTATAGTTGTGTAGGAGAAAGAGAACTAAAGTGAACTTAGGCTAGAAACTTAATAAAAGTCTACTAAAAAATAATTTTTATCTAGATGAAGACAATGGTAGTTGTCCTTTATATTAATAATTAGCTCAAACTTAAATATATTTTTCCTGTTTTCTAAGACTCAGAAAACTTAATCTTGTAAGGGTAAACTGCTTTTGAGTGTAGCACTGTAGCACTGTTGTCCCATTCATTGATTTGCTTGAGCGGGCACCAGTAATGTCTCCATTGTGAGACTTGTTGTTACTGTTTTTGGCATATTGAATAGGTAGTTTGCCTATTCTATGCTCCCCTATGCTACGGGGAGCTTGCCAGGCTCTGCAGTGTGGGCGAGATACTCTCTGTAGCTTCCCGGGCTCTCCGAGAGACGGAGGAATCAAACCCGGGTCGACCACATGCAAGGCAAATGCCTTACCCGCTACGCTATTGCTCCAGTCCAAATGGAAAATTATTTGAAAATTGATGTTTAACTGGTTAGATAAAAGAGTCTGTCTCTGAAAGTTAATTTCTTCCATTTTCTCAATACTTTTTGCTATACTGAAATCTTGAACTAGTGATGTTTGCAATCAGTTGCAATTTTCAGAGGATCCAATTTTATTTCTAATACTGCCAGTTTAACGTGAGCTTTGGAAAACATCTCACTTTTATAATGGACATATTATTAAGGAGACAAAACTATCTCTCTGGTTGTACTATAGTATTTAATAAGAAAGAACATAGGAGACAATTAAATGCCCAGTGACCAATGTACCTGTATGCAATGAAATGGTTATTCTTACTAATGCGAGAAAATATTAATATTTCACATACTTATACATGTGTAAGGGGGAAAATGTCTATGTAAGCACAAAGTTCATTTTCTCTCTCTTTCTCTATCTCTCTCTCACACACACATGCACTTATACATGTCTGCTATCTAAATAAACACATATCGGTCATACCACAATCACCTTAATATCTCTGTTTGCTTGGTGGAGGAAATGAATGGTTCGAATTTTATTTTTAAATAAATTGTGCTAGTATTTTCTAGATTTTTCACATATTATTTTAATCTTCCTCCCCACACACGCCCACACTACATTTAAGTGATCTTTATTCTTGACAAAGTCTTAAACCAATTTAAAACATCCTATTAATTCATTGCCATTTTTTTAATTGTTTTTTCCTCAAGAAAATCTACCCTAAATTTGCTCTTTAGTCTCTAGGTTTTCTGCTTGTAACTTCTCCCATTTATTTTAGTACAAGCTAGGGAAATTTTTTAATAAAAAAGATTTTTAGATCTATTTTCATGGAAGGAAGCAATATTTCTAACTGATTATCACCTCACTCAGACAATATTTGTCCCAACACCAAGTGACAGGGGAAGCTGGCAGAGCCCCACCAGGAGATCTCAACTATCTGGGCACTTGTCAGGACCCCCAGAGTGAAGAGGTGGAGCCCACCATAGTGGAGAGAATGAATGAAAGGTTTTATTTCTCAGTTAAGGTGTTTGTTTGTTTGTTTGTTGTTTTTTATGAGAGTTGTTTTTAGTAATTCATTTGTAACTTTGCTACTTTGTTTTTGTTGTTGTTGTTGTTTTTAATTTTATTGAATCACTGTGAGATAGTTACAAGCTTTCATGTTTGGGTTACAATCTCACAGTGATCAAACACCCATCCCTCCACCAGTGCACATTCCCAACCACCAATATCCGGGGTATACCCCCCTTTGCCACCCTCCCCTGCCTCCATGGCAGACAATATTCCCCATACTCTCTCTCTACTTTTGGGAATTATGGCTTGCAACACAGACACTGAGAGGGCATCATGTTTGGTCCATTATTTGCTTTCGGCATGCATCTCCCATCCCGACTGATTCCTCCAGCCATCATTTTCTTAGTGATCCCTTCTCTATTCCATCTGCCTTCTCCCCTCCGCTGATGAAGCAGTCTTCCAGCTATGCGGCAGTCCTCCTGGCCCTTGTATCTACTGTCCTTGGGTGTCAGCCTCATGTGATGTTATTTTATTCTCCACAAATGAGTGCAGTCCTTGTCTGTCCCTCTCTTTCTGACTCATTTCACTTAGCATGATACTCTCCATGTTTATCCATTTATAAGCAAACTTCATGACTTCATCTCTCCTAACAGCTGCATAGTATTCCATTGTGTAGATGCACCAAAGTTTCTTTAACCAGTCATCTGTTTTAGGACACTCGGGTTGTTTCCAGACTTTGGCTATTGTGAACAGTGCTGCAATGAATATATAGGTACAGATGTCATTTCTACTGTGCTTTTTTTGCATCCTCGGGATATATTCCCAGAAGCAGTATTGCGGGGGTCATATGGAAGCTCAATTTCTAGTTTTTAAAGGACTGTCCATATTGTTTTCCAGAAAGGCTGGACCAGTCGGCATTCCCACCAACAGTGAAGGAGCGTCCCTTTTCCCCACATCCATGCCAGCACTGGTTGCTTTTGTTCTTTTGAATGTGTGCCAGTCTCTGTGGTGTGAGATGATATCTTATTGTTGTTTTGATTTGCATCTCCCTGATGACTAGTGATGTGGAGGATTTTTTCATGTGCCTTTTGGCCATTTGTATTCCTTCCTTCCTTCCTTCCTTCCTTCCTTCCTTCCTTCCTTCCTTCCTCCTTCCTTCCTTCCTTCCTTCCTTTCTTCCTTTCTTCCTTCCTTCCTTCCCTTTCTTTCTTTCTTTCTTTCTTTCTTTCTTTCTTTCTTTCTTTCTTTCTTTTCTTTCTTTCTTTCTTTCTTGTTTCTTTCCTTCCTTCCTTCCTTCCTTCCTTCCTTCCTTCCTTCCTTCCTTCCTTCCTTCCTTCCTTCCTTCCTTCCTTCCTTCCTCTTTCTTTCTTTCTTCTTTCCTTCCTTCTTCCTTCCTTCCTTCCTTCCTTCCTTCCTTCCTTCCTTCCTTCCTTCCTTCCTTCCTTCCTTCCTTCCTTTCTTTCTTCCTTTATTCCTTCCTTTCTTTCTTTTTTTTAAAATTTTATTTCATTAAATCACCGTGTGGAAGATTACAATGCTTTCAGGCTTAGGTCTCA